>NW_015657695.1:522698-580138 GCF_001515625.1 Sinocyclocheilus rhinocerous | reverse complement strand
ATTTAAAATTACACATTATAGCTTACAGCTCATGAAAGTCAAAAATCCAGTATCTCAAAATATTTCCTAAGATTAATCAAAAAAAGGATTTGCAAAACAGAAAAGTTCAAGTTCTTTAAAGTATGTTCAATTATGCACTCTAAATACTTGGTCGGGGCTCCTTTAGCACAAATGACAGCCTCGGTGAGGTGTGGAAGCGATCAGCCTGTGGCACTGCTGAGGCACTATTGAGCCTTCAGCTCGTCTGTATTGTTGGATCGACTGTTTCTCATCTTTCTCTTGAAAATATCCCATAGATTTCTATATGGGGTTCATGTCAGACATGTGGGCTGGCCAATCACAGTAACACAGTAATATCATGTCAGTCAGCAAACCACTTGGAAGTGGTTTTGGCACTGTGGGCAGATGCTTAAGTCCTGCTGGAAAAGGAAATCAGCATCTCCATAAAGCTTTTCAGCAGATGGAAGCGTAAAGTGCTCCAAAATCTCCTTGTAGACGGCTGCATTGACTTTGGACCTGATAAAACACAATGGACCAACACCAGCAGACGTCACGGCTCTAATCATCAAAATTAAAACAAAAAAACTTTTGAAATAATAACACTTTTGTAATGAATCTAGAATATATGAAAGTTTCACTTTTTGAAATAAGTTACCAAAAACAATGAACTTTTTCACGATATTCTAATTTTTTGAGATGCACCTGTACAGGATATTGAACAAACTGGATAAACGGATCATATTTCATCAATTGCAAAAGGACAGTCAGTTCTAAAGTACAGATAAAAAAACAAAAACAAATCAGGTTTGTTTGAAATGTGAGAAAACCCTTAAATTGTTGTTTGGTCTTTCCTTTCAGCCTGCCAGTGTGAATGTGTTCAAATATACCACCTTCTACATATATTACACCATGCTGCTCATCTCCCTGATCCTGGCCTGCTTGTCCGACCAGCCTCCACTCTTTTCACAGGCTGTCAAAGACTCGGTTAGTGAACTTTACTTAAAGAAGGTAGAGGAATGCCTTATTATATGAATGTTGAATTGATCCCCAGTGCTGTGAATGTTTTTGTACAGAATCCATGTCCAGAGTCGGGAGCTTCATTCCTGTCCAGAATCACTTTCTGGTGGATCACAGGGTGAGCAAAATAAATGACTGCATCTCTATCACTCTTTCTTTAAAAAAATTAATTTTGCACAACAAAAATCTAGAAGGTTTATTCTGGCTCATGTAATTTCTTGATCCCATTCATCCCATCAATTTCTATCTTCTCTCTACTGTCTGTATCGGGTAGAAGTATCCTTTTTGAAGAAGCCTTCATTTTTTGCTTATGTATAAGCTTGTATTCAGACTGGATGTTTTTTTCTTGATGTATGTTCCTCTTGTTTCCTCATAGATTGATGGTGACTGGTTATAAAAGGCCTCTGGAAGAGAAGGATCTGTGGTCGCTCAACACGGAGGATAAGTCTCAAAGAGTGGTGCCACAGCTGGTGCGCCGCTGGGACCAGGAATGCAATAAGGTCAAAAGGTCAGAAGTGAGAAGTCACTTTTTTTTCTCAAGTAGACAACTTGCTACAAAAATGACTAATCCTCTGATTGGGTTATGCTTTTTGTGTTAGGCCCGTAGATAAGACACTCTACTCCCCAAAAAGAGCAGCAAGGGGAGAAAAGAAGGATGGACAACCAATAGAAGAGTCTGAGATTTTGCTTGCAAAAACCCTTCAGAAAACTGGCGAGCCGTCCCTTTTCTGCGCGCTCTGCCGAACCTTTGGACCATACTTTCTCGTCAGCTCTCTGTATAAGATTATTCATGACATCCTGATGTTTGTTGGGCCAGAGATTCTCAGGTATGAATATACAGCATCAGAATCATCTTTTTCTTTTTTCCACGTGCGATTATTCCCATCTGTGCTGAGTTCAGAAGCAGTAGTTCTCTGCAGGGGAAAGTGCAAGTGTGCCCTCTGCCTTTTCACAGTCATGTGGTTGGAAATGACTAACTAGGCCACTAACTCTGTGGGAAGGCCACTCTGTCAAAACAACAGCTGTGGCTCTTAAAAGAGCTCCAGTGAAGAGTTAGTTTTGGCATGCTGAGAAGTTGTGCCATCAAATTGTGCACTTGACCATGTTTAAATCCTCTCTAATCCTTTGAAAATAACACCTGAAGTCTCGGCAGTGAGCCTTTATCCAGTTTGCCCACTTTTCTTGCACTTGAATCCAGAAGAACTGCATTCTGCTGCGTGATTGACATGTTAATTTATACTCATGTGAGTTCGGTCTTTTTTTTATCTTAGGCTACTGATCCAGTTTGTGAATGATTCAAGTGCCCCCACTTGGCATGGCTACTTCTACACCACCCTGCTGTTCGTTTGTACCTGCGTGCAAACCCTCATTCTGCAGAAATATTTCCATGTTTGCTTTGTGACAGGCATGAGGTTACGTACGGCCATTGTTGGTGCCGTGTACAGGAAAGTAAGTGGACTTTTGATTGCTCAAATGTCTGTAACATGGAGTAATACAGTGTTCATGCACATTTGGAGGTTCAAAAAACGGCAAAAAATGCATGTCAAGTGTGAATTTGCCATGTTTTTTAATGAATATGACTTTTAAAGTTTATATACAGTACCATTCAAAAGTTTGGGGTCAGTAAGATTTTTTTTTAATGTTTTTTCGAAAATGTGTTGGTGAATGAACAACATGCTCACCAAGGCTGCATTTGTTTGATCAAGAAAACAATTTAAATTTTTTGTTGTGTAATATATTGTAAAATGTATTTTGTTCATGTGATGGCAAAGCTGTATACTATAAATGTACACGATAAATGTCTTTTACTGTCACTTTTGATCAAGTTAATGCATCCTTGCTGAATAAAGTAACACATTTCTTTACTTTTTTTTTTTAATTTAAATTATTTTTAATTAAAAAAGTAAGAAATTGAATGGTAGTGTAGTGATTTATAATATTTTCCTTCATTTTGTCAAGGCCTTGGTCATTACCAATGCTGCTCGACGAACATCCACTGTCGGAGAGATTGTGAATCTGATGTCTGTAGATGCTCAGCGTTTTATGGACCTCATAACCTATATCAACATGATTTGGTCAGCACCTTTGCAGGTTATCCTGGCCCTTTACTTCCTGTGGCAGGTATGTGCCTACACAAAGGTGTCTTGGCTTGTATGCTTATTTCATTGCACATCACTAATACCTGTTTTTATTTATTTTTTGCTCTTTTGTTATAAGAATCTGGGTCCTTCTGTGCTTGCTGGAGTTGCTGTGATGGTGCTAATGGTTCCTGTAAATGCAGTCATTGCCATGAAAACTAAAACCTACCAGGTTTGTACCTCTTTTCCTGCTCAGCAGGCAATTTAGTTAATTAGTTCGTCTTTGTTAATCTGACACACTCACCCACAGGTTGCCCAAATGAAAAGCAAGGACAATAGGATCAAGCTTATGAATGAGGTGCTGAATGGCATTAAAGTCCTCAAACTCTACGCATGGGAACTGGCATTCAAAGACAAAGTTTCTGCCATCCGAGAGAGTGAATTGCGTGTGCTGAAGAAGACTGCTTACCTTGGTGCTGTGTCCACCTTTACTTGGGTCTGCGCACCATTTTTGGTAGGTGGTGCCTTTGAGTTCTAGTCCTGCATGGGCTTTTTCATCATTATGCCCACTTTTTTTTTTTTGATGCTACCTTATGGTTGTGCAGTGACGTTTGCTCTTGTCATCTTGTCTCTTTTACAAAGGTTGCCCTTTCCACATTCGCAGTATATGTGTTAATGGATGAACATAATATTTTGGATGCACAGAAGGCATTCGTTTCTCTGGCCTTGTTCAACATCCTGCGCTTCCCTCTTAATATGTTGCCCATGGTCATCAGCAGCATGGTGCAGGTATTACCTTTCTCTCTCTCTCTTTCTTTTTTAAAAAACATTGAACTAAAATGTGAACCTTGAAATACCTTAGAATGTGATATAAGTTCAAACGCATCTCAAACGTTTTTTGGCCACTTGTGATGGGATCGAGAAGGATAGCACGGTTAACACGGAAATCCAGGAACTTGTCATCTGATTTCAATTTTTTTATGACTATGAAATGTATTGCTTCCATCAGGCCAGTGTGTCTATGAAGCGTCTGCGTGTGTTTCTGTCCCATGAGGAGTTGGATGAAGACAATGTGGAGCGGCCAGCCATCACTGCATGTGAGTCGAGTGATTCACAAGCAGTTCAAATCTGAAATTAAACAAATGTGCCATATTCTGTGGCATGTATTTTTTTAGTATGCTATGCGTGTTTGACTCACAAAGCATTCCAGTCCACAAACAGTTTCCACAGACAGACATAAAACAGCATTGTATGAGAGAGTAGCAGCTGTTCAGTAGATCTGTGGGTTTAAAGACATCCCGTGTGTTTTGATGTTCACTTAAGAGACTTCATTGTTGTTTCCTGCTCATTCAGCTCCTGACAGCATCAGGATTGTGGACGGAGCTTTTAGCTGGTCTAAAGATGACTCCCCTACTTTGAAGAGGTAACACCGTTTTCTTTGCGTGTAAAAGAGATACTACATGATCCAATGAATAGCATTTTTTTTTAGTGTTATAGAGTACAAGGGATGGGAATTGTACGAAATTTCACGATTCTGATGAACGATTCCATGTACAACTATTTTATTACTTTTAAAGAAGCACCAATTTCCCTCAACAATTAGTCAAAACTAAACACAAACAACACTTTTTTTATATAACAATGATCACTTTTTTTTGAAGTACAATTTGTTACAAAAAGCTATTGTAGTACAACCTGTCAGTCTAGCAAGTCTAACATAAGACTGATTAGTCATTTGTTTGCCATTTGAATAGGACTATACCGGTCATACAATATTGTTATTGTTGTATGCAACAGCAACAATGCAAAAGTCTATTTATTAGGCAATAAATGCTACAGTTTACAGTATTTCAATACTGTTTCTGCCCACATTAGAAAACATTCAAGACCCGTTAATGTAACAGAACGTCATGAAAATCATTTGATTTTTGGGCTTAATATCCGTTATCAATTCCCAGCCCTATGTACTCTACACAAATGTTGTTGTTGTTGTTTTTATTTTCAAGGCATCAAAATGACTTTTAGCATTGACATTAATATTGCGGTTACATAGAGCAGAACCAGTGAAACAGGCTTCTGAGGACATTACAGGCAAGTACATGTGCATGAACCCCGATACAGGAGAGCATCAATCGCCAGAGGAAATGTAATCTGGTGAATCTCCACTGATATTAATGAGAGGGAGAATGAAATTTGGGTATGCTGAATTGCTTTCAATCTTAGCTTAATTTCCACCATTTACTTCAAATCATGCATTGAACTGTGTAATTTGACTTTACAATTCTATCAGTACATTCTGAAGGATTTGCCCGAAATCTGCAATCAACAATGAAGTGAATGAAGAAATCTGAATGAATTAATTAACTCTTTGCCGCCTCTGTCCACATGTTGCTTGAACTGTTTGTTGTTGTTTGTATCTGTTCTTGTCTCAGCGCGTCTCTCTGTCTCTTCAGGATTCATGTGCGTATCCCTGAGGGGGCGCTTGTTGCTGTGGTAGGGCACGTGGGTTCAGGGAAATCCTCTCTGCTTTCAGCTTTGCTGGGAGAAATGCAGAAGCAAGAAGGATCTGTCTCGATTAAGGTACAGACACAAGCTATGTGCTTCTTTATTGCAAGGTTGCCTGAAATAATTTTGTGTGGAAACAGTGGCTCTTCGAGTTAAGTGCTTTGTTGTATTTAAGTTAAATAGATTATGTACTGCTTACACTGGGGCTCAAACATTTCAGACCACTAGATTTTCAATTATAATTTAATATTTTATTATGTATAAAATATAATTTACTATATATATATTTTTTTATAAAATATTCATAGCTTTTATATTACATCATTTCATTATATTAGCAGCATAACAATGTAATGAAAATTTGAATTAGAATTAAAGTTCGAATTTCGTAACGTCTTAGTATTTGGTTTGTTCCTTGATTGGCGTCAACTCCACATGATTTGAAGATGTGCCAAAAAGCGTCTTGTGCTTCTGTGAAAGCAAGAACATCTGACTGTCACATGATCAATGTCCCAAATTTTTTTATTTGATTTAGAAATGCTTCATTACATGCCAAAACCTTTCTTTGTTTTGATTTATTAACAACAATGCCTTAAAGACATTTAAGGTTAAAGCTTAAGCTTAAGAACAGTATGAAAGAAAAATACCAGTTTTTCAAAGCGGTCCAAGAATTTTGGGCCCACTGTGTATTTGGATAACATTGATAATAGGATGATAAATAAATGCATTGAGTATCTGATGTTTTTCAGGGCTCTGTGGCTTACGTGCCACAGCAGGCCTGGATCCAAAACGCCACTCTCAAAGACAACATTTTGTTTGGACGGGACGCAAAAGACAGCTGGTACCAGAAGGTGGTGGAGGCTTGTGCTCTCCTACCAGACCTGGAGATCCTACCTGGAGGAGACTTGACAGAGATTGGGGAGAAGGTAAATAAAGACTTTAGAAAGATTCTTACACTTTGTCATAAACAAGCACGATACATTGAAGGTTAATGCTGCATGGTGTCACAGGCTGCTTTTAATGCAACAATCTGACATTATTTAAATAGCAGTCAGTTGGGTTAATCATGTGACATTGTCATTTTAGGGCGTGAATCTGTCTGGAGGTCAGAAACAGCGGGTGAGTGTGGCCAGGGCTATCTACTGCAACTGTGCAGTGTATCTGCTGGATGACCCACTCTCCGCTGTGGATGCTCATGTGGGAAAACACATCTTTGAGAAGGTCATCGGGCCTCAGGGGTTGCTACAGGGCAGAGTAAGGCCATTTTAGCCATGTATTATCCAAATATGTATACATCTCTTATAGACATTTCACATCACACATGGTACTCTTTCAGACTCGGGTTCTGGTGACCCACGGGCTGAGCTTCCTGCCCCAGGCTGACCTGATCTTGGTGATGGTGGATGGGGAAATCACAGAGATGGGCTCTTACACTGAGCTGCTGGGCAGACAGGGTGCTTTCGCTGAGTTCCTGCGTACCTACACCAACACAGAGCAGGAGGAGGTGGAGGAGTCAGTGGGAGGTGAGGCTGGCCTCCTCATATCTGAACTTCTTTCATGCTTTCATGCGTCTGTCCTTTCACATAGCCGTTTCCTCTAAATGATTACTATTGTTCACATTGTGTGTGATCTTTTTTCCAAAATAATCCGTGTCTAGTGATCTTTTTTTGGTCTGTATGTCTGTGTTTTCATCTCCATTTGTTCTTATTTGTTGTGTCCCCTCTTTTGGCTCTTCAGAGGAGGGAGGGGAGGCAGAGGACGAAAAAGGGAAATCCGAAGGTTTGAGGGTGTAATTTGTCCCCGGGCCATATAAATTGAATAGGCCTGCCTGTACTGCATGTTAGAATAGGGCTTATTATCCTGGTCTGAGGCCTGAAATATTTGAGGTGCACACTGAGTTGTTTTAGTACTTTCCCACTTCATTACTATTGGATCTCACAACCCTTAGATTTACCTTTTACACATCCTTGCACTGCGCTTCATTTTGATGGAGTAAATGGTACCCCTTTTCACAGTAATAGAATTGGACCCCATCTCACTTGAGAGCCATGCAATGATGTGTTTTACTACATAATTCATGCATGACTCTTTTTGAGAAAATACACTACTGTTTAAAGTCTCTTATTCTCACCAAGACTGCATTTATTTGATCAAAACATAAATGAATAAAAAACAAAGCCTTCATGCATAATGCATTATAAAAGAAGTTATAATACATTTAATTATGCCTTGTAGAGCACCTTATAATGCGTTCTACAATCTCATAAATAATTGTAACCACACTTAATGCATTATAACACTTATCAATTCATTGTTACACTATGCATTTTAAATTCGGTTGTAATTATTTACGACAAGATGAATAATTATAATGTATTATACCATTTACTAACCCTTTATAATGCATTATACAGTACATAAAGGCTTTAAGTAAAGTGTTACCAAAATAAGAACTGTAATATTGTGGAAAAATTACTACAATTTAAAATAACTCTTTTTTTTTTTTTTCAATTTTTTTCTATTTTAAAATGTAATTTAATTCTGCGACGGCAAAGCTGAATTCACATGATCCTTCAGAAATCATTCTAATATGCTGATTTGGTGCTTACAATTTGAACAAAAACATTTGTCATTGGATAAAATTTAAAAAATAATAAAATATATATTTTTTAATAGAGATGATTATACTACCTATATCTATATACACACTACTAAATAAATTTTTTTTTTTTTTTTTTTTTAGTATTCTTTGAATAGAAAGTTCAAAAGAATAACATTTATTTTAAATCAAAATGATATTTAAACATGATATTTATAAATAAGATAATTTCATTTAAGATATCCAGCGAAATGTCTTTGTAGTCTGTGCAGGACATTTACATCAGTGGCTACATTGAATTACACCCTGGGCGAGACCCCCTTCGAATCTGTGCACGGCACCTTCTCAGCAAGCAGGGGCGCCAATTTGCCAATTCCCCACACAGTGAAATGATAGATAACAGAAAACCGCTTCGCGGCGGCGGCGCAAAGGATTTTGTATTTTTTTTTAACTGCTCGTGCCGCCCCCCATGTATCATGAAAAAACGCCGCCCCGGGCGACTGCCCGGTTCGCCCGTGCCAAAAACCGCTACTGATTTACATTCATCATTTTTGTTAGAATGGAGCACTGTGAATGACTTCAACCTTTAACGTTCACCGGTCTTGTCACTGTGTCAGTTCCTCATGTGTCCGAGGTGCTGAGCAGCCTGCTGGTGATTCTTCTAACCTTCACCTCTGAGCCTAAAACATTGATTTAGTGTCTACAGTTTTGATAGACTATCTTTCATTTCAGCTGGCCTGAGAGGTGTGGTTGCTTAGAAGCAAATTATGATTGCCTTCTATTGCCACATTAAATATAGACATGTGTGACCTGGTGTTTTAGTTGCTGCTTGATTACAAAATTTGTTGCAAAAAGATAGTGTTGCATAGGTGCTTTTGAATGACATGATTTATAGATAATAATGAGAAAGCTTGTCTTCTGTAACAGAATAGTTTAAGAAGTCATTGATATAAGTATGGAAGGTGTGTGTAATTCTGTCTGATGTAGAATATATTTTCTCATCCACAGAAGCAGTCCCATGGAAAGGACTTGAGAATGGGGGCCCTGCTGCTGTGTTGGGGTAAGAGATTCCTAATACCTTTTCTGATTCATGAATAAACACTGTGACTAGACATGTTGCAACATGATGAATCACTAGTGGCGAGACATTTTTGTCTTTCCTAATTTGTGCATTGCTTTCTGTATACGTCTTCTGAAGTCTCATGATAGATTTGTGTGAGAAACAGGTGGAAATTTAATTGGTTATTCACTGATTATTTCATTTGTGAGCTTGAGAAACATAGTGACCAAATCACGAGTCGTTGAATCAGTCATTCCAAATGCCGTCCATCAGTTTGACAGATAAAAAACAAGAACAAAACCATGTAAACTTACTGCATCATTCACTCATTTGTGCTAGATACTAAAAATGACTTGTGTTATGGTTGATAAAGACCCTGTCTTATATGTAACAACCATTTAACATTTAAGTCATGTACTAATAATTTTTTGACATTATTTGCTAGCCTGCTCTATCTCTGTGTCCTGTAGGCAGAGTCAGATCTCTCTTAATGCAGCAGGCACAGGTAAAACCCCACAGAAAACTGAACCCAATGATGTTGCGGCCGCAAAGAAGGCCAAATCCACAGAAGCTGCCCGACTGACTGAGGCTGACAAGGCCAACACTGGCAGGGTATGAGTCAGCCATCTCTATGTTAGGATGCGAGATCACGGTTCCTATTTCCATCTGATTTTGAGATTTAGTGAATGTTGTGTGTTGTGCAGGTGAAGCTGTCTGTGTTTTGGGAGTACATGAAGGCTATCGGCTTGCCCTTGTCCATCTTCAGTATCTTTCTGTTCTTCTGTCATCATCTGTCCTCTCTGGGCTCAAACTACTGGCTCAGTCTCTGGACAGATGACCCTGTTATCAACAACACACAGCCCAACAGAGAGATGCGTTTAGGGGTGTATGGAGCCCTCGGACTCACACAAGGTGATTTAACAGATATTCATGTTGTGTGTTATTACATATGTTTACATTTTAAATTCCTGAAAACTTGCTTTTAATATGACAATTTGTATTCAAGGTTACATAGCCTCCTCAACCAAGCTTTCAGATTAGCTTGTAGTTACATGGATAAATGCATATTCCAAAGTTATGTAATGTACAAAAAGTCTTTGAAATCAAAAACCTTATTGAATTGTACAATTCTGTAAAAGAAATGCATTGCCTTAACAGGGCTTGTGTTTTGGGCGCTGCAGTTTAACATGAATATTTCAGTTAACAGTAAATATTTCGATTGGAATCAACAGTTCGGCAGAAATTATAAGTGCACACATCCAGCAGGCAGAAATCTCAGTGAGAGTGAGCAACTGCAAAAATCACAAAAAGGAAAAAGTTGGTACACCAAAGCTCCATAAACTAACAGTGAAGTTTAAAGGCATATGGTCACTGTTGGCTAGAACTTGTAATAAAAAAATGTTTCTTGGTGTGCCAACGTTTTTCTTTTTCTAAATACAATATTACATCATTGGAATACCTTTTTGGAATACCTTCCAAAATTCACTAATATATATATATATATTTTAAATACCATCTCAATTTCATAGGTGATATATAGCTGCGATTAATAATGATGGTATTTTCATAATATTTTTTACATTTTAAGGTAAAATATTGAGTATTGTTTAATGTCAAAATTGTGTGTGAAGTGTTTTTATTTAAAATAAATGTTAAATTGCCCCTTAAGAATATTTTTTAGTGTAATGCATTTTTATGGAACTCGGCATCCTTCTATATAATTTTTATACACCTAGGATGACTTGAGGGTGAGTAATTTATGGGCTAATTTTCATTTTGGGTGAACTAACCCTTTAATATACCTACATGTAGTTATTTTTATGTATTTATTTATTTTGTAATTTATTAATATTTTAGCAAATTTGTCCAGTAACCAGTTTGATTCTGAAAAGCCAGATTTCTCTTTTTCTTTTTTCTTTTTCATTTTCTCTCTGACAGGCATTGCAGTGTTCTGCTATTCTGTGGCAGTGTCTGTTGGTGGGATCTTAGCCTCCCGCTACCTGCACCAGACGATGCTCTACAACGTCCTGAGATCGCCCATGTCTTTCTTCGAACGCACACCCAGTGGCAACCTGGTCAACCGCTTTGCCAAAGAGACAGACACCATTGACTCGGTCATCCCTAGCATCATAAAAATGTTCATGGGCTCCATGTTTAATGTGCTGGGTTCATGTGCTGTCATCCTCATCGCCACACCGCTGGTGGCCATCATCATCCCTCCGCTGGGCCTGCTTTACTTCTTTGTACAGGTCAGTCAGTTATTTTACCATGCAGCTGCTTGTTAGGAAAGGCTAGTAATTCTTTAGGCTAAAAAACATTTAGATAGAAATGGTTCAAGATCTAAAACTTCAGTGTAAGTGTAGTAATGGTGGGTGCTGCTCTGACATTTGCCTTTTTGTCTCTATTAGCGTTTCTACGTGGCGTCCTCTCGGCAACTGAAACGACTGGAGTCTGTGAGCCGCTCTCCTGTCTACACACACTTTAACGAGACGCTGCTGGGCACCAGTGTGATCAGAGCATTTGGAGAGCAGCAACGCTTCATCAGAGAGAGTGACGGAAGAGTGGACCACAACCAAAAAGCTTATTTCCCCAGCATTGTAGCCAACCGGTGAGAATTCGCAGAAGATCACCAGGTTTTTAATTTTTTTTCCTGGTTTAGGTCTATTAGGTGTCATTAAGTTTGATGTAGTAGTGTTTTGTTTTTTGGAAAGCTGATGATTTGTGTGTGTTTTTGTGCCTCTGCAGATGGCTGGCAGTGAGGTTAGAGTTTGTGGGCAACTGTATTGTGGCATTTGCAGCGCTTTTTGCAGTGATGGCCAGGGACAGTCTGAGTCCAGGTATCATGGGGCTGTCCATCTCTTATGCGCTGCAGGTCAGTCTAACTTCTAAAATGATGAGATACAGACCAAATGTACATCCGAATCCTTACTAGTTCCGTATTTCTCACAGGTCACAACATATTTGAACTGGCTGGTGCGGATGTCCTCTGAGCTGGAGACTAACATAGTGGCAGTGGAGAAGGTGAAGGAATATGGAGACACAGAGAAAGAGGTCAGTGCACCAGCAGGCAGATTGTGTGTGTGTTCATTCTGTTCTTGTGTAGAGTCCAATCTGTGATTAGCCCTGTTTCCTCCCTTATCTCACACTGTACTAGAGAGATGAGGATATTTAGCACACATGGAGGGGTGGGGGATAGTATATGTCCACAAAATGTGGCACTAGTTTCCGGAGCTTTGGGTAATTTATTTGACGTCTCCATGGACTTTTTCTTTGCTAACATCAGGATTTTAGGCTACAATTTGTATTAATTTATGAAATGTGATCTTGTAACTGGTCTTTTTTCCATTTGGTATGCTGACCACTGGTCTTTTTTTTTTTTTTTACTATTTCTAATAAACTTTTTTTCTTCACTTGTTAAATTTAAATGAACCGGCAGTTTGACAAATGAATTTTTAAAAGTGATTTTTAAAATGATTTAATTTTTTTAAATGATTACGTACACTTTATAAAAATTTGATTCTTTATACTAACATTCAAATGTTTATACTTTTATTGAGCAAGGATGCATTAAATTGATCAAAAGTGACAGTATATATAGTATCTCAGTCCACACACACACACACAAAGATATCTAAGGATCATGTGACACTGAAGACTGGAGTAATGGCTTATGAAAATTCAGCTTTGCATCACAGGAATAAATTACACTTTAAATTATATCATAATAGAAAAGTTATTTGAAATTGTTAAAAATATTTCACAAAATTGCTGTTTTCACTGTATTTGTGGTCAAATAAATGCAGCCTGGTTGAGCATAAGAGCTTTTTTTCCAAAAACATTTAAAACATCCTACCAGCCCCAGACTTCTAAACGGTAGTGTAATAAACAGTCAGCTAATTCAAAAAGTATTAGATGAACTACAGCATGTCACACTGCAGGACATATCAATGTCCCAAAAGTGTTTCAAGTTAACTTCATGTATTTCTGGTTTCAGTGTTAAAGATGGATTGTTGAGATGTGGTTGGTCTATGCTGCATTAATGTCTCTGATTACAGGCTGAATGGAGGTTGGAGCACTCAACTCTGCCTGCTGGTTGGCCGACCACTGGTCATATTGAAATCCGCAACTTTGGCTTGAGATACAGAGAGGACTTAGAGCTGGCTATTTCTGATATCTCGGTCAACATTGAGGGAGGAGAAAAGGTGCCTGGAGCCATTGCAATATTCAGAATCTGCTCAAGCTTTGACTTCATCAATAAACAATTTTTTTCCTTATAAACATGCAACGTTAGTCATGTATGTATTTGTGTGTTTTTCTTAGGTGGGAATTGTGGGTAGGACAGGAGCAGGAAAGTCCTCATTGACATTAGGGCTCTTCCGCATCATCGAGGCAGCTCAGGGGGAGATTTGTGTAGATGGAGTCAACATCGCTGAGCTGGGCCTGCATGAGCTACGGTCCAGAATCACAATCATTCCTCAGGTACCGCACTTAAATACACCTAAACAGTGTTGGGGAAAGTTACTTTTAAAAGTAATGCATTACAATATTTCGTTACTCCGTAAAAAAGTAACTAATTACATTACTAAGTTACTTTTTATGGGAAGTAATGTGTTATGTTACTTTTGCGTTACTTTTTAAATCTGGACAGGGCTTGCTTGTTTGTTTTTAAAATAAAAAAGTTCTATTTTTGGCAAATATAAAAGCCTTTTCACACCAAAAGTGAAATGAATAAGCCTCAGGCTGAAAGGAAAGTAAATTTAAGTCCGTACAGTAGAATGCAGGAGAAGAAATTTCAACACACTTCAGCAATAAAAAAATGTTTGTCTAGAGTAATTTTTGCTTATTAGTATGGTTGAACTGGATCATCGAAGGTCAGAAGCAAAGACATTGGTTAATAGAATGGGATTAAATACCTGGCCCGAGCTCTCCTGAGGAAGACCAAGATTCTGGTTTTGGATGAAGCCACTGCAGCTGTAGACCTGGAGACGGACAATTTAATACAGTCCACTATCAGAACTCAGTTTGAGGACTGCACCGTTCTGACCATCGCCCACCGTCTCAACACCATCATGGACTACACTAGGTAAACTTTTTTTTTAAATAACGAAACTTCATCAAATAGCGAAATATGAAATAACAATAAAAAAAATTATATAAATAATAATAAAATTGAAAGACTATCCTCACACTATATTATCATTGTTATATAATAATACTTTAAAAATGTTCCCTCATTGTTTTCTTAAAAGGGTGCTGGTTCTCGATAAAGGCCAGATGGCAGAATTTGATTCTCCGTCCAATTTAACTGCCAAGAAGGGAATTTTCTACAAGATGGCCAAAGACTCAGGTTTGGTCTGAAAAGTAGAGCGGCTGAAGAGCCCTCTGTTCATCCAGGACATATCACTGACTAGAGCCCTTGGAGAGTGGACCTTGCGAGACATGGACTCTGAAGGTACTTCTTCTGTGGGCCTGGAGCTCACACACACGGTGTGAACATGACACCACTCCATCCTCAGCTACTGTAGCCCTCCGTTTTCAATCACATTTTAAAGGTTTCACTGCAAATGCTGCTTTAAAGGTTGTTTGATGCCAACATTTGGGAGGTTTGAAACTAGTTTGATTTATTCATGGCAGTTTTTGTTGACAGTTTTCATTTGGAAGACTTCTCAGTTTACCACTAAGCCACACTTTGCTGCTAGTGGTTGGTTGATTGTTAGTAATGAAAACAATTATATTTGCAACATTTGTTTCACTAGAAAGAGTAAAGAACAAAGTTTCTCTGTGCAGTGTACCATTGATGCAGTGATCAATTGTTGATTGACCAAACAGCTGCTGGGAAATCCCTCCATGAGCAGGAGGTACTTCATCCCAAGCCAAAGTTAATATTTGAAGCTATTCTCATTATCAAAGAAGCGACAAATTTGAAAACTCTAGTTTCATCTCCAGATAGCCATTGTTTGCTCTCATTTAATCTTTATTTATAGTTTGAGAAAATCTGTTACAATATTTATTTTCTTTATATCAAATTATTTTATCATATAACATATTTATTACTGGGTATCTCCCACTAATGGCGACTTAAGCCTCATCTTACCAATATCATGCAGAAGAGTCTACACTGACCTTCTGTTTTCATTGGTAATATATTTAGTTGGTGTGTTTGATTAATGATCTTTGTTTACTATTATTTCTCAGTGATAATTTCACCAAAAAATTATGAATGCACTTATTGTTCTTTATAAAAACCTCAAACTAGGGTTTATTTTTCAGGTTTGTTGGGAGTGATGTTTTAAAAACAAGTAGGAATAATCCTTTGCCACTTTAAGGTCAGATACCTAAATCGTAGTAGTTCTTTAAGGGCAGGTTGTCTTGGAGATGGCCGTACCTACTGAGCTGTGTGCTTCACTCTGTGCTGTATACCATATATCTGTTGAATGTACGCTTGAGTGCGCCACGTTGTTTCATTCATCAGTACCTCCACTCTAGATCATTTAAGCCTTCTGAGTTTTTTAAAGGCCAATCAGTTTTTTTTAAGGAACTGACAAAGACACACTTTGAATGATAAAAAATATATATCTGATTTGTTACATATTTATATGATTTGTATGTAAACAAAGTTATTATTTGATATTTGTATACATGCACTAGTTTTAAGTGTGCTTAGTTTCATAAATCAGGCTTATATGTACAGGGGAAATATGAATAAATTTTTGTAAAGAGCCTTTTGTTAGTGTTTTAACAGTGTTGTACTTCTGAAATCAGTCTTTCAAAATATTTTGTCACAGTGAGAAGGAAAACGATTTCTGATCACTACTACCAACATTTATTTTACTGAAGCTGTCCAGAAAATAAAAAGAGCATTTTCAAGTTTGACAGTCACTCATGAAGTGTGCATGGAAATGTTATAAATATATAAAAAATACAGTACAAAATACATAAATACAGATTTAAAGTTTTAGATTATGGAAAAAAATACTAGTATTAATACACAGACAAATTCAGTATAAGGATGGGTGTTGCATTGTTTTTAACATTAAAGGGGTCATATGATGCTTTTTTTAAAGATCATTATTTTGTGTATTTGGTGTAACAGAATATGTTGACATGCTTTAATGTTCAAAAAACACATTATTTTTCAAATACTGTACATTATTGTAGGTCCTCTATGCCTCTCAAATGCTTCGTTTTCTACAAAGTCCCTCCTTCCAACAAGCGCAGTCTGCTCTGATTGGCCAACTGACCCAGTGCATTGTGATTGGCCAATCAGAGCAGACTGCTCTGATTGGCCAGCTGACCCAATGCATTGTGATTGGCCGAACACCGCAAGCACTCGTCGGAAATGTAACGCCCCTTACCATAATCGCGAGCTTCATCTTTCAAAATAAATGTAAAGACAGAGCCCGAAAGGGGAACAGAGTCGCGTAACAGACACAGTGATGAAGCTGGTATGTGCTCTCTCGCGCTCTCTCTCTCTCTCGCTCACTCGCGCGCACTCACACTCACACTCTCACACACTCACTCACACACACACACACACGATGCGCAAAACTCCTATGTTGGGGCGTGTTAGAACGAGCCGTTTTAGGGGGGCGTGGCAGAGTCTTAACTTTGATAAAGAATATCTCTTTGGTTTTGAGACTTTAGTGTTTGTAACTTCAGGGATCTTATCTATGCACAATCTGCTTGTAACACTCCAAAGAGAAAGGAAAACTTGAAATCGCATCATATGACCCCTTTAAAGGATCTTTCTCACATCATAAATATCTTAAAATAGATTAATCTTTTCACCTTTATGAGAATTTAGGGTTTAATGAGCTGATATAATTAAGAAATTCATGTAACAACCTGAAAAGGTTCAAGTAGAATTGTGACTAGTTCTGCAGCTGTGTTATGCCAGGATCTACAACAATAAACTACAAATTTCCACAAATCTTCACTTTGACAGCAGTGAGAGGTGGTGAACATGGCTGTGCACACCCTCTGACCATCTGAAGTGTGCATTATATTTACCTACTGAACACCTCTACGGTAAGATAACGTTACTCAAGTGTTAGTATTCTGAGATGAGACTGTTGACGACATGAGGAATCAGTCTGTTCTTTTAGCGCCTCAGATCCTAGTTAAAGAATCAGCAGGTGAATGCTGAAGCACACCACTTCTGTAATACTGGAGAAAACGTGGACACCTGAACAGCTATTACTGGCAAAACTTCTTCACCCTGAGCTTTGTGCTTCTCTTGTTTGAGAAGGTAAGATATGCCCTTTAGTAAGTTGTGTAATGAAAAGTTTCAGGTAGTCTGAGCAGGTGTATTGGTGAGATTTCTGCACCATTTTTATAGTCTCTCCTGAGGGAAGAGATGATTTTGTCATTGATGGTTCCTCTGGTATTGAAGGTTCACACTAGCCCAGCCTCCCGGCACATTTGATAGAACTGACCACGCTGAGAGATCAGATTAGTTGGAGAGTCCATTTCTGTGATGTGCCCTCTGTCCATCACAATCACCCTATTGGGAACAGTTGAATAGGGTTGAATTATTGTCAGTAATCATAATCATATTCTTTTTAGAAATAAACACGTGCTCTTTGTTATACCTTGTGTAGTCCATGATGGTGTTGAGACGGTGTGCGATGGTCAGAACGGTGCAGTCCTCAAACTGAGTTCGGATAGTGGACTGTATTAAATTGTCCGTCTCCAGGTCTACAGCTGCAGTGGCTTCATCCAAAACCAGAATCTTGGTCTTCCTGAGGAGAGCTCGAGCCAGGCAAACCAGCTGCCGCTGACCCAAACTGAAACCCAGAATATCCAGTCAGAAACTGTCATACTAGATTTTAGTCAAATGAAGAATAAACATTGTTGAGAAGTTGTTTATACCTGAGATTCTCTCCTCCCTCTGAACACTCATGGTTGAGTTTGTCAGGCAGGCCAGACACAAAGTTCTTGAGACGAGCGAGTTCCAGAGCTCTCCAGACCTCCTCATCAGTGTAGCCATCAAACGGGTCCAGATTCATACGCAAGGAACCAGAGAACAGCACTGGATCCTTGGGGGAAAAAAAGTTGAAAATAAAACGCTCAAAGTTTTTTTTTTTTTTTTACGTTTGTCAAGGTATTCGATCCTTTTTTCCATTTTCAGGTGTACCTGTGGGATAATGGTGATACGAGACCTCAGTTCATGCAGTCCAATCTCTGCAATGTTTATCCCATCTATGAAGATCTTTCCTTTTGCCGCCTCAAGGATCCGGAAGATTCCGAGAGCAAGAGATGATTTTCCGGCCCCTGTTCTTCCCACAATTCCAACCTGAATAGATTCAGTGAATCGCTTAGAATGTAATAAAAAATAAAGCACAAATATGACACAATGTGTTCAGATGTTATATTTACTTTCTCTCTCTCATTAACACTGAGAGAAATTTCTTTTAAGGCCCAGTCAAGACCCCTGCGGTACTGAAGTCCATATTCCTGGAATCCAATGGATCCGGATTTGGGCCAGTCTGATGGGAGTGGACTGTCCTCGATTGCCCATGGTGCCTGCGACAACCCAAGACTAACTCAGTGACCTCAAGAATGAACGTAAAAATATAATTTGGTCGCTTTATATAAAGGAATTCATGGGGAAAAAAACAGCCTTCAGACCAACATTACCTCTTTTGTTGTTTCGGCATATTCCTTCACTCGCTCAACAGACACAATGTTGTTTTCTACATCTGTCCATGCCCGCACAATCCAGCTCAAGATCCCAGTTACCTGCAATGTAATTTTTCTTGAGAAGTTGTTGCCTAATAGGCTTGCCTAACATGTGTGGTTGTCCAAAGATTTTCAAAGACTTTTTGATGAGTTTCCTACCTGGAGAGAGTGCGACACAGCCAGTCCCACGATTCCAGGGCTTAAAGTTGCCCTTCCCATAACAGAGAGAATAGCTGCAGCAAGGACTAGCAAATTACCCAGGAACTCTAGATTTACTGCCAGCCACCTATTGGAATAACATTAAAGATATTGTATAGAGTTAGACTGGATTAACAGTACCAACAATTAATAAGCCAAGACTGAATCTGACCTGGTTGCCACAAATCTTGGGAAATAGGATGTTTGATTGTGGTCCACTCGGCTGTTAGCCAGTAGGATAAACCTAGACTGTTCTCCAAAGGCCCGAATCACACCGGCTCCTTGGACTGTCTCATTGAAATGAGTATAGATGGGTGATCGACTCACCGACTCCAGTCTACGCAACTGGCAGGATGTGGCCACGTAGAAGCTCTGAAAACACAGGAGAATAGATGTCAGACTGGTGCTTCTTGGTATGATACTCTTGCATGCTGAGCAATCTCCTAGTAGCATACCTGGATAAAGGCATAGAGCAGAGTCAGTGGCAGTATGATCACTCCTGCAAAAGGAGTCGCCATCAGCACGATAATGCAAACCTCCAGAAGTTTGAACATATAGCCCAGCATCATCTTCAGCCCATCAGGGATCATGCAGTCAATGGCGTCTATCTCTTTAGAGAAACGATTGAGAAGATTACCACTGGGTGTACTCTCAAAGAACGACATAGGAGAGTGAAGTACATTGTTGAGAAGGTCCAAATGAAGATGCCGGGATGCAATTATTCCTCCAAGTGAAATGGCCACAGTAGTGCCAAATATTGCAATTCCTGCAATACAACAACACCGTTAATGATCAAGAACAATACAAAGTCCAAGGATACTCAATGAGGGTTGAGGAACATGAGAGATTTCGAACCTTGTGCAAAGCCGAGAGCTCCAAAAACACCAAGCTTCAGATCCGTGCCGACTTGTGTTCCATTTACAACCGGGTCATCTGCCCACAGGCTTAGCCAGTAGTTGTAGGCCAGTGAGGCAGCTTGCTGGAATGCGTAGAGGAAGATGACGGGGATGATGAAGGCCAAGCCGATGGTCCTGAAGTACTCCACATACATCTCCAGTTTCACCTATGTGTGACCCATTATGGAGAAGAACGTGTGAGGAACGACACTCTGGATGATAAAGTGCACTTTCAGGCTATATTATGGTGTTTGGAACAATGAAGCTCAAAGACCTGTAATCAGGGGTTAAAATTAGATCTCTGTGGTGACATGAGAGTATCTGAAACCCTTGTCGCTGACCCGTAGCTGAACTTTAAAACTGACCTGCCACTCTAAATCTTTGGCCTTTGGTATTGAGTTACATGTGAAGGTATATTTTGATGTGTCTACCCATTGTTTGAAATGTCTGTGGATGTGGCTCTATTACTTACTCGGCCTGTATGAGCTTTGTCAGCCTGGGTGAGTCTCCCAACTTCCTCCTGGTCCTGCTCCTGTTCTGTGTCAGATATAGCCTCCATGGTTTGTATACTGGCACTTCCCATGTCTCCGCTTTATTAAACAAAATTGACAGCAAGGTAAATATGTGCTCCTCAATAACATTTGCATTTTCATTATCAAAACTTAGTGACTTTTACCTGATGAGTTGCTCCTGGGAGAGGTCAATAGAGAAGTCTGTCATGCTGAGACGAGATACTGATTTTCTGGTCCCTAAAACAAGGCGAATCTGCATTTTAACTGTCAACATAAAAAAGTGTTGTTGTAGTAACTCATCAAGCACTCATTCTTTTAGCTTACCTCTGTTGGTGGCACTTTCCTTGCGTTCGCTAACGGAAAAAGCTTTAACAAAGTCTGCAAAGGTGTTCTTTCTACTCAAAAGCTCGGCATAAGAGCCCATCTCCGTGATTTCTCCATCCTCCATCACCAGAATCAGGTCAGCCTGGGGCAGGAAGCTCAGCCCGTGGGTCACCAGAACCCGAGTCTGTTTTAGCAAGCATTGGAGAGCATCATCAAGCAAGCTATTTAGTTTGTTATTTCAAGCCTGAAAGGTTCCCTTTCCATTCAAAATCTGGAAATTGAATTCAATTGGCTACATCCACAGAAATTTGAATTGGAATGACAGGAAGAGAAATTTGCTAAATTGCAGTCTAATCTATCTATCTGTCTAATCAATAAACCTTCAAAGCTTTTTAAAGATTTTTCAAAAACAATTTTACTTCTGCTTCCTTACATTCAAATTAAAATTGTGATTCTGCATCCTCTTTGCTACTTCAATTTAGAATGTAGCAATTCACATATTAGATTTTAAAGGGATAGTTCACCCAAAAATGAAAATTCTGTCATTAATTACTCACCCTCATATTGTTCTGTAAACCTGTAAGACCTTCATTCAACTTCGGAAAACAAATTAAGATATTTTTGATGAAATCCGAGAGCTTTCTGACCCTCCATAGACCCTGAAGTTGAACAAAGGTCTTACAGATTTGGAACGACATGAAGGTGAGTAATTAATGACAGAATTTTCATTTTTTGGGAGAACTAACCCTTTAAGGTCACATTTTATCTTACTCGTGTTTTAATGTTTACCTTATTTTTAAGAACGCCATTAGGTCCGATGACCTTTTCAAAGATGTGCTGACCCACATGTGCATCCACAGCTGACAAAGGATCATCCAGAAGGTAGACATCAGCCTTCCTGTAGACTGCACGTGCCAGACTCGCTCTCTGTTTCTGACCTCCTGACAAATTCAGACCCTGTGAACATTGTAAAAATGTAGTGGGAGTTTAGTCATGACCCTGCTGATACCCTGCATATTTGGTGTTTAAAAAATAAATTATATTTAATACCTTTTCACTTTATTCTATCATGTCAGAATCATTCTTACAGAAGTCTATTTTTACCTTCTCTCCAATCTCTGTGGCATCTCTTGCAGGTAGGATCTCCAGGTCTGGTAGGAGAGCACAGGCCTCTAACACCTTCTGGTACCAGCTGTCTTTCCTCTCACGTCCAAACAAAATGTTGTCTTTGAGAGTGGCGTTCTGGATCCATGCTTGCTGAGGCACGTAAGCCACAGAGCCCTGAAAGAAAGTGTTAGAAAATTTATATGTGGAATATGTGAATGATGCCAATATATTTTTAGTAATTTTTCTGAATGATTTACCGATACTGTGATGTGGCCACTTTTCTTTTCCATTTCTCCCAACATTGCAGACAGAAGAGAGGATTTTCCACTGCCCACGTGACCTACCACAGCCACCAGTGAACCCCGCTGCACTTTGACATTGATCCTGCAGAAATTAACCATTGCCAGATTATCATCTTTATATGTTTAGGAATGGTGGACCTACTGAGATCTTTCAGCAGTTATTTCAATTTACAGTAAGGGATAAATATATTCAAAGGCACCGACCTCCTGAGACATGGTGTGCTATCTTTAGACCAGCTGAAAGTACCGTTGTCAATAACAACACCATCAATATCTGACAAAAGGAGGAAATAAAGAGGTGAGTTTTTTTATCATTTACACACTGGCGTTCCAAACCTCTATGATTTTCTATACTCTGCAGAATATTTAAAGATTTTTTTATGCTCTATTTAGTGCAGTTACAATGAATATTAGCTTAAAAAGGACACAGAGATACCATAAAAATATCATAAAATTGGTCCATACAACTCTTGGACACTACAGTATATTTTAATAAATATTGTGAAGACATATAATAGCTTTGTGAGAGAAACAGACTAAAACAGTTTTCACTGAAACTAAACTGTTTCAGAAATGAACTGAATCTGAATTTCTATCATGAACCAAACTTAGTCTGATTCAGTTAATTTCTTAAACAGGTAGTTTGGAAGAAGTGTCATATAGGTTTGGAATGACTTGAAGGTGAGCAAATGATCACAGAAATTTCATTTTTGGGTGAACTGTCTCTTTAAGTGTGTATTGCATTTGAGGCTCATAAAACAATTCCACAAGTTAATGAGGCAACAGGGTGATGATAATTATTTAGGTTAATACATTTCCATAATTATTTAAAAATCATCCATGGGATATTATTATTCACCTGGCTCTGTTATTAATGGTATTCAGATTCAGAAGCAGAAACATTTTCACAAAAACTTCTCTTTGACCTTTAATATAAAAAGTTGCATTTTTAACAAATCAATTTTAAAATAGGCCTTTAACACACAAAAATGTGGAAAAGTTATATAAATATAATTACAGCTCCAAAGCTGAAAATCCCCTTTAACCGCTGCATGAAGTCATCATGCGCATTTCAGCCACTACCAACACCCACCTCATAGCCACACAATTTCCTTGTAGTGTTTCTCGAATTACAGCTTTTAAATTCAAATAAGCTTGTCTTGCAGAATAACTGGAAAAATATTCTTCAAGGTGGGTCTTTTTGGCAGATTAGTAACTCGTTATTTTTGTTTTTGGCATGCCAGATTTTGTTATGCCATTTTAAATTAAAACTCCACCATCACATTAATCGGGAAAAATCTCTGTATTGCTCAACATGTATTAACAATGTTGGTCAGCTTATAAACTGTTGTATGTCAGAGCAAAGTCTGAAAACTATGACAAGTTAATGCACTCACCAGGATGGTAGGGAGCTCTCTCCACGCTATCCAGTTTCAGCTCGTCTTGACAGAGAAACTTCCCGAGGCGTTTGAGAGAAACCACAGCCTTAGAAACAAAAAAAAAACAAAGTTATCTTCAAAAGTTTCTTCAAAAATATAAAAACATAAGCGTTCAAATATTTGCTGCTTACCTGCATGGTAGTGCTCATTGCAAAGGGCAGTTGACTGAGTGGAGCTTTGAGAATATTGATAAGAGCCATGGACACAAAGACCTTCTGAGCATCCAGAACATGCTTCTCATCAATCAGCACATACACCCCAAACATGGCAAATGCAATCTGAAGGCAAAGTGGCGTACATGATAAAACTCTACAGTTGTAAGGACTATATTAATGTGTCAAGATGATGACGATGAGGAAATGTACCAAGAAAGTGGAGGAGTTGAAGGAGGCGATGGATATGGAGTAAAGAATCTGAGACTTCTTCAGAGCATTCAGCTCTTTTTCCCGATAGCCAAGAACACGTTCTCTGAAGGCATTCTCCCAGGCGTAAAACTTCAGGATCTTTATTCCGCTCAAGATCTCGTTCATAAGCTTAATGCGTCCGTCCATGTACTTCATCTGGACCTCCTGAGAGCAGCAAAAAGATGCGAATTGAGAATCGCGCAAGCAAACTTGTTTACGAGACCAGACAGAAACCAATATGGGCAAGTTTAAATTCTTTGGATGTTTGAGACGAGGCAAATAAAGACATTTCAATTTTACAACAAAGCAAAATCCTGTGGTTTCTACCATGTTCATAACATCAGAGAAGCAAAGGGCAGACTGTCCACATGCTCGTGTTTTAAATCATTTGTAGGCATGAAGCAGTTCCTGGGACGACGTGTACCGACACAACCTCAGTCGCCACAGCACGAATATCATCATGGAAATTTGACTGAATGGAACAATATAGACTATACCTGGAGTTTGCTTCTCATTTTGGCAATGAACCCATTCAAAGGGAAGATGAGAATTACAGTGGCGATGCCAGCCAACGCAGATGGGCCGAGGCGCTGTACAGGGGTCAGACATTTCAATTAATGAATTTTAGATCTGTGCTCTCAGAAATATTGTGCATAAAATTGGGGTACAACAGCTTGTCACTTAAAGGGTCATATGTGTACCTTTTTTAACCCTAAAATGTTCATAGTTAGTAATAGTTGTACTTGATAAGGTACTAATTTGTCCCAGTACCCCTAAAGCAGGGGTCTCCAAACTCGGTCCTGGAAGGCTGGTGTCCTGCAGAGTTTAGCTCCAACTTGCCTCAACACACCTGCCTGGAAGTTTCTTGTACGCCTAGTAAGACCATGATTAGCTGGTTCAGGATGCCGTTTTATTAGGGTTGGAGCTAAACTCTGCAGGACACCGGCCCTCCAGGACCAAGTTTGGATACCCCTGCCCTAGAAATACAATTTTGTGCATTTTTTCCTACCGTATAACAATCCAACATACTGTAGAAGAAAAATAAACAAGCATCTGTTCTCACCTGCCAGAGGAAGAAAAGACACAAGGCGATTTCAATCGGGGCCACCCACACTGCATTGAAGTACACCACGAAATCCATGAGTTTCTGGGTGTCAGCCGAAACCAAGTTCACTATCTCTCCAACTGTACATGTTCTGCGGGCCGCGCTGTTGATGACCAGAGACTGTGGAGACCAGAATGTATGTGAGAACCATTATATGCATCTTTGCATTTGCTAGCAAACCTTTCAAAGGCCTACCTTCCTGTACACTAGGCCCATAACTGCAGTTTTAACCCTCATGCCTACTGTGAAGCATGCATACATGTACTGATGGTTGAACAGGGACTGCAGACAAGACAATAGGAACATCAAGAAGGCAAAGAGGTAACCCTTCCACAAGGGGGCGTCTTCATCCCTCACAAAGCCAAGCAGTAGACTGAAGAACAAGAAACACACCAAACATAAGCCAAAGATAAAGAAACTGGAATGTGAACATAATTTATGACTATAAATATGAGCCTTTCTAGACCTGATACAGCTGAGCCTGAACAATATTATCCCCATGCATCAAGGTTTCTGAGAGTGCCACAGTTCCTGTTGTTCTGAAGCAGTGAACCTACCAATGTGCTCTTGGCTTGTTATATGCCAGACAGAGTGGCTTAATTTGATGATCCAAATCCAGTTTCTTCTGAGCGATAGCTCAGCCACAAAGAATATGATGCTGCAGTGAGCAGACTCTGCTAAGTGTTGTGGACTCGTGGTGCATGGGGCATAATTAACAGTATGTGGCTGCACCACAGCAGGATGTGCTGTTATTCCTGTCTGTGACGGGAGTTCACACTCAAAACTGAGAAAGGGCAACAAGTTCACTTTACAACTGTGTGCTAAAGGTCTTGCTCTACATTTGCACCCAGGCATGTGTTTTCTTATAAAATAACATTCAAAACTGATATGTAGATATTTCCCAGATGTAAAAATATGTTTTAGTCTCAACTGAATAAATGATTTTGAAAGCACTCTTTTTGTTTTTACACTCAAAGAAATTAATCATATTTTAAAATGTTTAAAATTATTCAAATTTTATGGCATTTTTACAATCAGTAACTGTGCACATATGACTTTAGAATTTGTAGTACAGTAAAAAAACTTTTTTTTTTACACCTACATAGACGATTTTTAAAAAAAGATTATTACTTTTATTCATCAAGGATCTGTTAAATAGATCAAAATAACATTAAATACATTTATAATGTTACAAAAATTTATTTCAAATAAATGCTGTTCATTTTAACATTCAATAAAAGAGAAATAAAAATTAAATAAAATTTGTGGTTTCTACAAAAATATTAGGTAGCACAACTTTCAATATTGATAATAATAAGTTTCTTGATCATGAGTTCATCATATTAGCATGATTTCTGAAGGATCATGTGACACTGAAGACTGGAATAATGATGCTAAAAATTCAGCTTTACCATCACAGGAATAAATTACATTTTTAAAATATATATATTTTTTAAAAGGGAATAGTCATTTTAAATGTATTTGTAATTAAATGTAGCCTTGGTGAGCATAAAAGGCTTCTTTCAAATACATTAAATCTTACCAACTTCAAACTTCTGAATAGTAGTGTATCTTACACTAAATGCCACATGTTATATACAGTTTCATTTTACATGCCATGACAGCATTAATGTGTCTCTCACCTTAACACTTGTGGTATGGAGAACATGAAAGCATCTTGAATGACCAGACAGAGAGTTCCAGTCAGAAAGTAAGGGCCAAAGTTTTTGGCTAGCGTCCGGAGCAGACAGAAGCCTGAGATTTGTTCTTTATGAAGTTTTCTGAGCAGTTGCGTCTGCTCGCTCAGTTTATAACCAAGAGCTTGTGCTCCATTCAGAGCGCTCTCTTGCCTTGTTTGAGGGAGAAAACACAACATTTTTATCCAGACTTTAGTCTCTGGTATATTGGTGCAAGCATTGCTGCAACAAAGTAAAGAAGTTGTGCTTTGTTAATTAATAATACAAATAAATCAGTAGTTATGAACAGGCAAATTACGGACATCACATATTTTCATCACCTCAGGATGGAAGACATGCAGTTAAGGAAACAGCAGGTGTCTTACTGTTGCATTTTAGCCCATTGCTTGGCCCACTCTTTCTCCAGATCACAAATTATTTTTTCAGATGTATCCTCTTCTCGTAGAGACCAGAGGTCTTCAGCTTGTAAAGGTGAGCGGTAGCCCTTTACCGCCAATCTGGGGAGCAGGAATATGTGTGTTTCTCAGTATCTCATGGGTTTTTATTCTGCAGACCTCAATAAAATCAGAGACAAAAATATGGCTACCTGCCGTACCACCAAAACAGTACTTTTGAAAGGAAAGAAGCATCCTCAACTGGACATGGGTTCTAGTGGAAAAATAGTATGTCCAGGTATTATTTTTTTACCATGTTTCAAATATTTATTTACTAATTTAAAAAAAAAATCCATCATAACACGAAAGACACTGTACCTTTACATATACAGGTTTAAGAGTCGCTGGGCGCTGATCAGCGAAACAGCTGAGGATGAGCTGAGCCAACTGGAGAGAGAAGAATGTGAAAAATGCCACGAATCTCATCGCATCTGCAGAGAAACCCTGTAACACACATGACTGGTTATCAGCAGAATGTAGACAGCAGTGTGGAGCACATCACACGAATACGGTACACTCATTCTAAAGCAATTGGAAGCAGAAATGTTTCTTTTTTCCAATGTTTTATTGGTATGAATGTTAGATAAACTAGTATATAACATTAATTAATTGTCTGTGTCCCTCCTCTTTAAACTGCAATTTTGGCCCATCACACCACAGAATAAAACCAACATAATCTTTGATATTGAACTCTTTGAGATTTTATATCTTAAATATTGCACAATCAAATGGACAAATGGACATTCAAAATGTTTTTTTTTTTTTGAAAAGCTGACTAAATAAGCTTTCCATTGATGTATGGTTTGTTAGGATAGGACAATATTTGGCCGAGATACAACTATTTGAAAATCTGGAATCTGAGGGTGAAAAAAAATCTAAATATTGAGAAAATCGCCTTTAAAGTTGTCCAGATGAAGTTCTTAGCAATGCATATTACTAATCAAAAATTAATTTTTTTAATAATTACGGTAGGAAATTTACAAAATATCTTCATGGAACATGATCTTTACTTAATATCCTAATGACTTTTGGCATAAAAGAAAAACCGATAATTTTGACCCATACAATGTATTGTTGGCTATTGCTACAAATATACCCGTGCTACTTATGACTGGTTTTGTGCTCCAGGGTCACAATGTATGTATGTATATTGAAAAACCTTGACCTAAGCAGTAATAAACTCTGCTGTTTTTTGGGACAAATTGAACTATGTGACAAATTAATTATTAAATAACGCTCAATGTATTGATTCTCCCCTTCTGTGGAGACAACCAACTAGGCATATAAGTGGTGTATACACATTTGCCAGGGATTTCCCAAGGAGTCATAACCACATAAGCTGCATGCTTCCTGTGGGATCATATCCATATTTTCTCTTCCGTCTGCCTAAGCACCAGGACTGATCTGAGATCAGCCGCCCACTTTGTCTCACCGCAGTGTGCGGAGGAGGGACTGGTGGCTGATTTGGGGAGTGTTCTTTTGGGGATGTTGCCTGCTGTTCCCCTCCCTTCCTTTCAAAGCTATTTAAAAGCGAAGGAAAGCGAGGAAAAGAGGGAACGCCCCGCCCCCGCGGTGATACCGGTGTTACCGGTGTTGTCACACGCCGATTAACCGGTGGGAAAATTTCCTCACCGTCACAACCCTACAGCGCATCTGCTTTTCAATCAGCCAAATAGAAGCAATTTGACTAGTTATAGAACTCTATTTATAAAATTCTAAAATAATTCTACTTATAAGTAATGCTTCTGTTTGTATTGTTGTTTTACAGTAATCTCAGTTGTTGTTCGGGACAAAGTTTCACCATGTTGTGTTTGACCTGTTTGTGTAGTGCTCGATACAAGGTTCAAGATTTGTTCGAGAGAAAATATGCTGAGGTCAGGGTTTTAGGTTCAAAACAGCTGGCCTGCCAGAGGCCTGGAGCTGCTATTGAAAGTTTTACAGGGGCCACCAAGGGCATCCATGCCTATGGGCTTCTGACAGAAACTGTGTCAAATGGCCATGATACGAGAGAAAGTGGCAGTGCAGGCCTCTTTAAGAATATGTAAACACAAGCTTAATTTACTCAAATGGTCACAGTCCAAACTCTGGACACCACAATGCTGGATACTGTGATTATTTGTCCGCCACACTGTACGCTTAAACAGTTTAAAGAAACTCAAATTGGTCAGGGAACAAATCCTCCCACAGTGTGGTATGAGAGGACCAAGCGCTAGTTGTTTTGCTGTTGCTGTTGGACCCACTGCCCACTGGCAGAGGGCTCATTTAGGTCACAACAGATCCCACCACAAACCAAGCTTCAGTTCAGCCTCCCTATGTAAACGTATGGACTGTCATCACTGAGCTGTATGAGGCTTCATTATTGTTTTTTATATTTCCTTACTGTATTTTTACTTCCTCACTGTACTTAAGGAGCCTACATTTTAGTTCAATTATGTTTTTAAACTTTCACTTTTACTTCAGTATATTCCAAAGCATAATATCTTACTTTTAAACTCCACTACATTTCACTAAAACGTCATCTTGAACTGAAGAGCCGCCATGAGACACAATAATGATCTCCAACTCGTGAACGAATGAACTTTTGAAGCGTTTGAATTATTTGAACCGATTAATTTCAAAGATCCTTTTGAATCAGTTACCAAATTTCAGTGAATGATTCGGGAATCAGTTGAATCAGTTCACAAATTGCAAAGAATGATTCACAAAAGAGTCATGACTAAAATGAATGATGAACCAAGGTTAATATGATCCACAGAAATTTAAAGTCTGAAGGATTAGACTGATAGCTTGAAAAGTAAGTTGCTAATGCTGAATTTAAGTCTTAAATATGAAATATGAAACTCATATTTGATTATCCATGACGGTAAGTTTGTGAACTAAATGTGGTGTAAAGGGGTGATTGTATGAAATGCTTGAATGGCTACTTTAGGTACAGCGCAAATCAATGCCTTAAACCTTATTGCAAAGTGTAACCACGTAAGTGTAGTGATATATATGTAATAAAATACTAAACATATATTTATAACATTTTATAAAGTAAATCTGGTACATTTGTTGTGTGAGAAGTGGTTTTTAAATGTTGATATTTTGTTCACTTGCAGACTATTGTAAGTGAATTGCCTATGGGTTGAGTCCCTTTTTTGTTGCCACACTGTCATCACTATTCATCAGTTATGGTTGCCACATAATATAAATATATTACAAAATATGCACATAGCCTTAAAGATTATACATTCCACGCTCAGTATGTGTGTGCAAACTGTCTCTGCATGTGAGTTACATGTATATTTCCCTCTCCAATGTCAAGACGTTGATTGTTGCGTCTGTGACAAGATGCAGTGAAATAATTATGGAGCGGGAGCATCACAGCAGGCCAGAGACAGACAGACTGAGGGAGAAGTATGGGGATCCGCAGACATATGCGGCTTCTCCTATCAGTCTGAATCAGCGCTGATTGCGACTGGTCTCAGCACAGCCTCAGCTCCAGACAAAGAGGGCATTGAGGGAACTGGAAAGGGAAAACCGACAGGCTGCCCAGACGTCAACGCTGAGAACAGCACCATCTGTAAGCACTCTGTTTACGCACCGCTGTGTTAGACTCTCAGACACAACACAGATAAATTTAGAGAGTGTTATTGTGTAACATTCATTAAAAAACCATGCGAGAGTCCGTGTTACGCTTGCGTGAATGGAGAATAACACAGCATAGGAGATTCAGAGTTTAGGGCAACAAGTCAAATTCACTTATTTCTTTTATAGTCTCAAAGCACCATTAATGGCTGTTAAAATAGAAACTCTATACAAATAGGAGTCAAAATGTCTGTGACTGCAAGTATAAATGCCTCTATTTTGTATTTTTCCAATTTAATCTAGTATTTTGTAATAATTACTAATTATATTGGGAGCAGCACTCAAGATAGAACAAGTGTAATCTTCATGTTATTTATTTATTTATTTTTTTAAATGCTAAAACTTTCTGCATGGGGTTTAAATTTTCAGTTTTAAAGTAGATTTCAAATTTTCATTGTACTCTCAGATTTTACGCCCGCTTTATATTGGGTGAACTCGGGTCTGTCAAAATATCTCTCAGTTTTTATTTTCATTTTTTAATCAACTAAAATATTGGTAAGATCAGAAAGCCTGATGGAAAAAACTGCATTTTTTATGCTTCCAAAAACAAAACAAAAAAAAAATGGCTAAAGACACATCTCTTCCATCTACACTTGACCCTCTAACACTTGCATTCTCAATTCTATTTGTATTCTATATACTTGTTTCCTTTGTATTATAAAAATCTTGTCCATCTAACACTAGCACTCTCTATTCTATTCTAATCTATTCTATTTCTTTTCTATCTACTTGCTTTCTTTTTGTTTTAAAAAAAGGACCCTCTAACACTAGCACTCTCTATTCTAATTCTATTTCTATTCTATCTACTTGTTTTGTATTTACCAAAAAATATATATATTTTCTATCTGCTTTTTATTCTTTTTATTTATTATAAAAAAGCTTGCTATGTGCACTGTGGTAGACTATCCAGGACTTGTCACAGCACTTATATTTTGTTGCTCTTTTGTTGATTTGATTGCTACTATTGTCCTCAGTTTAAGTGTAAATGTTACATTTATACAATAGTTGGATATACTGGGAATGCACAAACCTCGTCTATGATGGCTTGTATGTTGGCTCTGAGAGGCACCAGTGAGCAGATCACTGCCAGCGTCCAAAACAGAAAGAGAAAGACGGAGGAACGAAAGCCCCTCAGCCTTTCCAAGTGGATCAGCAACACTGCCAGTATCTGAAGACAGTGTATTTCGGTCAGTATGCTAGTCATGGGCAATTTGAGAAATCCAAAACACACTAGAAGAACAGGACAGAATACCATTAGGCAGCTTAGACATGTTGATACAAAAATCTCTCAACCAAAATCTATTGATTTTATACTAGTATGCAAAGACTACTGTGAATGTTTAGTCTGTGTCAGGACTTTAAAATGGACTTATCTTGTTGGGCAGATCTGAAAAAAAAAAAAAAGTAATTTACTACAACCACTGTTGACACTGCTGTCTGCTGTGAGCAGAGGTAAAAGAGGCTTATTTATCCTGATCCCTTCAGGAAACTTCTGCCAGACGTCTAGCCACAAAGAGATTTGTTCAAGCTTAAATATAACAGATCATAAATCTTATCCTCTAAAAGAGTCCCATTAAAAAAATACATAAATCAAAACATAACTTGTATTTCTTAATCAACATGTTGTTATGGTCACAACAGCCATGAATAGAAGAAAAAAATCACTGTCCAGTGTAGCTTGATACCTTACACTTTTACACTGATTACACAATTATGAATATAATTAAAAGCCATTTTTATAGTGGAGATTCAGGAGAATAGTAATTGTGTGATTTACCATGGTAAGGCTGCGAATTATAGGGCTCAGGAGAAAGACCATGTGATGCGCTATGTCTCTGCTCTTTTCCACCAGCAGATAGACCAACTCCAGCAAACCAAAGGAGGCCAGACAGAGACCCAAACCCTACAACACAAACACACAGAGATATGTGAGCATTAACTGCAACACTGAGGTGTCATGCCCCCCCAGAATGTTTTTACTTACACTACTGTTCAGAAGGTTGGAGTTGTACAATTTTATAATGTTTTAGATGCATTTATTTGATTAAAATACAGTAAAAACTGCATTATTGTGCAATGTTATTATAATTTAAAATAGATCTATCTGAATATATTTTAAAATGTAATTTATTCCTGTGATACAAAGCTTGAATTTGTATTGAATCATTACTCCAGTCTTCAGTGTCACATGATATTTCATAAATCATTCTAATAAGCTGATTTGCTGCTCAAGAAACATTTCCTCTTATTAGCAATTAAAAAAACAAAAAAAACAGTTGTGCTGTTTAATGTCTTTGTGGAAATTTTAATAAATTGTTTTCTTCAGGATTCTTTAAAGAAAAGTTCAAAAGAAAAGCATAAAGTTGTATTTACTGTCACTTTTTATGTAATTTTAATGTCTCCTTGCTGAATAAAAGTGTTAATTTCTTTCAAAAATAAAATTCTGACTGACCCCGAAACCTTTGAACAGTACTGTATGCTCTATTAGAATTGATTTACATAATCACTGTTGAACTCGATATGATCTGTTTTTCTTCCCATAGAATCTTTTTTCCTGCCTGCCTTTTAAATGCTCTTTAACGATGTCACCCATTTGAACATTTTCGTGCACATAGCTATAACCTGTGCGTTTTTCAGCGGATTGATGCTATGTTCAATCTATAGAGGTGGTAACTAGAATTCAGTCAAATCTTGATATGACCAGTATGACTCACCGTCTTGGCACAGCAGAGGCTGGATAAAGATATGCGTCCATTGTCATAGAATCTGAGGTACAAGCAGTAGAAAGGGGCACAAACCCAGAGATAGAAGCAGGGGAACCACACCAGTACTGTGTGCTGGAAGCACTGGGTCAGGTCTGGGTGTGCTGTGTACCATGTGACATTCCAGTCCTGAAAACACAATGTTAAACCATTAGTCCTCTCTAACACGTTAACTTGTTACATCAGGATTGTATAATTATTAACAACTACTTAAGCACATTTTACAGCTTATTAGATTTTATTCACTGTTGTAGACCGATATTGTTTCCACTCAGAAGCATCGCCAGCAGCAGACCAATTTTCAAAGCACATAGTGTGTACAAAAATTTATGTTGAGTAACAACTTGTGCACATTGGTTCTGCTGAGTGATAGTTTGAATATCAGAGTAAAGCAAAGCAAAGCTGTGGTCGGTGACAAAAATACTGTTCCCTTTCAGTCGGTCACTCTCGACGTAGTCCATATAGTAGACCCTGTTGAGCTCCTCCGTCCCCTCGGCAGCCAGACGTGGCGGAGCGTCCGGCGCCAGGCCTTCACTCGTTGAATCCTCGAGAACCGGTAGAAGGCTGGGTTCCATATGTAAGGCCTAAGTGGATCCCATATGTGTAAAGTCCACGGTATAGCCTCGAGCCCGTGTTTCCCCGGCAGACTTCTGCCATTCCAAGAGGGTTACAATCACCTCCATTCTTCCACAAAGGAAGCCTTTTCACTGATGGAATTTTTATTTTTCATTTTGACCCTTTGCAGGGATTGACAGGCTATCTGGCCAATCATAACGCCAAATCTGCCATTTTTGTCCGACAAACAAACCAGACAGAAGAGTAGATTAACGTTGGTGGACTTGAACTTGAAAAATGGTGTGTATTGACCTCTTTATGTGGATGAAACAAGATACCTTCTGATGTTCATTCATGTTTATTTCGTGCTACAATTAGTAATGAGGAAGAGATGATCGGTTCACGTGTCGCTTGAACTGAGGCGCTACAGCAATTTGTCATGACACATTAAAGAGCCACAGAACGGTATTTATTGTTTGAATTTCTAAAAAAAAAAAAAGACAAAATTTGAAAGCTGAGACTTTTTTTTAATACCAAAAGTAACCTGTCTGTCGGCGAATTGTCAGTTTTTTCTTTGTATTTTTCACTGTGTGAGAAGATGATGTGTGGCGTGAGAGTGAGAAGGGGGCGGGTCTTTTCGAATGGTCAAATACAACAAACTGGGACTGAAGCTTTCATGCTTCAAAACAGGATGAAAAGCACTATAAAGTATTCATAAAATTAGTCTATACACTATATTTGAAGTCTTTTGTAGTCATACAGTAGCTTTGCGTGAGGAATAGACCAACATTTTGCTTGTTATTCATGTATAATCTTTTCATCCAATAACTGTTCACTGTTGCAAGCATATTGTTTTGTTAGTTATTGGAATTTTGAGGACTGGACTGGTCCGATTTGTGAACAAATCATTCAGAATTGTTTTGTGAACTGGCTGAACTGATTCATTTAAAACCTGGATCAAAAGAATGATTCGTTCATTCCTAAATCAAACGTCTTGCACGAGTTTTCTCATGAATGCGCCATAGTGAGCTGTCATGATTTTCAGCAATTATTGACGTTTTTGGTCTTTATCTCACATAAAATAATGAATTCATATGCAATATATAGCATAAAAGTCACATGGACCACTTTTATGATATTTCATTCATTCATTCTGGCAAAAAAACTTTTTTCACAAATGTTCCTTTTGTGTTCCACAGAAGAACTTATATGAATTTGACATGGTGAGTAAATGATGAAAATTTTTTATTTCAAGTGATCTATTTGTGTCTTCTAGCATTTGACCTTTATTTAGACCAGTATCTAAAACCCTGCAAGTGCAATCCAGACACACACTACAGGTTCAAGATAAGACACTCGGTTCGTTACATGGTTGTTTTGGTCAGGATATGTCCTCATCTATGAGGGGGTGTACTGCGGTCTGGGCCCAGGAAGGGAAAGAGATTCTCGTTCACGTGGCAGAGTCTAGTAACAGTCGCAGTTTTCCACAGGGAGTTCAATGGAGCATAAAGACACCAGCTTCTACCCGTCCTGCATCCTCCAAGACTATGTTTGCACTGGTCTAAACCCAATGGCAACCACAGTCTCAGGAAGTGATTCAGAGTGGTGTGTGTACCCTTCCTGCAAGTGTAGGAGTTCAGACTGCCGGTCAGTACAAATAATGTTTAAAAACAGTTTAAAAATGACACCGTTGATGTTTGGATTTATTTGGAGGACATTTATGAGGATGGCTTGCAATTCACAAATCTCTGGTCATTTCTTTTGGAAATGGCCAGTCGGAAGCTAATAACAATCTCTCACGCTAGCCATAACAAGTTAGTCTAACTTAAGGTTCAAAAGGTTCAGCCAGATTGCTGCTGTCAGACATGCTTCAATGGACATGAGCTTACTACTTTGACTTCTTCATCTCATTCCACATGTTTTCCCAGCAAACGATTTAATATTCTAAGAATGTTGTTCTTATGTACCCATTATGTTATGAAAATGTTATCTTCATAAGTTCTGGAACATTTTCCTTGATTATACAAATGCTCTGGAAAACATTCATTGGGTTACACAGGACTGGACAAAAATACATTCTAACAACAGTAAAATACAAAGACACATTAAAGTGCCACAAAATGGTATTTATTGTTTGAATTTCTAAAAAAAAAAAAAGACAAAATTTGAAAGCTGAGACTTTTTTTTAATACCAAAAGTAACCTGTCTGTCGGCGAATTGTCAGTTTTTTCTTTGTATTTTTCACTGTGTGAGAAGATGATGTGTGGCGTGAGAGTGAGAAGGGGGCGGGTCTTTTCGAATGGTCAAATACAACAAACTGGGACTGAAGCTTTCATGCTTCAAAACAGGATGAAAAGCACTATAAAGTATTCATAAAATTAGTCTATACACTATATTTGAAGTCTTTTGTAGTCATACAGTAGCTTTGCGTGAGGAATAGACCAACATTTTGCTTGTTATTCATGTATAATCTTTTCATCCAATAACTGTTCACTGTTGCAAGCATATTGTTTTGTTAGTTATTGGAATTTTGAGGACTGGACTGGTCCGATTTGTGAACAAATCATTCAGAATTGTTTTGTGAACTGGCTGAACTGATTCATTTAAAACCTGGATCAAAAGAATGATTCGTTCATTCCTAAATCAAACGTCTTGCACGAGTTTTCTCATGAATGCGCCATAGTGAGCTGTCATGATTTTCAGCAATTATTGACGTTTTTGGTCTTTATCTCACATAAAATAATGAATTCATATGCAATATATAGCATAAAAGTCACATGGACCACTTTTATGATATTTCATTCATTCATTCTGGCAAAAAAACTTTTTTCACAAATGTTCCTTTTGTGTTCCACAGAAGAACTTATATGAATTTGACATGGTGAGTAAATGATGAAAATTTTTTATTTCAAGTGATCTATTTGTGTCTTCTAGCATTTGACCTTTATTTAGACCAGTATCTAAAACCCTGCAAGTGCAATCCAGACACACACTACAGGTTCAAGATAAGACACTCGGTTCGTTACATGGTTGTTTTGGTCAGGATATGTCCTCATCTATGAGGGGGTGTACTGCGGTCTGGGCCCAGGAAGGGAAAGAGATTCTCGTTCACGTGGCAGAGTCTAGTAACAGTCGCAGTTTTCCACAGGGAGTTCAATGGAGCATAAAGACACCAGCTTCTACCCGTCCTGCATCCTCCAAGACTATGTTTGCACTGGTCTAAACCCAATGGCAACCACAGTCTCAGGAAGTGATTCAGAGTGGTGTGTGTACCCTTCCTGCAAGTGTAGGAGTTCAGACTGCCGGTCAGCACAAATAACATTTAAAAACAGTTTAAAAATGACACCGTTGATGTTTGGATTTATTTGGAGGACATTTATGAGGATGGCTTGCAATTCACAAATCTCTGGTCATTTCTTTTGGAAATGGCCAGTTGGAAGCTAATAACAATCTCTCACGCTAGCCATAACAAGTTAGTCTAACTTAAGGTTCAAAAGGTTCAGCCAGATTGCTGCTGTCAGACATGCTTCAATGGACATGAGCTTACTACTTTGACTTCTTCATCTCATTCCACATGTTTTCCCAGCAAACGATTTAATATTCTAAGAATGTTGTTCTTATGTACCCATTATGTTATGAAAATGTTATCTTCATAAGTTCTGGAACATTTTCCTTGATTATACAAATGCTCTGGAAAACATTCATTGGGTTACACAGGACTGGACAAAAATACATTCTAACAACAGTAAAATACAAAGTAAAATGATTAAATAAGCAATTATAACTAATGAAACATCAACAAAAGTCCTTTTCAAGGAAAGTTGGTTCACTCAACGGCCACATTTGCAATGCCTCCGGGCAGCTATTTCAGGCACGCAAGACCAACACAATCTAAATGAGAAAATAACTAAATCTCAAATACTGCATTCAAAACCCACATTTACATAACTTTTTTAAACTGCTACAAAAATATGACATCAACGGTTTAATGAATGTTGATTATGAAGCTGAAATAGCATTAAAAATGTGTAGTCCCAGTCATGTCTAAGGACACTGACTGTTTCTATGGGAATGGCAGCTGCAGTGATGCGATGACTGTGCCAACTGGCCATTGGCTCTTTTATTTAGAAGGCGGGACTTTCGTCGTATTGGCCGTTGCAGTTTCTCCCATTCATATATTGTCTTGTATGACTGATAATGTATGAATCATTTTCATCTTAACATTGTATATCTGATAACATTGAAAGATTGTTCTGGTAACATTACTGCAAGAACATTTAGGTTACAAATTTTGAGAATGTCCTGAGAATGTTTCATATTAGCTGGGATGCAAATGTAGCATTTTGAAATCATCCACAGAATGCGGTCAGTTACTTATTGAATGTGCATCATCTGTTCCACCGTCATTGTGAAATGGTAAATATTGCTAAATGCGTACGCTGTACCATGGAGAACCTTATAGTGGGCACAGGGCCTGGAACAACATTTGCTTAGCTCTTTCACACACACCAATATCACTACACCTGATTTTAAATGACCTACTATACTATGCAAAATAAGAGAAGGAGAGCATTAATCTTTTATTATTAACCTGAATTCCAACACTGGTTATCATCTGTAATCATTGTTCAAAATATTGGCTAAAGTACAGTTACATGCACTGCACTCTTAATGATACCAGAGTACGGCTGTTTGAATGTAAACACCCTGAGAAGTTAAATCACACAAACAATCTTTTTACACAATCGCAAAATATGTTCTCACACATGTAACACAGGTTATGTGTGAATTAAACAGAGTAACCTTAAAACTGAACATTTAAGGTCCCGCATTAAATCTTAGTTAATGAATCATTGGTTGAGAAATGCATGACTCACCCCAAATGACTGTTACTGTCAAAACCATGATCACTTACAAGAATAAAGGGGCATAAATAACAGAAATGGGTGACTAGGCACAGTTTGTGTTATCTCACTAGCAAGCAGTTATTTTTTAAAACCTTCATATCTGTTGCACTTCTTAAGTTTTAAATGGCTATTGAATTGATTGAGTTTATCTCATTAGAGTTGCATATCCCCTCTCCATCAGTTATTTGAGACTCACCCAGAGAGGGTCCAGGCCACTGAGACTGCAGAGGGTGTCCATCCAGGTTCTTCTCTTCTTCACTTCACTTCCTGTAGTAAATCCCTGCTCCCTGAATTCAGCAGTGTCCCAGTCTCCTGTCTGTGTAAGTGTGTTTGACAGTAGTTGTGCCTGAGTGTGTGTTTCAGCCCCTTTTTTGCAAGCCAGCCTCCTATGTTCTGACTTGAGTCTTGTCAAAGCTACAGTCTGACAGCAGGTTTGTGTAGCTGTCCTGTTTATGAGCGCTGGCCTGCCAGGTGGGTGGAAGATTTGGACTGTGTAAAACTATCTTCCCTGCTCTCTTTCGTCGCTCCGGCCCACGTGTGCCGAGGCCACAGTACCACAGACACTCTTCTGTAAACTCCCCCAACCCCACCCTTCCACCCATCATGCTGCTTTTTAATGGACAGGGAAAATGCTTTATGGCAAATAAGGAATGGGAGTTGCTGTTTACAGGTGGTTCTAATGGCATTTTGTGTGGGGTTCAATGGGGCTACTGGTATTCTTGACAGAAAGTTATTTATTTATTTGCTCGACTTCGGGTATGATATCAGAATTTATAAATTTTTTGTTAATTGAACATTGATGGAGCAACATAATTTGTGTGAAAGAAATAGTTAAAGGTAGTTTTAAAAATACAGAAAGTGTGGGGGACACAGAGTGGCAACCCAACACTGAACCAAAATAGGTTAGCATACTCAACTGAATTGTACTGGTTTCATGCTATCCAAATATTCACTGAACTGTGTTTTTGTTGCAAGGTAAACATGTATTTAATGCAGTCCATGTCATACTTTCTTTTACCATTCAAATTGTTGCATATTTATTTATTTATCAGAACAGACCAGTTTTTCTCTTTAAAAATCCTTTTAACTCTAAAAAATGACCGTGAATTTAACGGTAAAAGACTGTAAAAATGCTACATTAAAAACCTATTAAATGATTAACGGTAAACTCCCCTACTATATACGGTGAAAAATTGTATTGGATATTACATGTAATTTTACGGTAGTATACAGTTTTTGGACTACCGTATAATTTACAGTGAATAACCGTAAATTGACATTCCCAGAATTGCCTGCATTACATTTCAAATTTGATGTTTTTTTGTTGAAATAACTGTTTCTTCTTAGTTTTTTCTTATCAGCTTTGTATATAAGGGTTGTATGTTACACCTAATGTTGTTAAATGAATGTTTATTGCATTATTTCAGTTTCACGTGTGTTACCATGATGGTGTTTAGCGTCAGCAGCAGACAGTGAATTGATCATAGCCTATAAGCTACACTGTAAAAAATGACCGTGAATTTAACGGTAAAAGACTGCAAAAATGCTACATTAAAAACCTATTAAATGATTAACGGTAAACTCCCCTACTATATACGGTGAAAAATTGTATTGGATATTACATGTAATTTTACGGTAGTATACAGTTTTTGGACTACCGTATAATTTACAGTGAATAACCGTAAATTGACATTCCCAGAATTGCCTGCATTACATTTCAAATTTGATGTTTTTTTGTTGAAATAACTGTTTCTTCTTAGTTTTTTCTTATCAGCTTTGTATATAAGGGTTGTATGTTACACCTAATGTTGTTAAATGAATGTTTATTGCATTATTTCAGTTTCACGTGTGTTACCATGATGGTGTTTAGCGTTTATGTGAATGACACTGTGCAGTGCACCTTCTAAATATGTTATTATTTAAAAGCTGCTTGTGATGGGCTTTGGGTCATCATGTGACTTTCTCATCACCACCTGCATTTAGTGGTTATCAGTGTATTACAAAGGTACAAAACAGATTTCAGTACTTCAATAGGTTGGTATATTAACATTATATCAGTTAATGAAATTATGGTATTTAACTGTAAATTTAATTTAAAACCACAGCTGCCGTTTTTTTACCGTAAATTTTAAGTACTTTTTTTTTACAGTGTTTTTATCCTTCACTTATTGTGTCTGCTCCAGCACTGAGTTGAGAATTAGAGGAGCTCAGTGAATGTGTCTGGAGGTTCTGCCGGGGGTCAGATCGATAGAAGGACTCTTGAAAAGCAGCCCATCCTGCCTTTTGAGGTGCAGAAGCTGGTTAAACTGGATGCCGCTTACCAGGGATTAGAACAACTGACACCAGTGTGAGGAATGCAACATCTCGGTGTGCCGTAATTGAGAAGTGTCATGTATTTAGGTGTACAGTATGTGAGTGTGTAGATAAGGGCTAGCATGTCAAACATGCTGTTCTATGGGATTGCATAATGTTCATGTCCAGCAGTTAAAGTCTTTCTCTGTGCTGAAGTAGTAAATTTGCTATTGTTTGGATTCATTTGAACTTTTAGAAGCTGTGACTAAATCCCATTTCCCAATCCCATTACCCCCCACTTTTCCCTCCTATTTCCTGTCTTTTTTTTTTTTTTTGGGAGAACTATGCTTTAATGAAGCACTGTAACTGACACACATCCACTTCAAACCATTCCCTCATTCCTGTACATATGGTGGAATTATGACATAAGCTTCTGTCTTTATTTTCCATTCAACTCCGACTAGACAGTCATCAAAACAAACACAAGGATGTTAATGGAACATCGGAAAATGTCTCATCTGTAAGAAATGAGAATAGTGGTCTTTTTGATTGGTAGTAAAATTTAATATTCATCTAAACATGGCGATTTTGGAGCAAACAACCACAAAAACATTTCATTTGCAATGGAACTTTACAGCTTATAAGTGTTTTTACAGTGAAACATTGCTCACTATTTCTGTCTTCATTAATGGTTGCTGTCCCAGCCTGTTTCCACACTTAATGAATGGTCATTGCAGATGACAGTGGAATTTTTATGAAAAAAGAAATGCAATCATTTTCATAAAGCAATGGATTTATAGGATAATTTTTTAATTACTGAAACATTATTCCAAAAAGCCTCAAAATATGTACAGGTATATATATCTGGATGTCATGCGTATAGTTGGTGACTTTCACAGTCACTGGAATTTTCCTCATGATTTATTGTGTGTTGATTACTTAATTGCATGGTAGGGTAACTATACTGCATTATGTTTATATTCAGGGATGCATACATTTACAGCCAGCATTCTCCAAAACTCGAGGAGATGATTGTATGCTCAGTCACTGGCCTGTGCTTTTGGCACTGTCCATTGAAAATGAAGATCACAACAGTGACCTTTGGCTGAAAATACTGAAGTAAGCTGCAATTTCCCCTGCTGATTTTGTTTACAAGAGCCTGTGTACAGGTTAACAGGAATTGTGTGCTTTTGGACAACTTTTATAGGTAAAAAAAAAAAAAGTCAAGTCAACAACAGGTGAGTCTCTACTATTATTTTCTTGTTTTCTAGTTTTCTTAAACTCCTTGTAAATGTCTGTGGTGCAATCTAATTACACTAATTACACAATCTAATAGACAATTTGACTATTGCTATGGAGAGAGGGATAATGTACACGATTATACAATGTTGCACAACCTCATTAAAATATTTCTTACCGTAAACCTAAAACATGACATCTGGAGACTGTTGTATGCTTGTCAAAAATCACCTTGGAGAAAATCAACAGCAGTACAGAGTATGAAAAGACAATGCAGAAAAGCTGAGCGGATGTGGCGGAAGACGAAACTTGAAATTCACTATAGCATCTATAAAGACAGCCTTCATGCTTTCAATGTGGAACTAGCCACAGCTAGACAGACCTTCTTCTCAAACCTTATAAACAGTAACTTAAACAACACTCGCACTCTTTTTGCTTCTGTTGAGAGACTAACAAACCCCCAAAGTCAGATTCCCAGTGAAATGCTCTCCGACAGCCAATGCAATGAGTTTGCTTCCTTTTTTTCTGAGAAGATCAATAATACACAAAACAAGGGGAGTCCACTTTTAGCTATTATGCCGCCCGCAGCTGGAACCAGCTTCCAGAAGAGATCAGATGTGCTAAAACATTAGCCACATTTAAATCCAGACTCCAAACTCATCTGTTTAGCTGTGCATTTATTGAATAAGCACTGTGCTACGTCCGATCTAATTGCACTGTATTTTATATATAATCATTTTCTATTTTTAACTGTTTTAAATACATTTTTTAATCCTTTTAAAAGTTTTTAAATTATTTGTTTTATTGTTGTGATTATTTTTTTATGATTATTTTACTTCCTTTTATGTAAAGCACTTTGAATTACCATTGTGTATGAAATGTGCTATATAAATAAGCTTGCCTTGCCTTGCCTTGCCTTGTCAGTTGAATGGTTTAACATGTGGTCTCAGGATACTTGCTTTGAACACCTCATCACTGAACATGCCTATACAGGACAGAGGACAGTCACTTCAATTCAAGCATGGGTATTTAATGCAATATAAATAATCGCATTCCTAATACCTTATATTACATCCTAATATAATTTGTATGTTCTTGTGAACAATTGGAATGACAGTTCTATTATAACAACTCTCTGAAGATTTTAGCATAATAATAGATATGACAACGTTAATATATTTGGTCTCGGCAGAATAAATCTGCTATGCTGCTGCTGAATTGCTGCTGCTGTTGGTTATTGCTGTTGTTTTAGATTATTGCTGCTGCTGCAAAGCAAGTACAGGAACTTGCTACTGCCAATGTATACGCCAATACAGTGCTGTGAGTATTTAAGACATACTGCTGCTGCACAAATAGCACATATAATAACCCACAGCAGATCTACACAGGTGGAGCTGGGGAAGGTGGAGGGTTTCAGAGTACTCTGAAAGTGCACTGTGAAATGCTCTAGTGAATGCTAACCAGCCATTTAAATGTAAAGCAGTAAGCTCATTGGCTGCGTATGCAACTTGAACCAATCAGCTTGTGCCAAGTAGTTTAACACTGTGAATATCATTAGTTTGTGTAACGAGCCATCAGTCTGATTTGATTCTGTTTTTAGCTTTGTTTAAGATTGCAAATCTGCTTTGTAACAAGCTCTATTGTATAAAGTGCTATATAAATAAATATGACTTGACTGTACATTATTTTTTTTATTATTATTTTTACAAACTGAGGGGCAAGTCAAAATTATTTGCAGTAGTAATGAACAACATGTGTTAATAGAGCTTGTATCGGACATTTCTTGAAGTATCAAATATGAATACTTAAGTAAGAATACTTTCTAATGCACTATATACACAAGCTTGAAGTAAATTATAACTAAATTTGTATTTTCAGTAAAATGAGCTCCTTGAGCCTCATGGCTTTTCTGTCCTGTTATTGGACCCTTCTAATGGAACGTAACGCATGAGCACATCCCAAACCAAAACAGAAGGAAGGAGCAGACAGAGGAAGGGAAGGCCCATCTGAGTGTCAGAAACATAGAGACAGCTTCCTCAGAGGCCTCAACAGCGAGCTCCACTGAGGAAAACATAGGCGGCCTGTTTGTATAAGATGTTGTGGGAGGTGACTCACGACTGCAAGGGGTATAGTGAGGAGATAGACTGTTTCCTCTAGTTGGACCCCTGCCACCTCTACACTCTCAATTACAGCATTCGCTTGGGCCGCTTCTGGCTGGCTGCGAAAAAGCGGCCTCCACCAGACGGGCTGAGAGCAACAGCCATGCAGTGGTAAACCAGACGCAGATCACCTACACTTCCTCTGGCTTCTCATGCTGCAGCAAACACAGTCTAGTCAAAATAATAGCGTATGTTTCTGCTTGAGTTCTCAGACGACGTGGAAATATGCTCACATCAGATGGAGACCAAAACAGAAAGACAAAACATAATTCTTCTCATGAACAGGAAACATTCTTATGTCGGAAAACAATGTGGTCAGCCTCCATAGAGGGCAGTCATTCCTGTTTAAGCAATATTGTGTTTCTGCTAAGGATTAGGCTGCATGTAATTTGCCATACCGATATGCAAACTAACGGTTCATGATGACATAATGACAGTTCAATAAACAAAGGATTCATTTAGCATTAAGTTTGGATATTTTTACCCACCAAAGAAAATTGCATGGCAATTCACTGATGATTTTGTAGCAGTAGAGTTAAAAACATATTTGCTTTTTTTTTTTCTTGCTTTGACCAATCATAAATATGATATCCCATCTTGTAAATACAAACTTCCCAAGAGGGCTTGGATGCACCATTTGCAGCTTCTTGTGTATGACATAGCTTTCTAAAAACATGAGCAGCAAATCAGCATATTAGGATGATTTCTGAAGGATCGTGTGACTGAAGTAATGACTACTGAAAATTCAGCTTGCATCACAGGAATAAATTACATCTCAACATGTATTAAAATAGAAAACTGTTGTTTTAAATTGTAATTATATTTGACAATATTACTGTTTTAACTTTATTTACGATCAAATAAATGCAGCCTTGCTGAGCATAAGAGGCTTCAAAAAGATTTTAAAAATGACTTCAAACTTTTGAATGGTGTACTGCATTTTTTTCAGATATGCTTTTGAGCTAGTATTATAACTAAATTCATTGTGATTCATAGGACAGCTGCAGCTGCGTTAGCTACAGTGGCATAATTATATATAATTACAACAGCAAAATGTCTGCAGGCATTTACGTGTTTTTGCAGGTAAAATCCAACCAGGGAAACTGATAAACGTCATAAGCATCTTGATTTAACTCTTCACTACAAGAGAATGGGCAGCAGTGATAATATTTAACAACTTGCAGAATTGCAGAAGAAAAATAACATTGGTTTACTATGGTTAATTTTAGACATTTAGATATTTTAATTTCTGTTTATAAATGAGCAGCTTTCGTTTTCCATTGAATCTGTTCATTCAAAAGTGCAGACTTTCACTGTTTGTGATCATAGCCTCTGCTGTTTGTTTTTTTCTTATGCTCTCACATCACAAGAGTGGGAAGACATATTGTGTAACACTATGACGATCAACAAACAGTTCCTAGCATGCTATTAGTGAAAGACATTTTCACGATGTGGTATCCCACCCTCCTCCTCTGACCACTGCTGTCTGTCTGAAACCACAACGCCATGGTCATTGTCCAAATGAAATACACTGGCTCACCTCAGGCCAGACCACATTTCACACCAGCAGAGCTGACAACACTCTGGCTCTCTCTATGGGTAATGGCTTGTATCAACAACAGTCTAGTTTGACACAGTGAAACACTGAACTCTGAGCTCCCTTAAACACCTCTGACATACAGTGCTTCATTTAATAACATCATTCTTCAGCTTTTTAGTGTATTACAGCGATGATTGTGCATTGCTGACAGACAGTTGAAGTGTTGAGGTGCTGCAGGGTATATGATTGTTCTTTTGAATAAAATGAATAATTAAATTGGCTGCATATTTTTGTATTATTTAAAAAATGAAAAACAAGCAAATATAATATACAGCCATAACAAAACACGAATAAACAAATACAGTTTTCTTGTATGAAAAAAAAGCATTTCAAAAGTATTGCTGCCATCTATTGGTGTAAACAGAGATCTACATCTTACGGATTTGAATGACAAATCAGGCCTTCCATATGCCCCACCCACCCTCTTCAAACCTCTCATCCAATGATTTTCAAAACATGCATCCATTTTACTTTGTATCAGAGCATTTAGTAGGAGTTTTACAAGCTTTCATAATTATTAAATATGTTTTGTCGTCTTTATTACATAAGTGAATTATTTTTATTTGCTTTGATAGATTTTGTAAAGAGAATACAGACTGTGTACTTATTGAGGGATGGTCCAGCTGCAGTGAGGCCAGTATGAGTGTAACCAATCAAACTGAAGAAGACATGAAGAAGACTTTATACATGATCATAGGTATTAATGTATTTATTTTAAAATAAATGTGTTTTAGTCTTCTGTGTCTGAAGTGACTTCCACCTGGAAGAATAGTAAAAAAAAAACTTTATTTTAGTTTTTATTTTAGTATGAAAGCAAAATGTTGTAATGGTGAAAATTAGTTGTATGATTGTGTTATTGTTATTATATAAATAATTTACTCCTTACATTATTAGAGTAGGTGGGGAGGTGTATGTTTCTTGTACAACCAGTCTGTAGTTTGGTCTTGGTTTCATTTCTTATAAGTATTTAACACAGATTCTTTTACTCTAGTGTAGTCTGTTTTATCAATACAAGTTGAAGCTGCAAGCATGTCTTTCCAAGGCTTTGCCAACATGGGAACACAAGAGAAAAAAAAAAAAAAAAGGATGAGAATTCCTTCAGTGAGTGTCTCTAAGCTTTGTTTTCAGGTTATTATGTGATTTAAGTATTTTATGTGCTAATTTTCTTTTCTTTCTTTACAAGTTTGTAGTTCGATTGGACCTGTTTCTTCTTTTGTTGGAAATGGTGCCACAGGTGAGTAATGTACTAAACTAGTGCAAAAACTGCAAATAGAAATATAAGAAGTAGCCAACAAAAAGACTAATCAAGAAGCAAATAAAGCATATGTGTTACACTAAGGATGTTTTCTCCCCATTATGTCCACACATGCAAGATAGTGCATAGTTGAAATCCTGCTTAAATCCTGCTAAAATAAACAAATTAAAATGCACTCTGTTTTAACAGTGATTTTGAAGTATTGGCACAGTACCATGGTACAGTGATGGTATCATATAAAAATTATATCTATACTTATCAGGAAAATTTAAACACAACTCACCACAATGTGTCTGTCCGTTTGGTAATTGGACATAAACGTACTCTCCAAAAAGTTACTGAAGTAAATGTAACATAGTAAATGTAGAGCATTACTACCCACCTCTGGGAGGTGGGAAGTGGCTCTGTATTTGCTCTATAAGCACAGACGACCCTTTGTGAATAGAAAGTACTCTGGAATGTAAAAAAAAAAAAAAACATTGTTAAATATTGTCTTATTAATTTAGGTGCCTGTTTTGTTTATGTTCATGTTTTCATATCTTTTAATTCATTGATTCATTGTCTTGTTGCCTTATTTTCATTTTCACCTTTTCACTGGTTGTTGTAGTCATGTGTTTCCCCATGTCCATGTATTTAAGCCCTCACGTTTGTCATGTTTGTTGTGTATTGTTTATGAGTCTTTGTCAAGGTCAAGGTCAAGGTCATGTTTATGTTCAGGTTTTTGTTCATGTTATTCATGTTCATGTTATGTTCAAGTCAAGTCATCATCATGTTTTAGCTTTGTATTTGTTTAACTGCATATATAATTTATAATATTATATATAATTATGCCACTGTAGCTAATGCAGCTGCAGCTGTCCTATGAATCACAATGAATTTAGTTATAATACCAGCTCAGAAGCATATCTGAAAAAAATGCAGTACACCATTCAAAATAAACTGCACTTGGTGTTGCATAGACACGCCCCTTACTGCTGATTGGCAACAAGTTTGTTTGGTACTAGGCCCGACTCAGTTTTCTAAAACGTTTTTGAAAAAATACATACCCCACCTTTAAGTCAACTAAATAAGACATAGAGTAAAAAATATTGAACATTATTCAGATTTTAGCATATTTAAGTGAAATATATTAAATTAAGTAAATTCATCAGTATTTTACAGACATGTTTATTTTTCCTCCCCAAGCTGTTTGTTACAGTATGTTGCTTCTTCTTCTTTTGGTAAGCCATATCATCATCCTTATCATAATTTATGATTTGGAATTATCATCAGTTTGGTTTCAGTTGAAGTTCAGTTGGCTGCTCTGTGTCTTTGTCTAAATTGACTTTGTCCTATTTCTTTTATTTTTCAGTTAAAGGAGGAGCATGTGCAGCTTTGGGTATGTCATGAATATTTTTCAATCCATTAATCTGACCAAATAAATAAAATTTCTTACCTCGAACATTGTTTCTTTGTTGAAATGTTAGGTGACACTGCAAAAGATGCAACATCCTTTATCCTGCAACTCCACATCCAGTGGTCAGAAGTGATTAGACGGGAAACCAGTGTTGGAGATTCAGCAGCATTTACATGTTCACGCTATGAAAGCATGCTAAGTGAAAATGCATTGATCTCTTTTGCCACCGTCTGTGATAAGAACCTCAATAAAGACTCATTCAACTAGACATAATGTATTTTAGATTGTCTTGCATTTTATGAACATAAAACTGAAGACAAATAATTTAGTATTTAAGTTGAACCATGTACCATCATTGACAAAATCACAAATAGGCCTAAGACCAGCAAAGAACAGCAGAAAATGCCCTAATGATGACATACACGATATACACTCTTAAAAATAAAGGGTCTTTACTGGCATCAATGGTTCCACAAAGAACCTTGGAGCCTTTTCATTCCACAAAAGGTTCTTTAGATTATCAAAATGTTCTTCACACTAAGAAAAACGGGTTCTTTTAAGAACTGAAAGGTTCTTTGGGGAACCAGAACTGGTTCTTCTAATGGCATCACTGTGAAAACTGTTAAAACCCCTTTTGGAACCTTTATTTTTTTTTAAGAGTGTACATGCACAAAGATCAACAAGAGCGCAAACTGACATTGAGAGAGTAATAGTTTAATAATAAATATTAATAAATATCTCTCCAGCTTTTGAATAACTTAACCACTGTGTGGCAGCAATATCACATAAAACCTTTCAACAATCCGTTCCCTTTCTGTCAGTCCATTGAATTAAAAAGATTTTATTTAAAAAAAAGTTTGAAACAGAAACATGAACAGCCTAAACAAAATAGTGTTCATAACTTCAAGCCAGGACATTCAAATTTGATTGAAAAGTGTACTTGGAAACGCATTCAAATCAAGTTTTTATATAGGCTAATGTATACGTAATGTGAATTCCGTGTGTAATAGTTTTAACGGAATAAAACGGGTCTGTCAGAAGCTCGTGAGTAGTGTTGTACAATGCAACTGTAAGCTCTTAATTGCACACGTCGCTGGCCAGGGGAGGGTACAGATGTGCATCTGTGTTTTGGATCAGTGCCGGGGATCTGACAGTGAGATCTGGCAGTAATGAAGGCCTGCAGCATCTGGCCAGCTGTGAATGGCTGAATGGTTAAGATGTGAGGTGTGTCCTCTCCCGCGGGACCTGTGAGACTGACGCCGGATTGGATGAGCTGCTGGAGGAGGGCTGGGCCTATGGAAGGCCTGACCTGAGCCGGAGGAGAGCGGAAGAACGAGACAAAGGAGGAGGGTGGCTTCTCTCGTTCCCACCACACCCTGCCAAACCGAGTCCCCACAAACACAATGTTTCACTGAAGACTGAGTGTGTGTTTTACAGTGGAAGAGACTCACATCTACGAAATGTTGTACGGAGTTAAGGCAGTCAGCGGTATAAAAACACATCTTAAACTAGTTTAAGTTTAAGGTTTTGTATTGCTGGCCAGGCTGCCTGGGAGACCATATTAAACCAGTTTAGGATGGTTTAAGCTGTTTTTTTCCCAGCAGTGATTTCATCAGAATTTCAGTATTTCATGCTATAAACAAATAAGATCTTGTACTTTTAATTGACTTTAATAGAGTTCACTGGAACATGTTAGACAATCAGCTTTTTCACGTCACTATTAAGACTCCAACATCCACCCTTCTGTCTGAAGTGTGAGGGGAATTTTGAGCTTGAATATTTGAGCTCTCTGTCACAGACAAGCAAGTAACATGTAGCTACCTTTTCTATGTTAAGAGGCACAACCAAATATGATATATTCTTAACACAGAAAATCACAAAACAAGGACGCTTTTACTAAAATCCCACTGACAGACTCTAGGTAAAACGTGGTTTAATTATTTAAAAACATGTCCAATCAAAGTAGGAGGTGAAGTATAAAATTATAAAATAGTTCACAGGCTCTTAAAATGGTTGGTCTATAAAAAAAGAGAGAACAATCTGCAGACATAGGCTTGAAAATGTTTTCTCAATATAAGACTCATCCTTCGTAATCAATTACGGAAATAATTATAAAACACAAACTAATGCCAATCTCTTTCATGTGACTACATTGATACAGTAATTATATTATAAGCAAATTACAATGCAGATCTGTTTGAGGGGCACAGTAAAATTAAAATTAACAATGCAAGTGGACATTACAATCTATATAAATCTCCATTTTCTGAAATTCCCTTCCCTCTTAAATGTTTACTTCTCAGAGACACCTGCATGTCATTAACATACATAAATTAACAGTTATTTAGTAAGCTGCCTATTGAAATGTGTGGCTTTCAGTCGGCTTTGTTTTGTCATGCATTCAGATTGATTCATTTATGCCTAATTCCTAAATAGCTGTCATAATAAATTTAAAAAGTCAATCGTTATGACTTGTGTCAAAATAGAAATGAAATCACAAAGACATTATTCTAATAGTCAGCTAAACAGCTCTTGTCACTTAACTAACATCAAAAATCTACATTAAAACATGGGTTAAAGATTTCTTACAGTGCATAAAGTGGACACTCAAATGAGTTTGTGGTTCTGCATTGTTGTTTTGTACATCTGGTTATGTACACAAATGAATCTTTTTTCCATTGCCATTTCACATTTCATTGGATTATGTATTTACATCCTGAAGACAACAAAATGTATATGTGCAATTTGGAGATAATAATGCTGTGAAATATCTGTAATGCACATTAGCTGTATGTTAATGATAAATATACATTTCTAACCAACAATTATTTCACTGAAGTACAGTAACATTTTCCAGTCAGACATCACCCCCAGAACAAATGCTCATCCTCCATCCTGGTTTAGTCAATCTTGGAGACGGCCAGGTGCACATTCACTGGGGAGCGTTGAGTCAGGACATTATCCCGGGGTGGGATACCATCTCGGATGAAGAACAAACAGAGCAGAAGAAGGAATAAGCATAAAATATTCTTGCACCTGGACATCTAGGACCTCCTGTCTCCATTTTTAGTCTTGAGAACTACTAGGACCACCATAACAGGGATTAGGCATATGGGGGTCATGACCAGGGCAAGGATGATGCTGGGAGGGGGGTCTCTCAGTGCCTCTGTGGGGCATTCTTGAAAATAGGTGGTGTGGATTTTCACAAATGTATGTTCAACCAACTGATTCGGCCAGGGAAGCAACAGACAGTCAGCAACAGACTCAGTACACACAGTGAAATTGTTGTATGCACTGCCAGAGAAACAGATGGAGAAAGAGAGTCACCAACTGCTATCAAACACATCTAGTATTATATGGCATTTGAAAATGAATCCTTAGAATGTACCTTTTTACTTTTTCCAATGAACACCAGTCGGTACTGTTCATGAACCCCATAGCAACATCAAAATTATATTGACACAATTGCACCAGCAAACCATAGCATTGTTGAGTTCTCAAGAAACTGTTCACACAAAATGAACAGTATGTGTCACAGATGCTCTTGTTACCACAGCCTATGATGTAAACAAAATGAAATAAATAATTAACTTTGATGTAAGCTGATGTGAATCATCCTGTCATGCATAATGGAGTTTTCTGTTTATCTTAAGTGTCACAGTCAAGCTGATGCCTGCAGTAATTATCTTAGTTCATTAACATAAACTTTCTTATGATAACAAATGTACATACCAAATGTTCCTCCATCTCCACAGCCAGGATCTGAAAAATATAAGTACTGTAAATAAATACAAACATAAACATATGCACACATATGTAAATATAATTAGGCAAAATGTGCACATGATGTGTCCAAACATGTTGCAATGAAATGCAACCCTCTGCCTTTGGTTATTAAAAATAATAACAAACATAACTTGCTTCAGTAAAAAAAATAAAAATTAAAAAAAATTAAAAAAAAAGGACAAAAAACGACGACTTATAGCATTCATCCTATTAGATCGTTTGTGACTATGTTGGTCATCTGCATCCTTCAAAGCATTTGTCATGCACTGTATACAGTGTCTAACTCAGGTTAAATGAGAGCTGAAGTTTTCTATCGACGCACACACACACACAACTTACCACAGATAACAGACAGAAAGACGCCTAAGAAGCTGAACGATACCCTCATATCAGAGCAAACGAGCGCTGGCGAGCTGGTCTCAACCCGCCGCTGAATGTGTCTGAACTTTTACACCGAAGAACGCGAGGCATAACAGGAAACGCGACGGGTGGAAGCGTGATGCGCCGTCACCACATGTGCAATCACGGTTACCAGATGTTCAGAAAGCTGCTGACCGAGAACGCTTTAATTTTCCCACGTAATAATGCTCCACCTCTGGCCGCCTTTCTCTCTCTCACTCACTCACTCACTCTCTCTCTTTTCCAGTCAGTCTTCAACTGAAAAAAGAAAAAAACTAGACCGATCAGTGACTTAAATATTAAAATATAAAACAAACACGTTTAAAAAGTCTATTCAGCGATAAATGTGCTAATTTATGTATTTGTTTACTTTAAATACCATTAATTATAAAACTCATGGGTAACGCTTTAGATTACAACCCGCAATGTACTGCGCAAGTAAACAGAATTTACAGCGTAATTTTTTTGTAATTACAGTGTACCTATTCAGTACCTCTGTGTAGGTATAAGGTAACAATATGCGAAGTTTGGGGAATAATAATCTGTAAAATTACAAATTATTTCTACTGTAAGTATTTTGAAAAAGGGGTACCTATTCTAATATTACGGGGTATGTATGACTTAACAATCTTATATTTGCAAGCAGCTTAAGACGGGAACATGTGTGGAAAATAGGAGAAAACTAATCGAAGCGCAGACGAGGGACAACTTTGAAACTGTGGAGTGTGTTCCTTTAAAACTGCAGCAGTGAATGTGGTGAGTGCGGACTGGAAACAGCTGGAATGGTGCATGAGACGAGTCTATCCGTGTTTGCGGCGCTCATGACAGGAATATGTGTAGAAAATACAAGAAAACGAATCGACACGAAGAAGGAGAGAGATTTTTGAAACTGACTGGAATGTTAGTGGAGGGTTTTGTCCGAGTATGTTCTCACAACATTGAGCACCGACTGATGAGCGGTAAAACCGGGAACTGAACTGAGAGATTAACATGCTGGGACGCGGGAAGTAGGGGTGCTGAGGGGGCTGCAGCACCCCCTGTTTTCACATGATTGCAAATGCAACGCCAAGTTTGTTCATTTAAATTTATTCAGTTTTAGTTTACTTACGCAGTTCTTTGCAGGTTGCATATCTGGTTGTTACCCCCTTATTACCCAAACGTAACACATTGTTCCCTTATACCTACACGTATGTTCTTTATAGGTACACTATAATTACAGAAACGTACACTGTAAATTCAGTATACTTAGTTCTTTGCGGGTTGTAATCTAAAGCGTTACCAACTCATGTTTATCTTTAACTCTACAACCTAAGTTTACTTATGTCTTACAGTAAGCCTTATTCACACTACATCGTAACGTAGCTCTTGGTTAATTTAGAGTTGATGAAAGTATCAACTTGCGTTCCGACTGATTCATAAGTGTTTCTGATAAAGAACCACTTCATATTAGTTCAGGAATAGAGACCACATGGGTCGTGCTGTGTGGTTTTGATTCACTTAAACAAACCGAATAAGAGTCATTAGTTTGGGGCTTCGAGCTCACTTGTAGCGTGCTATATTTTTTCAACGTACAATTTGATTCATTTAAAAGAACCGATTCATAAGAGTCATTCGTTCGGAAATCGGATCTGTTACTGTAAGTTTGCACTATCGATTTACACGACAACAATGTAGCCTACTAAAAGCAGAAAAGTTTATCTTTACATTTTTGAAGGTTTCGCATACAGACAACAACATTGTCAAACTGATCAATGAAAATAACTAAAACACTGCATTATTCATGCCAGGCCAATAGTTGGCGATGTAATTTTGTACAGAAACATCAAAGAAGCACATAGTCTACCTAGTGAACATGTAATGTGCATGCACATGGCCATTTTCAGAAATTTTGCAGTTTACACAGAGATGACAATGGCATTGTTTTCAAAAACTTTTTTTTCTTTTTTCATTTTCAAATGTTTGCAATTTCATGCCCCCAAAGGGGGTCATGTAGGCCCTCTTTACAAGTTGTGTAAGCACCCCCTTGGGACGCAAATGTACTGTGATGTCATGTACATGCATATTGCGTGTTCAGTCTGTATGCATGTGAGTACTTGAAAACCATAATACAGAATTTTTTGTCGTTTTCGTGTGAATGGGGGTCATTTTGACATTTGTCATCTATATGCAAAACTTTTCAAAAATGCAAAGGAAAAACTTATCTGTTTTTAGTACATTGTTGTCGTGTAAACATACCCTTAGTAGTGGTGTTGTGATGAGTAGTAGTGGAAATGTCAGATTATTTTTGTAGTACAAAGAATGCATGTTCGAGAAAAGTTTCACAAGCTTCACAAAAGTCCTTTGGTATTTTTGTATGAATGGAACTGTTTCTGCATAAGAACCAGTTCTCAGTTCCAGTCCTGACTCTTGAAATTGTAAAGCACTGTTGTGTTTAAAGATTGCTGTTTCCCTGAGGCGTCGATCTTTTCTGGGCTGAGCACACCCAGGCCAGATGCACATCTGCAAATGGGTCTTCCCCTTTAGAAAACACTCAATTTCTCTCAGGTTGATTCCTCGTCGGCTCAGTGGTTCTGATTTATTTGCGTTTTTCGCATCTGTTTCCAAACAGGAAACATAAGTGAACATTTAGGGGCAGAGCAGGGCGGCTTGATGGAACGGACACTTTTAAGAATAACTGGGTCATATTAAACAGATCGAGTTCGGGAAACGATATAATCAGAGTTTGCCATCTGTGCTCGAAGGGCTGCACTTTTGGTTTGAGCCCAGCTGTGATTGAAACAAACTCTCAGCTCACTCACTTCAAAGGAAGAGAAAGAAGTGAATCCAGGGCCGAGGGAGGGCTGGAACAGTTTATGTAACACTTTTGGGCTTGTGGATCTCATGTTGACCATGTGAGACTGTCTTCAGCCAGTACCAATGGATTAATTCTATACAAAAAAGCATTTAGTGTAGTATTCATGTTTTAAAAGTTTTTGATTTTACTTTTTTTTTTTCAAATATATATATACAGTGGGTACGGAAAGTATTCAGACCCCCTTCAATTTTTCACTCTTTGTTATATTGCAGCCATTTGCTAAAATCATTTAAGTTAATTTTTTTTCCTCATTAATGTACACACAGCACCCCATATTGACAGAAAAACACAGAATTGTTGACATTTTTGCAGATTTATTAAAAAAGAAAAACTGAAATATCACATGGTCCTAAGTATTCAGACCCTTTGCTCAGTATTTAGTAGAAGCACCCTTTTGATCTAATACAGCCATGAGTCTTTTTGGGAAAGATGCAACAAGTCTTTCACACCTGGATTTGGGGATCCTCCGCCATTCCTCCTTGCAGATCCTCTCCAGTTCTGTCAGGTGGGATGGTAAACGTTGGTGGACAGCCACTTTTAGGTCTCTCCAGAGATGCTCAATTGGGTTTAAGTCAGGGCTCTGGCTGGGCCATTCAAGAACAGTCACAGAGTTGTTGTGAAGCCACTCCTTCGTTATTTTAGCTGTGTGCTTAGGGTCATTGTCTTGTTGGAAGGTAAACCTTCGGCCCAGTCTGAGGTCCTGAGCACTCTGGAGAAGGTTTTCGTCCAGAATATCCCTGTACTTGGCCGCATTTGTATATATATATATATATATATATATATATAATAATTTTTTTGTGTGTGTGTTAATCTCAATATTTAAAGATGAGTTTCAGAACTCAAAACATCCTATAGCCTAATAGACCTCAGTCAGGTTAGGTTCTTTCGCACTGGAGGAACCTTTCCATAGTTCCTAGAACTGTTGGCGGATGTTTCCGCTTTTTGGTGTGTTCGCACCACAGGAACTAGGAATGGTTTTAGTTCTAGGAACTCTGTTTGAGGGAACTAAATTAGCTCCTACTTCAGAGTAGGGTCTAAAACAGTTCTATAGGAACTATCAGTGACGCAGTGTACACTGATTGGCCAAACGCATATGAAACATACAGCGCCTTGCTTTTTTTTTAACATTTTGTTATGTTGCTGCCTTATGACAAACTTCTTTAAATTACTTTTTTTCCACATCAATCTACACTCCATACACCATACTGACAAAGCAAAAACAGAATTGTCACAACTTTTAAATTTATT
>NW_015657695.1:497087-522367 GCF_001515625.1 Sinocyclocheilus rhinocerous | reverse complement strand
CGTAAACAAATAGGAATATTTTAATTCAAAAATTATAATTGATTTTATTACCTACCTATATACAGTTCCTTGCAAAAGTCTTCATACCCCTTCATTTTTTTTTTACATTTTATGTTGCTGCCTTATGATAAACTTCTTTAAATTACTTTTTTTCCACATCAATCTACACTCCATACACCATACTGACAAAGCAAAAACAGAATTGTCACAACTTTTAAATTTATTAAAAATAAACAACTGAAATAAGTACATTGCATAAGTATTCATACCCTTAACTAAATATTTAGCTGAAGCACCTTAACAGCCTCAAGTCTTTTTTTGATGTGACAAGCTTTGCTCATCAGTATTTTGCAATCATCTGCCGTTCTTCTCCTCATCTCTTCACCTCTCAAGCTCTGTCAGGTTGGATGGGAGCAAATGCACATTTTCAAGTTTCTCCAGAATTATTCATGAAAGTAAAATAAAATGTATATATATATATATATATATATATATATATGAAATTAAAATATTATAATTTATAAAATAATTTATAATTTTGGAAGTGTGGAGAAATAAGGGCTTTCTTTTAATCAGCATTTTTAAGTAGCATGCTATATGTGTTATTAAATTTTAAATATATATTTGAACAATGCAGACTTTGTATCTGTTTTTGGTTCCTAACAACAGGCCAATCTATATCTCCCCAGTGCCCATGTGTTTATTCAAATCTCAAACTGAAGCAGTTGGTTTATTCTTTGTTCCAGAGACTCTCGCATGCATAGAAAAAAAAGGGATCGAAAGTGTCAACAAAATCTCTCACCACAATGTAGAATTGCAACACAATATTCTTTTCACCAGTTTTTATCAACAACTTTGTAGCAGTAACCGTTCAAAGCGCTGATTGTCTGCTATTCATTGTTAAGCTGCTCAGTAAGAACTCAATTGAATCCATACACTGAAAACAACCTCACAGTAGGGTTTATTTGGACATACAACTCAGAAAAAAAAAGAAATTAGCAGACATGTCTATCATATTTACACAGCTGCATTACTCACCTGCTCTGGTGTATGCAGTGGTTTGTACTTCTGTCGGCATGGTTGATGTAGTCTGTCTCTAGATCACAGAAGAAAAATAAATGATCATGAGATGCAGAGGATATTTTACAAAAATAACCTTTTAGAGCAAACTGAATTCAATTTTAAAGGGATAGTTCACCCAAAAATGAAAATTCTGTCATTAATTACTCACCCTCATGTCGTTTCAAAGCCGCAAGACCTATGTTCATCTTCAAAACACAAATTAAGATATTTTTGATGAAATCAGAGAGCTTTCTGACCCTGCATAGACAGCAAGGGAACTACCATGATCAAGGCCACTACTAAGGGTATTCACCAGAGGACCACGACTCATGCGTGTTCTACGTCAGCAGCACCACAAGCATGCGTCGTGGTCCTCTTGTGAATTGCAGTGGAAAGTGAGAGGGAAGAAAAGAAATGGCTGAATAAAGTCTTTTTTTGTTTGTTTTCTTTGCGCACAAAAAGTATTCTCGTAGCTTCATAACATTACTGTTAAACCGCCGATGTCACATGGACTATTTTACCAATGTCCTTACTGCCTTTCTGGGCCTTGAACGTGTCAGTTGCGTTGCTGTCTACTCAGGGTCAGAAAGGTCTCAGATTTCATCAAAAATATCTTAATTTGTGTTCTGAAGATGAACGAAGGTCTTACAGATTTGGAACGACATGAGGGTGAGTAATTAATGACAGAATTTACATTTTTGGGTGAACTAACCCTTTAACACAACTCACCACAGTTTGTTTCTGTTCGTTTGGTACCAGGGTCTGCAGTGTTGAGACCATTAGACACAGACAGACTATCATGAAAAAAACAAAAAACTTTGGATTACATGAATTACACTAATATTCAGAAACACACTTATTTGTCATTGTAAGACAGCAAATTCCAGCAGTTTGGGGAATATTGACAGGCATGGAAAAAGATGCAGGAAGGGAGTAGATGAAGAGAGAGGCATGGAACATCCTCCCTTTGTTCTGAGCAGTTGGATCATGAAAGTCATTTCCTCAGAAGCTGTCTAATTTATCTGTGTCTACCATATAGTAACTTAAAGCATCATTTTAAAGAAGTCAGCAGTATAATTTACATGACATTCCATTATATTTTCTATGTGGTCATGAGGGCAATAAAGTTATATTATTTGAAATTATTAATTAACATTAATAGATTATAACAGAATTATTGACATATGTGTGTGTATACATACATACATACACACACTACATATTCTTATATATAATCAAACCAGAATTAATATTCTGAATTATCAATTAGAAACATATAAAATTCAGATACAAAATGTTTACAGTATTGAAGATAGCTAATAAGAATTTTCTTCTGGAGATTGCCTCAGATTTTAATTTTCAAGCACATTAAACCAAGTTTTTATTCTGGAGGTTCAGATACTCACCCCAAAACAGAAGAGTCCCTGCTGGTTTCGAAGTAGATATAGATATGTGCGCCATTACGCTTTAATCCTGTGGTGGTTCTATCTGTCTGTCCACCTCAGCTTGCAAAAATCACATGTATGAACTCTTCAACAGGAAGACTCTATTAAAACAACAGGATGTGCTCATTTCCTTAAAGGGGTGGTGGATTCACAAATGGAGAGACATTACAGATGGGGCGGGCGGTCTATTATGTCCCAATGTTGCCATCATCTGTCTCTCTAAATTTCATTCACATTATCTTCACTGTCACTTTCTCTCTATCTATCTTCTGCCTATTTGTCTGTCATATAAAATATGTGTGTTTGTCACTGTACACTTTAGTTTAACAGCATATTTGTTGTGTACATTCATTTTAGATGTTTTTCCTCTAACACTACTCTCAGTCAGTTTCAGTAGGAGAGTCTGAGTGGATGGACTGGAAACTTTTTTTTTTTTTTTAATTAACAAAGCATGAGCCATGATTTGCTTTTAGTTTGGCTCATTTGTTTATCATGTAGAGTATATATATGATGTGATGTATGATGTTTTGGTGTAAGACCAGCTGGTATTTACTGAGGAAACAGTGCGGAAATGGAGGAATCTGCTATTCAGGATGCTTTCCACATTGTTGTTTACACATATTTCACTTATTAATTACATTATAAATGATTTATTATCAATTATGTACAATCCCAATATAGGGTGTGTTCAAAATCCCAAACCTGCATGTTCTTCTGCATGGACAACCAAATACATGTATAATATAAAATAATTACATTGTAACTAAGACATTTCTTTAAAATATTAGGCAAGAACTGGCTTCTGTGGTAGGTCTCACAGTGTTTATTATTATAGAGTTGAGTAAGCAGCCTCATTTCAAACAGACTGTTTCTTTTAATGTTTCTGGCAGGGATTCTGTTGACCTCATCGGGCCGTTCAGGGGGTCTTACCCCAGGTGCTTTGGAGAGTGAACTGTGCTGCAGAGATAAAGCCTGATGACAAATCCACCCCCTGAGCATTGGCTCAGAGGAGTGTCTACCCTCGCTATTGACGTACACAGAGCTACACCACTCTACACCATTGACGCATGTACACTATGACCACCACTGGCATGCACTAAGTTCAGCTCAGGAGTGATGCAAGAGGAGAAAGTATCATTCCCTTAACACTCTCTCACAGCCACAGATGTGTAAGTCAACGTCATTTGGCGATTCCCCCTCTCTCACTCAGCTAGACTTGGTCTGGTGCCTGGTGAAGTTCTGAGGACCCAAATTACTTCCACATTTGATTCACATTAGTAAGGAGAGGCTTGTTTTCCACCCTTAATTGGTTTGCTCGGTTTATAAAGCAGATTAAGTTAGAGGGACAGAAAACACGGGGTTTATTTAGCAGTTTGGGACACTTCAATTTCATAGAATTGGAGTTCAAAATGATTTTACAACTGATAAACATCAGAAAAGCTGATTATAATTGGGATCACACAGGGATGACATTGTCACACTGATATTGTGGTTCACTAAAATAAAGTTTAGTAAAGTCAAAAAACTTTTTTTTTTCCATAGGAACACATGCTGCTCAGGTTTGTGAACAGAAAATGTGCTCAAATTGTCCATGAATGCAATGTAGGTCAGTGGTTTTCAAACTGTGGGTCACAACCTGTAGTCTGATATTTCATGAAACAAGTGACTCTTATAAGTCAGTTCTTTTAATGAATTCTTCAAAAAGACTCACAATCTCAAGAGTTCAGTCTGAATCCCTTAGCCAAAGAATTAACGTACTCAATCCATAAGTGTGGCTACTGAATCTTACTGGACCTCCATGTCAATGAATCTCTCTCTGTTAAAAAATATTTCAGTCTTAAATTAATTATGACTTTGTATGTTTGTTGTTATTTTCTTCTGATAAAAGTTTTAAGTGAGACCTACACTTTTAAAAAATAAAGGTTCTCTACTGGAATCTATAGAAACTTTCCACTGTACAAATGGTTCTTTATAGTTGGAAAATGTTCTTTAGATTTTTAACATTTTCTTCACACCTAGAAAGAAACTCTTTTTTTAAGAACTGTTTACTGAAAGTTTTTTTTTTTTTTTTTTTTTTGGTGGAACCCATGGCACCACTGCAAAAATCCCCTTTTGGAACTTTTAGTGTGTTCACTGATGCCATAATATAATAAAAAGTATGTAAAAAAGTAAGTAAACGATATTTCTTTTGTATTCAAATATCAATCTCAAACAGAAAGCTTGTATACACATTTGCATTTACATCCTTTACATTTAGCACATGCTTTTAGCCAAACTTACTTACAAAAGAGGAGCCTCTGTATCTGGAGTTGTTCAACAGCATGTCAAACGTCACAGTCTCTACTATATTTCATTTCATCCTCTAAACTCGGGGCCTCAGAGCAAAGAGCCCATCCCTCAGTACCCCACACACTGGCTGATACTAATCTTCATTTGACATGCCAAAACCAACATCCAGGGTTTACACTGCACATAATTAAAAACTTTCCACAGATAAGACCTCCCTCTTATGTCTATCTTTCTGCCTGTGTTTGCTTCTGTTGTGAGGTCCAAGACAAACACCGGACTGGCCTAAGAAAACCCTGTTAGGATGGGCCCATTACTGGGATAAGGGTGTGAGGAAAAATTCTGTTACCACTCCATCTATCACATACTGAAGTGCTGAGCAACACCACCTCAACTCTACAGACAGAAGAAGCTAAAACACCTGCACATGTCCAATCTTTAACCAAGCCTGCATAAACTGCATAAGCATAAGCCAACACACACAATGTCAGTATCAGAAAACAGAAGACAGAAAATCTGATTAAAATCTGATACAGTAAACAAAACATCAGTATCTAACAAAATATTTTTTTCCTTGTTAGTTAAAGGGATTGTACCATCATTTACTCACCCACATGTTGTTCCAAACCTGCATTACTTTCTTCTGTGGATCACAAAAGAAGTTACTCTGAAGAATGTTGGCAACTAAACAGTTTAGGTTACAACTGACTTCCATTGTATGAACAAAAACACTGAGGTGTTCCTCAAAATATCTTCTTTTATGTTCCACAGAATAAAATAAAGTCATATAGGTTTGGACTGACATGAAGGTAAATGATGAGCCAATTTTCATTTTTGGTGAACTGGTCTACATCTACTATGTCTTTTATGTTAAAGTATCAAGTATGCAACAAAAAATCTCCCAACGTTTTTCTTTAAGTCATTAATCTGTGAAACCAAACCAAATATTATTTCCATGTTCTTACACAACAAAAAAAGTTTGTTCTTTCACTTGTAACTTAATGCTATTCAGAGAATGTCAATGAATACTCCGGGACAGTTATGTCAAAAACTAAAATGAAAATCCCTGTGTTCCAAACATTACTTCCTTGCTTGTGAAACACAAAAAGAGTCGCCATTCACTTCACTGCATATTTTTTTTAAACAAAATCTAAAACTGAATAGGGTCTGAGATTGTCCTTCTGCCTAATATCTTATTCTGTGTGTTTAAAGAAAGAAAGCCAAACAAGTTTAGAGCAATTTGAGTTCTGACTTTTGGGTGATTTATCTCTTTAAAAAAAATAGGACTGAGGTATAAATGGCTACATGCCGCCACCTAGTGGATTTATAAATATCAAAACATCTGTCGAAATCAAGCTAAATGAGATGTATTCTTAAATTATATAACATTATATAACTTATTATTATTGCATTTCTAGTTGTAGCATTACTATACCATGCCTATACTATTATTTTTATTGATTTATTATACAGATATTTTAAAAATAATAGTGGCAACAGCATTCATTGGTGCTCACATAATAGTAATAGCCAATTACTGATCTAATCTGTGCCAGGCAGTGGTGAATGTGTAAAGCATTTATTGCTATTCATACTGTTAATCTGCGTTGCGATCTCTCTCTCTCGCGCGTTCTCGTTGGTCACGTGTGATTTACAGAGAAGGGCAGTGCCTTCTATCACGCTGCCCTCGCTCGCACTCTGGAGGAAAACAGCACATGCTAAGCGCTGCGGATCTCAAGGGAGCCGTCCAAAAACAACAAGCATTGGATCCTCAAGCCAAGCCCCTTTGCGCGGAGCCTTCTGTCTCTGCATACATTAACATCCACGTGTACATATACGTAGGCTATATGATTAGGTATCTTGCTATAATGTAACTACTTAAATTGTTTATATGTCACATGTTTTTATGCCATCAGCACTTTATTTTTTATATATTTAAAATGCTTTTTTTTTTTTTTGCATGTGTATTTTTATTTATAATTAACATTATAAAGCACGCCACTATGGGAATATTCAATAATAATAATATTAATAATAGACGGATAATCGTTATTAATCGATTAATCAAATTTTAAATGACGCTTATTAAATGTCAGAGCTCATGCACATATTTGCATGCAGGCTATTAATTATTCAGAAAATGAGTTGCATTATTATTTTCCTCCTCTGCGCACTCGTAGCCTGTGGTCCAGCCAAAGAGAGCTGGAGTATGCTCATAATAAAGACGTCACCCTGTGCTTTGACCGTGCCAACTACAATCTCGACATGCGTACGGACGTCCGAGGAATCCTCGCATCCCTAAACACAAGCAGTCTGGCACCGACATCTGCAGCGGCTCGCTAGCCAGGACACCGTTTTTCACTACAGGACGTTTTTGGGCACGCGGACTTCTTTGCTGCGCACTTGAAGCTGAAGCTGATTCGCGTGAGGGTTTAAAGGAAGGAGCAGGGACTCTTAAGGTATTTCAAACTGCGACGGCGATGTCTCCGTATCGTTATTCAGCATGCGCGAGAAAGCTAGAGCATGTGCACAAGACATGTTTAATAAATCGTCTCGGCGTGTATCGTTTGCTTAGTAGTGTCTATTGCACGTATTTTAACGTGTGGCGTTGTTGAAGCTTAGCGTCCTTCATTAACGCTTTCGTTCGTGGCCCGTGCAGCCTTGCGTTATTCGTTCCCAAACAACATTTTATATTTCATTTCAGTTCCTCGAAAGTTCGAGAAAGCAGTATTGGAGGTTAAGAAATGGTGAAAAGTGTACTACGCACTTATCCGCACCGTAGTGATATGGGCTCGTGAGAGACACGCCCACTTCCAGTGTGAGGAGCCAGCGCGTGTTTTTCCCTATGGTTTTTCCCCGCACAGTGTCACTTAGATGCGATTTGCATAGCCTGTTTTGTACTGTGGCAGCCAACGCGTTACCTCTTGTCATTTTCCATTAAATTACTGTTTGGGTAACCTGAAGTGCTAATCTGAATTGGAGACATTTAAATTGTGTGTGACGCGGAATGTTAGTTGTGTTTTGTGAACTGCAGGGGGCAGTGAGTGAGTCCTATATGTAGTCACTGCTGATGATAAAGTTTGAGTCATGCAATTTATCGGTCCCTTGTGTGTGTGTGTGTGTGTGTCTGTGAAAGAGAGTGAGTCACATCTGACGGGAACCCTTATGGAAGGTGCTGTTTATCACGTCCCAGAGAATATGTTTACCATGAAGATGAATCTATGGATTCACGAGAATAACTAACAATATAGATGATTTTATGCACCATAATATATTTACAATGTTGGGTAGGTTACTTCGATGTAATAGGTTACAGATAACAAGATACCCTATTTAAAATGTTATAAGTAGTGTAACTATTTCAATTACTTTATTAATGTAACTGATTACATTTGATTACTTTTCTAAATTCCTAGCAGATTTCTAGCAGTTGTACTCAACACTGATTACTGTCAGACTTTCAAAATCCTTCATCGCTTTAATTGATAATATAATCATTTAATTTTAAAGCACAGCCACCACAAAATCAGACTTTAGCACCTCTTTTTACTTTGAGTTCGTTCTGAGGTTAAATACAGATTTAAAATAATAAGCCGTTTAATATCTATGATACTGTTTCTGAAATCAAATTTTTGCATATAAATGACAGGAAACACTGGCATCTAACAATGCCTTGGAAAAAGCAGTTAATCTTAAAACATAAAGCATATACATAAACCCAAACAGGAAATAAAACTATTGGCTAAGATGAATGAATTATCGAATAAGCATGTGTTCTATTCTGTGTCCTAAACTCCTGAAACATTGGTGTCTCATATTTTAGAGCAGTCAATACAATTTAGGAAAGAAATCAATTAAATCTGTATGTGTGTGTGAAAATATTCAGATATATAACCCGCTTTGTAATCTTTAACATTTTCAGAAGTAACTAATTTAATTACAAAATTTTTCTCAGTAACAGAGTACAGTTACATTTATTTTATAATTAAATCACGTAATTCCATTACATGTAACTAGATACTCCCCAACACTGTATATTTATATAAAATAATTATGTCTAATATATATTATATATCGTGCACACACACATACTGTATAAGACTTCTTTGAATTTTTAAAAACAGTCTGAAATATTAATTTTATAAAATCCTTAAACATACTGTTTGTTCCAGTGTTGTCTGAATGTGAGCTCAGCTCGGCTGGATGTGTATTTATCCCATATATAAGTATTGCTCATGTGCACTGTAGCCAGGTGAGGCTGATGATGGAGGAGGTGTCAGGTCCCCAGTTCTGCACTGCAAAGCCCCCCCACAGTCTTCTGGAATGGAAGAAGAGGGTCAAGTCTGAGTACATGAGGTTAAGACAGCTGAAACGCTTCCGCAAAGCTGAGGAGGTCAAGGTAGAAGGTCTTTTGCAGTATTGTTTTACTTTTCATTCCTTTACTCTTTCAATATAATTTATTCTGTATTTCTATACTAGTTTGGGGTCAGTAAGGTTTTTTTTTTTTTTTTTTTTTGCAGTTAATAATTTTATTCATCAAGGATGCATTGATCAAAGGTGGCAGTAAATACATTAATAATGTTACAAAAAATTTGAGTTTCAAATGAATGCTGTTCTTTGAACTTTCTATTCATTAAGGAATCCTAAAGATTTAGGTTTCAAAAAATATTCCAAAAATAACGACAAAGAAATGTTTCTTGAGCAGCAAATCAGCATATTTGAATGATTTCTGAAGGATCATGTGACACTGAAGACTGGAGTAATGATGCTGAAAATACAGCAGGAATAAATTACATCAATATAAGACGACCGTGTTTTTTCAGATGTATTTCCAAGAAAAAAACATCGTCTTATATTCGAGACAATACGGTATTTTAAAATGTATTAAAATAGAAAACACTTATTTTAATTTGTAATTAAATGTCATAACATTACTGTTTTACTGTTTTTTTCATCAAATAAATGACGCTTTGGTGAGTATCTGTCATAGTGTGCCAAAGACGAGGACTAGGAGAGATGCAGGTAACTTTTATTAAGTAAACACAAACTCATATCAATAGAGGTATCTCCGTGGAAGCAACTGAGGTGAATGTGGCAGAGAGTGCATGAGAGAGGCACTTCCGGTTCTGTGGAAGGAGGGAGAACAGGATCAGTGACAGGTTTGAGTAAGGATACATGAAAGGTTGGTGAAATACGGTATTGTCTGGGTAATTGGAGTTCATAAGTCACTTCATTTATCTGCCTCAAGATATTGAAGGGACCTATGTAGTGGGGACTCAGCTTTTTGCAGGGCAGTCGTAGGCGGATGTCTCGAGTGGAGAGCCAAACTCGATCACCTGGCTGATAGAGAGGTGTATCCCGACGACGGACATCCGCCTGAGCCTTCTGACGTCGGACTGCCCGCTGAAGATGGATGTGAGCTGAGTCCCATACCCTCTCACTCTCTCGGAACCAGTAATCCACGGATGGGACTTCAGACAGTTCTCCTGACCAAGGGAATAGTGGTGGTTGGTAGCAGAGTATACACTGAAAAGGAGTAAGGCCGGTGGACTCCTGACGAAGTGAGTTTTGTGCATACTCGGCCCAAGGAAGGTATTGGCTCCAACTGTCTTGCTGGTGGTGACAGTAGGCCCTGAGATAGCGCCCTATCTCCTGGATCTTCCGCTCAGTCTGGCCATTCGTCTGAGGGTGATATCCAGAAGAGAAACTAACCGACACTCCCAACAATCGGAAGAATGAGCGCCAGACCCTGGAGATGAATTGAGGCCCTCTATCTGACACTACATCCTCTGGAATGCCAAAGTGTCGGAAGACGTGGTTGAAGAGGGCCTCTGCAGTTTCAAGGGCGGTAGGTAGACCCTTTAACGGAATGAGTTTGCAGGCCTTGGAGAATCGATCTAGTGCAACGAGGATGGTGGTAAAGCCGTTAGAGGCACGTAAGTCAGTGGCGAAATCAACTCCTAGATGGGACCAGGGTCGATGCGGAATTGGCAGTGGCACCAGTTTGCCCTCAGGTAGACAACGGGGTGTTGAAATAATGGCAAAGACTGAGCATCCTTTCACAAATCAGGCGACGTCCTGGGCCAGGTTGGGCCACCAATACCTTCCCTCGAGGAGTGAGAGGGTTCGCTGCCTGCCTGGATGACCTGATCCCGGAGACGCATGTATAGAGTCCAGAAGGAAAATCCTGAGGGAAGTTGGTACTTATGTCCCGGTGGAGCAGGTTCTTCTTTGGTGGCGGCACGGATGTCGTCGTCGAGAGACCAGATGATAGGACACACAAAGAGGTCTGGAGGGAGCACAGGTTCCGGATCCTCAGATACAGGGTCAGGTGAGTGAATTCTTGATAGAGCATCGGCTTTGGTATTTTTATGGCCTGGATGGTATGTGACGATGAAGTTGAATCGAGTGAAGAATAATGCCCATCGAGCCTGTCTGGGGTTTAGGCGTTTTGCCTCTCTGAGGTATTGCAGGTTTTTGTGGTCAGTTATAACCTCAAATGGATGATTTGCTCCCTCCAGCCAGTGCCGCCACTCCTCTAGGGCCAATTTAATGGTGAGCAGTTCTCGGTTGCCGATGTCATAATTCTGCTCCGCCGGGGATAGCTTCTTTGAGAAGTAGGCACATGGATGGAGTACAGGGGGTTCACCTCTCCGCTGGGATAGCACTGCTCCGACTCTGAGAGATGAAGCGTCCACTTCGACAATGAAGGGTCTGGGTGCCGGAGAGCTGGAGCAGTGCAGAAGGCGGCTTTTAGTTTTTGGAAGGCTTCGACTGCATTATGTGTCCAACAGAGACGTTTAGGTTTCTGGCGTAGGAGAGAGGTTAAGGGAGATGAGAGTTCACTATAGTTACAGATGAATGGTAGGTAGAAGTTTGCAAACCCCAGGAAGCGCTGAAGATCCTTGATGGTAGAGGGTTGTGGCCAATTCTTCACCGCTTCCACTTTGGTTCGATCCATTTGGATACCTTCCGGCGTGATGTAGCCAAGGAACTGGATGGTAGGTTGGTGGAACTCACATTTTTCCAATTTCAAGTAGAGGTGGTATTGGCGGAGCAGGCTGAGTACTTATTGAACATGATGGATATGGTCAGCAAGATTGGAGGAATAGATGAGGATATCATCTATGTAGACTATTAAAAATTTTTGGAGCATGTCGCGGAAGATTTCGTTCATAAAATTTTGAAAGATTGAAGGCGAGTTGGAGAGCCCGTACGGCATATTCTGATATTCATAGTGTCCTGATGGAGTAATGAATGCAGTCTTCCACTCATCTCCCTGACGGATGCGGATTAAGTTATAGGCACTGCGAAGATCTAGCTTCGAGAACAGGTGAGCTCCACGCAGTTCCTTGAGTGCCGCAGGGACCAAAGGAAGGGGGTAAGCAAACTTTACCGTCTGGGAGTTTAGATTGCGATAGTCAATGCAAGGTCCATGGCCGGTGAGGTGAAAGTTTTGTGGCAGCCGTCTTGCTGAAGACGTCCTGGAACGCCCTGTACTCCTCTGGGAGGTTGATTTTTGCAGTAGTTTCCGGGCTCTCAATGGATGTCAATCCCAGGATGGCAGTTCTCAACAAAGGAACAGGTAGTGATCGAAGGCAATTTTGGATGCAGAAATTACTCCACTGTTCGATTCCCCCTGAGCTCCAGTTGATGATAGGTTGGTGTTTAGCCATCCAAGGCCGTCCCAAGACAACGTCGACGGCAGATTCCTCCAGCACCAGCAACGATAGGGTCTCCTCATGCAAACAGCCAATGCGAAGGGTTAATTCCAGAGTTCTCCACTGCACCAGTCCGTTGTCCAGCGGTTTTCCTTGGATTGTGGTAATCTGATAGCGTGTGGGATTTTTTTGACGTGGAATCTTGAAGGTAGGTAATAGGCGTGAGGTAATGAAATTTCCAGAAGAACCAGAGTCGAAGAGGATTTTTACTGGGAAAGACCGATTGGCATAGATTAATACAGCATCATGATATCGAGGGTTATTAACTACAGAGTTGACTTGGATAGTACTCACCGCTGGACGTGGAGGACGGACTGGGCAGGTTTGGATGAGGTGATCATTTCCTCCACAATACAGGCATAGCTTCTGTTGTATGCGACGTTGGCGTTCAGAGGTGGATAGATGGTACTGTTCCGTTTGCATGGCTTCTTGTGCTGAAGAATCGTTGGAGAGTGAGATGTCAGAAGCATTTTCCTCAACGGAGACCGCGAATAAATGTTGCGAGACGTGTTGGGCCTTAAGCATGAAACTCTCCAATCCCACGGACTCCTCATAATTAGCCATCTGCTGACGAAGTTTGGGGTTTAATCCACATCGGTAAGCTGAGAGGAGTGCAATCTCGTTCCAGCCGCTAGATGCCGCTAGTGTGCACAAAATGAATGGTGTATTCATGGACAGTCCGCTCAGCTTGTCGCAGTCTGAAAAGTTCTTCATGCACAGAGAGGGAAGATGCACCATTACCAAACACGTCTTTAAAATTAGTTATGAAAGAGTCAAGGGATCGAATTACCGGACTTTGCGAGCTCCATAGAGATTCGGCCCATTGACGAGCTCTTCCTGACAGCAGAGAGATGATGAAGGATATCTTTGCGCAGTCTCCGGAGAACTGATGGGGAAGCATCTCAAAATACAATTGACATTGTAATATGAATCCGTTACATTCTGACACATATACTGCTGGTTTGGCCATGGGACAGGCGGAGGCAGGTGAAGTGACTGATGGTTGAAGTTCCGTGCGAAGTGTCGTGATGAGTTCGGTGACTGGATCCGGTTCAAAAGGTTTCCTGGTTTCCATAATGTTTCTCTTTTGGGCTGGTCTTCTGTCACAGTGTGCCAAAGACGAGGACTAGGAGAGATTCAGGTAACGTAAACTTCACTTTTATTAAGTAAACACAAACTCATATCAACAGAGGTATCTCCGTGGAAGCAACTGAGGTGAATGTGGCAGAGAGTGCATGAGAACAGTCTTATCTGAGACACCCGGTTTCCAATCCACAGTTCTTTGAGCACACGAAGATCTTGATGATAGGCAGAGCACAGGTAAGTTACAGTCCTTTAGCAGAGCCGAAGAGAAGGTCCTAGAAGGAGTAACCTTGAGACCAGCCGATGAGCCAGAGTGGTGAGTGTGCTCTTATAGTATGTGATAATGAGGTGCAGGTGCAGGTGCTCAGTATTCCGGTGATTGAGGGCATGGCTGTGTGACAATATCTGACTTTCAAAAAAAAAATAAACAATCTTACCAACCCCAAACTTCTGAACGGTAGTGTATTTCTTTTAGAATTTTTCATTATTCTGCGACCTTTTATTTACTTGATTTGTTAACTATGTCATTCTAATTAGAAAAAGTAGCTTTCAATTCATATAATTTAGTCTTTTTAACTGTTAAGCTTTTTCACAGGCTCTTTTCCAGTCGAATCGCCGCAAGATTGAAGGAAGAACTGAGCTGCTGAATGAGGAATGGTCCAAGCTCCGAATCCAGTCCATTCCCCTTTCCACAACCAGTGGCTCTCTGCCCAGCAAAAAGGCAAGAATGACACAGCTGGAGGCCTTGACCACCACAAACCAGTGTCAGTCATCTTGCATCTGCTCTGTGACACTAGATCGCTTTACTGTGAATTGCCCCTGCTAATTTAGCACAAGACTGTCCCACCTAGCTGATTTATGAGCTGAATCAATACATAGTCAGCTTTGCCTCGCCATTTCCAAACATAATTTATTCTAACAAAATGCCAGTAATGACTCAAGATCAGGTGCCACAGTTTGCCTTCTATTTCCTGCAGTATCCTACCTGACAAGCGTTTAGATCAATCTAATGATGTTATTAATGGACTGACTGTGGCACAGTTAACCTCTGATTAATTAGTCAGGGCAAATATTACCAGCAGGCCGGTAAAATGCAGCAGTGTTTTTTTTTCTCTCTTCATGAAATTGCTCTGTTGCCAAAAATGTATTTGTATGTTTGCCAAGCCAGAGCTCAATATCTGAAACTCCTGTGATATCCACAATAAAAGCAGCCAGCGGGCACAGCAGAGCTTAGCTCTCTGTGGAATACAGAGAGACTGCTCAACATACCAGCACAGCTGGATCCTGCTTGCAACAGCACTGGAAAACAATACCATACTTGATGTTCTTTAGATAACACCAAACCAAATATTTTGATTAGTGGATTATGATGATATTGTAATTTCCCTGGGCACACATTTGGTCCCAGTTCAATTCTTTTTGACCTTATGACATTTCTATCACTGATTTGGTTTGGAATGAAATTATTTCATTATTTATTCACATTTATTCCAGAATGACTTTTTGGTCGCACTTTATTTTAAGGTCCAACTCTCGCTATTAACAAACCATTAACTACGACTTCTGCCTCAATAAACTCCTAATTTGCTGCTTATTAATAGTTAGTAAGGTAGTTGTTAAGTTTAGGTTTTGTGTAGGATTAGGGATGCAGAATATGTGCTTTATAAGTACTAATAAACTACCAATATGTTAATAATGGGCATACTAACAAGCAACTAGTTAATAGTAAGAATTGATCCCTAGTGTTACAGACTTTTTTTCCCCTGTGAAACAAAAGGAGACATACTGAATACTGTTCGCTTTTTTACATTTAAGCATGACTGAAGCTTTTAAGCTTCAAAAAAGGACACAAAAGCATTATAAAAAATATGGTCTGTCTGTACAAATAGTGCACTATGTTCCTTATGAAGCCATGCGAGCTTTGAGTGATTAACAGACACAATTATAAAAATAAGTCGTTATCTCACACATTTCCATTTTGGTTTTTGATGAATCGTTTGATCCAGTTCAGAGAATGGTCTGAATGATCTGGCCACAAATCAGCCTCATCTGGTTCTCAGGTTCAGTTTGACTCAAACGATTTACAGCTATCATATGTCTTCAAGAAATTCAGACTTGGAATACAGTGCATGCATTGTATGGACTACTTTCATGATACATTTACATCCTTTTTGAAACTTGAAAGCCTCAGTTAATATTTATTGTAAAATGCATGGAAAGGAGTGACCAGTTTAATTCTTGAAATGTCTCCTTTTTTCCCGGAAGAAAGAAAGTCATACAGGTTTGGAACAATTTAAATGATGACACTATTTTAATTTTGGGTCAACTTTTCATTTAATAATACAATAGATTTAAATTCAGTAATCTGCCAGTAAAATACAGCCAATGTAAATTCATATATTCAAATGACATTGACTAATTAACATATGCAGGACTAAAGCAATTTAACGGTCCTCGAATAGTTTTGAGTGACACTTTGACTCGTCTTCTGTTTTCCTGTCTTCCCTTTCTTGTCCAATCACAGTTGTGCATGGTAGAGTCTGGCTTTCCGTCTTTTCCGTACCAGGCAGTTGCCATGCGTCCCTTGACAACTGTTGCTGGGATACCATTCATGTACTCCTGGTCCCCTTTGCAGCAGAACTTCATGGTACTGGATGTGGACAATAAGCGCACACACATTAACACACATAAAAAGCACTCAATCATGATCACCATTAGAAGCCTGTGTCTGCAGACAAATAAGGAGAGAGAGAGATGAAAATAGAAGAAAAGCATCATTTTTGACACTGGTCATTTTGAAAGTAGGTCACCCTGCAGCAGCGCATTCACATGTTCTGACAGCTCAAAGCATGTGTTTTTGAAATAATCTCTCAGGTAGAGCAGGATGTGCATCTTTTAAACGCCTACACTCACTTACAGGCACAAATATAGGAATACACAAAAACAGCCAACCACAAAACACATTTACAATGTCGTTGTGCATTTATCTCTCATTAGAAGAACCTCACTGATTCATGAATGCATATGGAACATGTCTTTATATAAATCAATAAAATCACAAAAAAGTCTTTCCTCCCTATCTTTGTTTCTGAGGTGGAAGATGAGACATTTCTGCATAATATCCCCTACATGGGAGATGAGGTATTGGAACAGGATGAAGCGTTCCTGGAAGAGCTTATTGACAATTATGACGGGGTGCATGGAGACAGAGGTGAGCATCACAATATGTATTTATACACATTACAGCTAGTCCTGAGCTGAATCTCTTCTGGAAAGCCCTGAATGTTTTAAATGCATTTTGTATTGTTTTTGTAAGTGTCATTTTTTTATGAAAAATACAATAAAAAAGTAATACTGTGAAATATTAAAATTTTAAAAAAAAATTTTTTTTTTTATTTAGATATATTTTCAAATGTAATTTATTCCCGTGATGGCAATGTTAAATTTTCATCAGCCATTACTCCAGTCTTTAGTGTCACGTGATCCTCTAGAAATCATTCTAATATGCTGATTTGATGCTAAAGATACATTTCTTATTATTATCAATGTTGAAAACAGTTGTGCTGCTTAATTTTTTTTGTGGAAACTGATACTGATAGAAGTCGTTTGTAACATTATAAATGTCTTAAATATCACTTTTGATCAATTGAATGCATCTTTGCTGATTGAAAGTATTCATTTCTTTAAATAGTACTGACCCCAAAATCTTTGAACCGTAGTGTTCATGCCAATCAATATGTAACTTGTATGTGAATCTTAGACAGGCAGTAAGTTTGTAAGTATCTTGTACCAACAGAAGGAGGCTTCATAAATGATGAGATCTTTAAAGAGCTGGTGGAGGCACTGAGCCAATACTCAGACCCAGAGGAGGAGGAAGAGCCCTCGGAGAGAACAGAGAATAAGGAGGAGGAGGAGAAAGCGGTGCAGAAAACTATGGGTGAAGGACCAGAAGAGTCAAAAGTGGGCTTCTTCAAATGGAAGAGGAGCACTGCTGAAGGTGAGTTAGTTTTGAGCAGAAGCAAAATAATGGAATAATTATTATAATAACATTTCATGTAAAATATATGATATAATACATTTAAAAACTATTCATTTTTGTTTAATTAGAGTTTTTATTTAATTTTATTTATTTTAAAGGAAACACAGGTTTACTGTCCAAACACGTATTAATGCCTTTGTATTATTAAAAAAAAAATAAGAAGAAGACCTTTAAATAAATAAATAAATCAGTACTTTTGATGATCATATGTTAGGTCAAATTACCATAGAATTAGGGCTTTTAATAGACAATCGGTGGTGTAGCACTGTACAGCTTTCAGCTTTCCAGTGATTTGAATTTCACTGGTTTAACAACAAATAGACTAGAGCTCACATGCATTGCCCATCAGATCAGCCTGTCTCTGTCTATGTGCAATTGTTTGCTCTGAGTGTCGCCTCTATTCCCAGTGAGGGCTGGACAAACCTGTTTGTTTTAGGACAGTATCCAGTTACGGTACACCCTGACCCTTGCACATGCACACACACATAAGCCCATGCACTACTCTACTTTTGCTTTAAAAGTCAAATTCAGGACAATGCTGATTTTAGTCTCGCTTTTTCCTCACTAGGAAGAGAGCTCTCCGCCAATAAGAAGATTCCTCATGACAAGATTTTCACAGCTATTGCCTCTATGTTTCCATACAAAGGCACCATGGAGGAGCTGAAGGACAAGTAGGCCACCCTGTTGATTTTTAAGCCTTCATTTTTAGAAATGAATGGAATCAGGACATGAAGCAGATTCAAACCGGCTTCTCTCACAATGCACACCAAATTGTGTATGCTGTCAAACTGTTTTCTAAATACTCCCATGTCTGCCATTGTTTGACAAACAGGTTAGCTTGCTTTAGTGATTTTCAGTTCAGTCCAGTTAATTAATTTACACAATGCTGTCCATCCATAATGGCAAACCTAACATGCGTGCACATTCTTCACATGACTAGGAAAGTATATGTCATGCCACCTTCAAGTTGTGGTAAATGAAGGTTCATGGGAAGCTCCTCGAGCTCTGCTGTCAGCTGGCTCTGCAGCCCCCGCAGCAGCAGTGGAAACAAAAACCCGTCACAGTCTGCCTTATCATCCAACTGTTTACTGTTTCATGTCATTATTGTTCATTCCACCAGCTGTGCTCATTTTATTTCTTTCCGCTGGCTGGTGGAAATCTGTGGGTGAGAGTTATATTTAATGGCCTGTTATGTGTGTCAAACAAATTCTGCACTTTAAAGGGATAGTTCATCCAAAACAGAACATTCTGTCATCATTTTATTCACCCCAAACTTGTATGACTTTCTTTCTCTTTTTTTTTTGACTTAAAAATACACAGAAATAATACTTAAAGGCACAATATGTAATTTTCGCCGCTAGAGGGCGCGTATTCAAAATAAACAAATAGACAAAGAGCGCTTCCGCTCCTTCCGGTCGTGCGTATGTGGGGGAAAAAGCAGCGCTGTTTTTAATCAGACTAGATATAGTACATTCTATTAAAATGCACAACATATTAAAGCATCTTTGGTGTTTCCATATTTTCTACAAAACAAAACCGGAAATCGAGGGGTTATGACGTCATTGGCAGGCGACACAATGACACTATGGACACGGTCCGTGTCACTAGTTAAAATTGCTTATTTCTCTGGATTTAAACATTCTTCGAAACATTTGGGATAATGTAAGTACACAAGTCAGCAAAATATATAACACTGTTCTAGTGGTTTTTGAATATCTTAATAAAAAAATCTTACATATTGTGCCTTTAAGTACACTCAGTACAACAGCTCATTGTGACTACGGCTGTTTTTATGCAACATGAGGATGAGTATATAATGGCAGAATTGCACATACACTACCGTTCAAAGTTTAGGGTCAGATTTTTTTTTTTAAAGAAATTAATAATTTTATTCAGCAAGGACACATTAAATTGATCAACAGTGACAGTAAACACATGAATAATGTCACTAGAGATTTCTATTCCAAATAAATTCTGTTTCTTTCTATTTCTTTCTTCAGATAATTCAGAAAAAAATGTGTCATGGTTTCCACAAAAATATAAAGGAGCGCAGCTGTTTTAAACATTTATAAATAATGAGAAATATTTCTTGAGCAGCAAATCAGCATATCAGAATGATTTCTGAAGGATCATGAAGACTGGAGTAATGATGCTGAAAATTCAGCTTTGATCACAGAAATAAATTACATAAATTACTAAATATACTAAAATAGAAAATTATTATACAGTTATTTCAAATTTGAATAATATTTCACAGTATATATATTAAAATATTCTAACATATAATTATAATATAACATTTTTGTTATAATTTCATTATAATATTTTTGACCAAATAAATGCAGCCTTGGTGAGCATAAAAGACTTCTTTCAACCCCAAACCTTTTGCTGTAGTTTCAGTTTAGTGTGTTTTGCTGTTATTACAAATGATAGTGTAAGTGTATTTTTCTCTCTCTTGCAGGTATAAGGATCTCCTGGAGCCACCCAGCCCTGTGAAGTTGCCTCCTCTCTGCACGCCCAACATGGACGGCCCCTTAGCCAAATCTGTTCAGAGAGAGCAAAGTCTGCACTCTTTTCACACACTTTTCTGTCGCCGCTGCTTTAAATACGACTGCTTCTTGCACCGTAAGAAATTATAATGTCCTTCTCTAGTCTTCTGCCTTTTTGTGTTTATTCAAATGGAGAGCATGATGCATGATACAATCTGTCCTTCAGTGCATGTTCCTGAATTATGTACAGTGCAATACCTTTCATGTATGATACCATATTGTACAATCTTCATCAGTACATCAAGCATACAGATATACCCTGTTTAAACTTGGCAATAAAGTTTGTCTAAAATGATCAGCTCACAAGTGGTCAGCTGAGTATCATACTATATTTAGTATAATTATAATTATGCTATATTTAGCAGTGACCACATATGATTGAATCATCCAAAATGGATGTAAATTAGTACGTTGTTTGTGTTTAGCTTTCCATGCATCTCCTAATGTGTATAAGAGGAAGAATAAAGAGATCCGAATGGAGACAGAGCCCTGCGGACTGGACTGCTTTCTGCTGCAGGTACAGCTTTCTGAGTACATAACAATTTCATACGTTTTTCTACTTAGCTGAGAATTTATAATTTTATGAACTTGGATTAAATTTATATCTTAATTAAATGTATAATTTATAAAGTTCTCTTTATCCCTTCTTTGGTCGCAGAAAGGGGCAAAAGAGTTTGCTGATCAAAACATGCAGAGGTCTCAAAGGCCCCGGCGTGGACGGCGACAGCCCCGCCCCTCGAGTTCCTGTGGCCCCACCCCCTCAGGCTTCTGTGAGGAGGGAAAAGAAGGAGACAGCGACCATGAGACCACCAGCTCCTCAGGTACAGTGGATAAAGAGTTAATAGTTTATCCAGACCAAAATAACACAGATGAAACACACAGCCAAACCTTCCCTCGCCAAAAATAACTCTTGTCCCATGGTGAGTTGTTTGTCTAAATTGCAACAGAGACATCACTGGAAATGTTTGCAGAAACACAGGAACATTATGAGTGGTGCTTGCTAAAGTAATAATTATTATTTTCACCTGTCGGATGATTAAACGGGGAAACAATTGTATAGGGTTCTTTAAGGGAGGGATTCAAGCCATATCTAGAGAGAGTATAATAGAGATTTTGGCTTAAAATCATCACATTCTAGCAACCACCAAAACATGCTTGGAACCACATAGCAGTGCACTAACAACAACTCAGAATGGCCTAAAACTCACGCACAATGTATCAGTACCATTACAGATACATCATCTGGTCATCAACCGATACAGTATTACAATCTTTTTAATGTATCATATCGGTTAGTATTTAATTGTTTATTCTCATTTTTACATCTTATGCTCACTTAAAGTTAATCTTTAAAAAAAACAAATAATTTAATAACATAATCTTTAACAAATTTCAAGATTAATAAGATTAATGTTTTGATGCCTAAATCCACTTGTAGCATTTAAAAATGACAAATTTGAGTTTTTATTGTATTCCTGTGACGGCAAATCTGAATTTTCAGCAGTCATTACTGCAGAAATCATTCTAGCTTGTTGATTTGGTGCTCAAGTAACAAATCGTCTTATTAGCAATGTTAAAAACAGTTGTGCTGCTTATTATTTTTGTGGAAAACTTGACATGTTATTCTAGGATTCTCTGATGAATAGAAAGTTAAAATAACAGCATTTATTTTTGAAACAGAAATCTTTCATACCATGTTAAATGTCTTTACTGTCACTTTGGATCAATTTAACGCATCCTAGCTGAATACAAGTAGTAATTTCTTTTTTTTTAAATTATCTTACTGACCCAAAACTTTTGGTTACACTTTATTTTGATAGTCCACTTTAGACATTCTACTAACTATGAGTAACTTTGTACCTACATGTCAACTACATGTCAACTAATTCTCATTAATTTGCAACTACATGTCTACTAACTCTCAGAGTAGACTGTTAGGGTAGGTTTAGGGTTAGTAGAATAAGTTGGCATATACTTGCAAAGTTTCTGATAGTCAGTATGTTGTATGTTGTGGACCCATCAAAATCAAGTGTTAGAAGATATTAAGCAGACATTCTACTAATACTCTAATGACTGCTAGTTGACACGTAGTTGCAAAGTTACTTACTGTTAGTAGAATGTCTAAAGTGGACTATCAAAATAAAGTGTTACCAAACTTTTTAACAGTAGGGAATTTAGACAAAATAGTATAGAATTTTAATTTAATAAGTTAATATCAAATACCATATGCTGCTATTCAGTTCTGATTTACTTCAGTAAAGAGTGTTTGGATGAAAACCTGACATTTAGCTGTGTGCTTATTTGTGTGTCAGAGGGTAACTCTCAGTGTCCCAGTCCCGCCAAACTGAAACCAGGGGAGGAAGGAACGGAGGAGTCCGAGTCGCCTCCTCAGTGGAGCGGAGCAGAGGAGTCTCTGTTCAGAGTCCTGCACGGCACATATTACAACAACTTCTGCTCTATTGCACGACTCATTGGTACCAAGACATGTAGAGAGGTACGCACACAAATGACAATGAACAGGAGGTTATATATGTGTCTTTTGCTAGTTTGATAATGTATCGTCTGGTAACTCACTGGTAAAGGAGTTTATTAATGCAGATCTAAATTGAATTAAAATGTATTAAATGTGCAGAAAGTTCTACAGTATATACTCAGGAGCAGAGACGACAAAAATGTGTGCGTTTAAATGTATGACTGTGTGCATGTGTGCCTGTGTGTTTTTCCCAGAAAGACTGTGGTTTGGCTAACTGGAAATGCGATTACCTCAAATCATGTGTTTTTCTTTCATTTAGGGAATGGTCCAAATCTTTTTCTAGAAGAGTGTTGTTTTGATTGTGTGTTTGTGTGTGTATGTGCGTGTTAGTGTGTGTGAGAGCTCATATGGCAAAGATCAACATGATAATGAGCGGTTACGTCTCAGCTGGGTTTCAGAGTTCTGACTAACGCCCATTAAGTGTTCACTGGATTGTGATGCAGTGTGTGTGTGTGAGTGTAACATGTTGCAATGCTCTGTCTCATGTGATTATGTATGACTTTCTGTCAGGTTTACGAGTTTGCAGTGAAAGAGGTGCTGATTCACCGTGTCCCGCTGGAGGATGGTGGGATCTCACCTCAGAAGAAAAAAAGAAAGCACAGGCAAGATGTTAACACACCACACCTGGCTGTCAGATTCTGGATGTTACACAGACAGCAAAATACTAACATTAGAGCTCAACTATGTTTCTGTTTGTTTGATAGATTATGGGCAAAGATACAGCTGAAGAAAGGTAAGACTCTCAACTTCAATACCAGACTGAGACGAGGTTTGGACAAACAGAAGGAAAAGTCATGGAGATGTCTGTAGTTAGGGAGATTATTCTGGCTGGTGATTAGAAGTCGGACAAATAAATAATCAGGTTAATGGTTTGTTCATGTGCATGTGCTTATTTCACATGTACCTTTAGAAATAATTTATTCACTTTCAACACAGAAACAAAGACTTTTTAAGACTTAGAAAACAAATATTAAACATGGTAGAATAACAAAAAAATGTAATATTCTAAAGGTTTCAGTTCTTCATGTAACATTTATTGTAATTTTATTTGCAACACAAGTATTTTCAGTATTTTAAAGTATTTAAAATGCAGTCAGAATATTGGAATGGTGTTAAAAATTTGCACAAAAAAAGCATATCTATCATCATCATAGTAATTATAGTCAGTATAATTCAGTTCTAAAATATTTGTTTATTTTTAATCTATTAAATATGATTATTAAATATTGAAATGGCAGTAAGGCTTTACAATAAGGTTCATTTTTAACAGTTAATGCTGTAAGACTCAGAGCATTTATTAATCTACACTATATGCTGATGATAGGTCATTGGTGTTTGTTAATAATACATGTTAATCAAACCTTATTGTAAAATGTTAGCAAAACTGCTCTTTGTGAGTGCAGTTTCTGAAAAGTAACTGCACTGGTGTATGTAATAATCACAAATTTTTGGAACCATAATGGAATGTCTTTGTTCAGAACGAATTGTTCTCATTTCCCTTTCTATTTGTCTTACAGACAACTCGTCCAATCAAGTGTACAATTATCAGCCATGTGACCACCCTGAGCACCCATGTGATAGCTCCTGCTCGTGTGTGATGACACAAAACTTTTGTGAGAAATTCTGCCAGTGTGATCGGGAGTGTGAGTTCAACACAAACGAACATACAGTATACACACGCACATACAAACTTATGAAATATATTCTAATTCAAGTATACAGTATTACACTGTTCTAAAATAAAGGGAAAAACAGCCCCTTTTGTTTCAGAACATTTAATAAGTAAAATAATCCTTTCTTATAGATATATAATATCTATAGAATTACATTTCTGTCCAATGCTCAAATATTTCTCCTGTTTTATGTCTATACACCACGAGGGGGCACCAACAAAACAAGCAGTGAAGAAATGACACACTTTAACTCTAATAAATTGTTGTACCATTTTGACATTTACTCAGACTACGTGATTTTGAACATCCATTTATTTTAGGTATAAGAACACCTCAAACATTCACAGGTCACTTTAGCCAAGTTCTGCTCTGGGTTTTTGTTCTAGGTCAGAACCGGTTTCCTGGCTGTCGCTGTAAGACTCAGTGCAACACCAAGCAATGTCCGTGTTACCTGGCGGTGCGGGAGTGTGACCCTGACCTCTGCATGACCTGTGGGGCCGCAGACCACTGGGACAGCAAACAGGTCTCCTGTAAGAACTGCAGCATTCAGAGAGGACTCAAGAAGGTATGAAGTACATTCCACTGACACTGTAAATGATCTATCTATCTATCTGTCTATCTATCTATCTGTCTGTCTGTCTGTCTATCTATCCGTATGTCTGTCTGTCTGTCTGTCTGTCTGTCTATCCGTCTGTCTATCCGTCCGTCTGTCTGTCTGTCTATCTGTCTGTCTATCCATCTGTCTGTCTGTCTGTCTGTCTATCTATCCATCTGTCTATCTGTCTGTCTATCTATCCATCTGTCTATCTATCCGTCTGTCTGTCTGTCTGTCTATCTATCTGTCTATGCGTCTGTCTGTCTGTCTGTCTGTGTCTGTCTATCTATCTAT
>NW_015657695.1:468068-496333 GCF_001515625.1 Sinocyclocheilus rhinocerous | reverse complement strand
GTCTGTCTATCTATCTATCTATCTATCTATCTATCTATCTATCTATCCATCTGTCTATCTGTCTGTCTGTCTGTCTATCTATCTGTCTGTCTGTCTGTCTGTCAGTCATTTTATCGTTCCATCGTTCTACCATTATGTCGTTCTATCTGTCTATCTATCTAGTATTTATCCAATATCTTTTGCCAACATGCTGATATTCAAAAGGGAAATAATTGATACACAAGATGCTTTAGTGATATAAATGTTGTTTAACCTGTTTGCCAGCACCTGCTCCTGGCGCCATCTGATGTTGCAGGGTGGGGTACATTTATCAAAGAGCCAGTCCAGAAGAATGAGTTAATCTCTGAGTACTGTGGAGAGGTGTGTGGAAATCACACACACCCCTGATGATGAGCACTAGCTGTTGTGATTTTTATGAAAGTTGTGTTCTTAGTGATCTGATAAATGCATTGTGTGTGTGTGTGTGTGTGTGTAGCTTATTTCCCAGGATGAAGCAGACAGGAGGGGTAGAATTTATGACAAGTACATGTCCAGTTTTCTGTTCAACTTGAACAATGGTATCGGCTTCACTCATTCTATTCTATTCTATTCTATTCTATTCTGTTCTGTTTTGTTCTATTCTAGTTGTCTTTTAGATGTCAATTTGGTATTTTTAAAATAGTGTTTTTATATCATTCCAGACTTTGTAGTGGATGCTACTCGAAAAGGGAATAAAATACGATTCGCCAACCACTCCGTCAACCCCAATTGTTACGCAAAAGGTACTTTATTTCATCACATAAATATCAAAGAACTTTGTGTTGAAGCTATTAAGCACGTTGGTGTGGTGTTGGTTATTATTACAGTCGTCATGGTTAATGGTGATCACCGCATTGGAATCTTTGCTAAGCGAGCTATACAGCGAGGAGAAGAGCTCTTTTTTGACTACAGGTATGTTTTGTTTGTTTCAGCAATACCGTTACATCACAAATAGACACTCATATATGCAGTTTCATTTCATTTTGTGGTGTCATTTTATTTTTCCTGCTTCTTAGATACAGTCAAGCGGATGCATTGAAGTATGTGGGTATTGAGAGGGAAATCGACATTGAGTAGACACACTTTTCTTGAGTGTGTCCTCATTTACCTGGTAACATTTTTGCCTACCCACAATGCTTTGCACTTCACTGACATCACAGATTGATTTGATGATGCAGTCAGATGGTGATGTCACTACCTTAACCTGTGGTTTAATTGACTTGTCTGAACAAGCGTTTTTGTTTACTTCTTTGAGATAATGTTTGTGATGACCTAAAGAAACCAAAAGGTGTCCTCAGATTTACAAATCCACTCCTCCACATTTGCACTATATGGCCAATAACACAGGATATTGATAGACGGCACCATTTTCTCTGTCATGGAAGGAAAAATGAAAGTTCAGACAACTGTCATGAAGTTTTTTTTTATTTTTTTATCCTATCTCTCCATTCATTAGGCTCTGTAAACAGCTTTTGAAATAGCTATAACCTCTATATCAGGGATCCTCAAATCTGGCCCACGGGATCCACTTTCCTGCAGAGTTTAGCTCTAACCCTAATCAAACACACCTGAGCATGCTAATCAATATCTTCAGGATCATTAGAAAATCACAGGTAGGTGAGTTTGATTAGGGTTGGAGCTAAACTCTGCAGTGCATTGGCCCTCCAGGGCAAGATTTGAGGAACCCTGCTCTATATGCTCAATATATATACTGTAACTGCAAACTGAATGCATCACACTTAGCCGTCGTTGTTTCTGGTCAAAATATTCTGTTGTGCAAAACATCAAGCAATATTTCATAGTTACATTTGCACTTATAGTCAGTCAGGTCAGTATCTTCTCTCTTTAGAACAAACTTCAGTAAACTCGTCTGCAACCTGGTGTCATTTGATGTTAACCTGTTACTGTAATGTGCACATCTATCTATCTATCTATCTCAGCTGTAAGCTGCTTGCTGTATTGCACAAAGCTGGCTCATGTTGTCAGAGATTAGCATTCTAGCTAACATAGCACTAAGGCAGTTAATCTTCATCTCTGCGTAAACTGTATGAGGTCAAATATTGTTAATGTTCTGTAGAAATAAACAAAACAAGTAACCATATAAACCGGCAGACTGAATGTGAACTGTGAGCTAAAGAGTGACTTAAATTACATTGTTTAGTAGACTTTTTAAAGAGTGAACAAAAGAGTGTACAAAATAGGCCTAACAAGGGTTAGGGTTTGGGTTTCACTGTCATATGTTACATTTTATGTAAAATAAAGAACTAAACCAAATGATCATATTTGTTTAACATGCCCTAGAATCGTAACTGCATTTCATATGCCCACTAAATACAAATATGGGCAATAATTTTGAAAAGCTGAAAAAAAAAAAATTCCTAGTGTCTTGTAAAATACTGTAGTTACATTTTTATCTGAAATATTTTTTTATCCCAAAACACTGAGCTTTCTGAAAAAGGCAAGTGTAATTGGATTTCCAGATGCATTTAAAAGCAGGTATATCTGTTGGATACACTTTAACTCTATCAGACATGAATTTTGTCATATGACAAAAACAAGATATGCACATATCTGGAATCCATTATAGAAAGAGTCCTCAGAGTTTGTCTTTCCTTCAGGCTTCTTTTATTAAAGCGTCATTAGGGATTTGTGTTGATTCTACACAGTCATGGTCATTTACAATGAGGCTGAAACAAACAAAACCAGAACTAAAGAATTAGGAAAACTCAAAATGAACACCTTGTCACACCTGACCACAAACCTGAAATTACCTGCTTGTAAGAGGATACCATTATTTTGTCCGATTCCATGAAACTAGTTCAACTTTAACTTTTGAGATTTTCATGGGAATTATTTTGGCAAATGCTTTGCATTCACAGGACCTACAGTTCCCCTGAATCAACCTCAAGAGCACAGTGGTAATAAAAGATCATTGAGATCACAATGATAACAAAGAATGTACGCAGTATTCATTTACCCTCAGCAGATGCAGTTTACTGTACCGTTCAAAGGTTTGGGGTGTACAATTTTTTTATGTTTTGAAATTAAGTCTCATGCTCACCAAGGCTGCATTAATTTGACCAAAACATCAGTAAATACAGTGAAATATTATACTCTCAGAAAAAAGGTACAAAGCTGTCATGGCAAAAGCTAAAAGGTACATCTTTGTACCGTATTTACCACTAAATAATGGATATTAGTACCTTAAAGATACATATTAGCACATAACATGTTATTACCTACTGTGTGTGTGTATATATATATATATATTTACTTAACTGTCACTTTTGATAAAATTAATGCAGCCTTGAAAAAAATCTTATTGACCCCATACCTTTAAAGGGTATTTTACCTAAATGGTATGTTTGCACCGAGTACAAATAGTAACAAATAGCATCTTGTTTACAGTGCAAATAGTGATAGATGCTACTTAAAAAAAGTGTTTAAAAAAATGAAAAGAAATACAAAATCAATGTTATTTGCACTATGGATAAATTGCCTGAGAAACAGTGGGTTAGGTTCATGAAATAGCCACTGTTAAGAAAGTTGGCTGTTTGCACAAAAGATACATACAGCTACTATTGTCACTGACATGACAGTCAGAGTGGAATTCTTAAAGTTTATCCACAAGATAAATGGCCTACAAGATTTCAGATTTGTTCAAATAGGACTTGAATTAAATATGTAGTGCATTTGGAAAAGATGAAGAAAATACTTCACAGTGAATTAGTGCGTTTATACAGTATGTACATGAAAAAATGCATTAAATGTAAAATGAAAAAAAGACAATTCCCTACAAAACAGAGGTGAAGGTCGCGTATTAAGTAATACATTTCTTCAAATGAAACAAATGGACCTCCATGTGCCGATAAGTGATGTTGTTTTCTTCAAACATTCAGTCAAATGTATGTCAATGAGGTAACTCTCCTATTAGCTGCAGTATTAACACAGACGACACACAATACCTCATTTATACAAACATACATAACACGAGATAGTGCTGAATACCAGCCCTCAATCACTGTCATTTACACTGTCCGCTCGCTTCTCATTTCACATTAACATTCATTTGGAACAGACTGTGGGTTATATTTACTTTTGTCTGAGCATTACCAAACGTTGGTGTTGGTGTTCAATCATTTAAACTGACTGTATAGTTTTTAAAGAAAATGTCAAGTAGGAAGAGACTCTTGAGAGGTGTTTGTCCCTGTTAAATTTAATATTTCTTTACAGTAGCATTTCATTCTTCATTCAAGACACTCTTCAAAGTAAAAATCAATTGAAAGTCCACATTCCACTGGTTTAGAGGACGATAGAAGGGAAGAAGTAAAAGAATGAGGGATACATAAAACAAAAGAATAAAAACAAAACCTGGCAGAGGTCATGAGGTTAAAGCTGGACTTAGTCATTCAGTACTCACCTATTCAAAATACTCTCACATGCCTTCCTTTTTTGTACAAATTCGAATGATAAAAAGAGAAGTACACTTTATTTATACATATACATAAACAGCATAATCTGTGGGTGAATATTATGTGATCTCTTTGATAAAAGCTCTTATGGCTCTGTTAAAGAAACAGACTAAAGAACATGTGCCTGGCACTGGAAGCAGCGGATTCTTCTTTTTCGTATTGCATTTCGATGAAAAGTGCAGTAGTCATGCAAAATGCATAGCTTCTAAAGATGTGTTCTACCTTATTTGCTCTTTTGTTTTAATAGCTCATTTTACATCTGGAAAGATGATGGAAGTGCTCTAAGCTCTTGGTAAGACCGCCATCAAAACAGCTAAGAAGCAGCAGCAGCAGCAGCAGCAATAATGGTGTCCTACAGCAAACACATGAATGAATGTATAAAAACCATGACTTTATACATGGGAGTCTTTCATCCACAGACCGTCTGTGATGTGTGAAAGCCTCTTGACCTCGATAATCAGACTTGTGCTGAACTGCTCAGTGTTTCATGCCAAGAAAGCTTTCATATGTGACCTCATGTAAAAATATCAGCTGCTTTATGATTATTTCTGTCCTAAATCTACCTGTAACAAACCACCATAACACATTAAGTTTGCTGTTCCTCTAATATTCTAAAGATGCAATTTTAGTATTTCTGTTATTGTTGATCCTTTTTCTGATCAATATGTAGATTATAGGCTCCACAATTACAAGTGAACACATTCAGCCCGCAGAAGCTCCACACTATAAAAAGTGCAGACTGTCTAAAACAGTGTTTCCCAAACAGTTTTTTTCTTATGTAGCCAATAGACCCATCAATAAAGCAAAATTACCCCATCATCACTTATAAATTAATTAATGATGTCATTTTAAAAGAAAAACCTGAATTATGGACGAAAAACACCACAAAAATATAAAACTTGCACACATTACAAATTTTTTTTCTCCTTAAAAATTAACTGAAAAAAGATATTCCAATAAGTTTATATCTATATTTGACATCCTTGTTGGGAATCACTGGTCTAAAACGCTTCATCATCAATCACGTGACATGAATACGATGTAGACTGAACAGAAGTATGAAGTATGCTTTGGCCCACAGGAAGAACTCTCTTGAAAAGACGAGCTTCAACTACAAACACTGATCTGTGGCATCATTATAATCAGACACACTCTCAAACACAACACAGTTTTTTACCTGCCCTCATTCATGTACTGTTAGGTTTGTATAAACTGAAACTTTATTTCAGAGTCAAAAAGTCTAGAGAACGGCTTGAAAAGGCTGGTGTGTGTTGCTGGAGCAGCAGTGAGAAGAACATGTAGCTCTCTATGCCATGCCGTTACCAACCCTGAGACATACAGTACAACACAACTGGGCTTTAGTCAAGAAACATTTCTATGTAAATCTTTCATGGAGCTAAAATTCCTTCTGCTTGTTTCATGAGGCCTACGGTGTGGTTTTTACAAAAAATCTCCTAATCTTTATGAATCTTATACCACATAATGCTGTTCACAAGCAAGATGTAATATGGCTACTATCACAAAAACACCTTTCTGCAGTTTTTGATATGCCACAGAAATAATATTTCCCCAGAGACATTATTGTTCAGCGCATTAATGTCATTGTGCTCTAAAGAAGCTGAAGCCATTCGATGCCATTGACTCTTCATCTCTTATACGCGCTGCAACCAATTTTAGACAGTAGTAAAACACACATATGTGACCCTGGACCACAAAACCAGTCATAAGGGTCAATAAATCTCGAAATTGAGATTTATACATCATGTGAAAGCTGAATAAATAAGCTTTCCATTGACATATGGTTTGTTAGGACAGGACATTGTTTGGCCGAGATACAACTATTTGAATATCAGGAATCTGAGAGTGATAAAAAAAAATCAAAATATTGAGAAAATCGCCTTTAAAGTTGTCCAAATGAAGTTCTTAGCAATGCATATTACTAATCAAAAATTAAGTTTTAATATATTTACGGTAGGAAATTTACAAAATATCTTCATGGAACATGATCTTTACTTAATATCCTAATAATTTTTGACATAACAGAAAAATCTATAATTTTGACCCAAACAATGTATTGTTGGCTATTGCTACAAATATACCCCAGCGACTTAAGACTGGTTTTGTGCTCCAGGGTCACATATAAATACTTATATACCATTAGCTATGTCTGAGCTAAATCCTCCATACGTTAATGAAGTTTCAGTGATGTTAAAACAGATCACATTTTCCAAGCACTGTACTCTGAAGGTTGTTGTTGTGCATTTTGTGTGGATTCGCTCATGAACACAACAACATGGCTATCGAACACACTACTTCTGCCAGTACACACAATAATGAGCCAAAACTTTCACTTAGTATATACAGGGTTCCCACACCCTTACACCAATTCATTTTCAATTTTTCCAGTAATTTATGATTTTTTTTTTTTTAAATAATACAGATTTGTATTACAGTATACTGTTTATTTTATGGGCATAACTAAAAAGATTTATTCTGACTACAGGAATTTCGTCTTTTCAAGATGTTTTTATCCATTTTAATTTTTCTGGTTTCCCAGCCAATTGTGATTAAAAAAAGAGATTTTGAAAATGTTTTTATTGAGATTGCATTCACAAAAAGTGAACTTGTAACCAATAAAATATTTTTGAGATGGGCATAACTACAACGATTTATATTACAGACTACAGAAATTAACGTGAATTAAGATTTTATTCATTTTCACAACTTTTCCAGTTGTTTATGATATTTAAAAATAATAATGATTTTGTAAAAACAATTTCCACACAAAAATCTTAATTTCTAACCAATAAAATATCATTGTGATGGTCATGACTATATAAATATATATTTACAACACGCATTTCCAAGACTTTTCCATGATTGTAATCATTTCCAATACTGTTTTCTAGGCCTGGAAATCACAGTTCTTAAATACCCTGATATTTCCTGATATCTCTATGAACGTGGGAACCCTGGATCGATCTTTCAAAGTTTCTTGTAATGTTGCTGAGGCACTTCAGTCGGCCTGCACTGCTAGTGCTCATTGATCAGATGGTAAATTGTCTCTAGCCTGCTTATTTTGAACCCTGCCAAAAGCACCAAATATCAGATTACACTGTACAAATAATGGGACAGAAAAATAAATATAGTTACATTACCATAAAGGCAAAAGATACATAAAAAAAAATCACATTTGCAACTAATTCCTCAGTCTTCACCATTTACCTCCCTCATTATCACCAGCACTCCTCTCTTTTCCTCCAGACATCACTCAGTCTGTGTTATTCATTGGGACTTTCCTCCTGTATTTCCGGCAGGTTCTTTCTATCCTTGCGCAGAGTATCGGTGAGGGGCCGAGCAGAGCTGGGAGACTCCAGCTGCTTCGGTTCATTAGTGTGGTAACTGCCTTTATACCTGTACAGGTAAATGTAGAGGCCGTACAGGATCAGGAAGAGCAGCATCAGAGACACTGTCACGATTACTGTGGAGAAAATGACACAAAGAGAGAGAGAGAGAGAGCAGTTGTTAGCATTAAGCTTAATACTCTTACGGTGCTCTAGTTGAGCCGTCTGCAAATGATGGCTTAAACATAATTTGTATCATGTTGCAGAATTGACAGAAGAGACTGCTGACTGTCAGCTCAAATGTACTCATAAGCTTTAAAGGGATAGTTCACCCAAAAATTTACATTTTCGGCATAATTTACTTACTCTCGTGGTGTTCCAAACCTGTATACTGTCATATTTTTCTGTGAAACACAAATAGAGAATTTTCATGCAACCAAACTGATATGGATTATTTTTATGATTACCAAAGTTCACTTTGAGGTGGTCACTATTGTTATTATGGAAAAGAGCAGCATAAAGATTATTTGTGTTCCACAAAATAACAGTATACAGGTTTGGAACAACATGAGAGTCAGCAAATGATGACAGAATGTTCATTTTTGGGAGAATTGTTGGTAAGGAGGATTAAGTGTGTGTGTGTGTGTGTAGGAGAAACAAGTCTTGTTTATCCTGGAAAAGAGATGACAATCAGACAGTTAGAAAAAAAAGAGGATTTGAGAGAAGCAATGATGGATAATTGCAAATGACGAGCAAGGATTCTGAGAAATCTCTTTAGGAAAATGTAAGTGTTCAGTTTGAAAAAGGGTCTTGTATTGTTTTGATGAGTCTTTAATTTTTAAATGATCTCATTAGTATTATAATAGAAGAAAAAATAATAATAAAAAATAATTTAACAGATTAATGTAACAGTGACATATTTTGAAATATGGTCATTTGTAAAGATCTGACGCTTATTACACCTTGATTTATTCCACATACAGTATATTATCCTTATATGACGTTTTATCACTGATTATACCAAGTTTCTGTCAACGTGCAGAAGATCGTCTTTATGCAGAAGTTTATATTCCCATGAATGTTCCCTAATCCTGTGTTCGGCAAATTAAGAGGATTTTAAAAACAGGTTTTAGCAGCATCACAAACAGAGAAGATCAGCATGATTTGCAGGTCTGGCTGAAATGCTGAATAGGAATAAAAGACAAGGAAAAGCAAGAAGAACAGAATACATTAGTATAAATACATTTTAAAAATTGTTTTGGGGGGATTTTTGTCACTTTTATTAGGAGGATGGTGGAAATCTGACAGGAATTTAAAAATTGTGCTATATATGCTTTAAAACAAGATAATAAAATGAGTGTGACTGTAAACTTACGTGTCATCCAAAATCTCTTTAGGAAAATGTAAGTGTTCAGTTTGAAAAAGGGTCTTGTATTGTTTTGATGAGTCTTTAATTTTTAAATGATCTCATTAGTATTATAATAGAAGAAAAAATAATAATAAAAAATAATTTAACAGATTAATGTAACAGTGACATATTTTGAAATATGGTCATTTGTAAAGATCTGACGCTTATTACACCTTGATTTATTCCACATACAGTATATTATCCTTATATGACGTTTTATCACTGATTATACCAAGTTTCTGTCAACGTGCAGAAGATCGTCTTTATGCAGAAGTTTATATTCCCATGAATGTTCCCTAATCCTGTGTTCGGCAAATTAAGAGGATTTTAAAAACAGGTTTTAGCAGCATCACAAACAGAGAAGATCAGCATGATTTGCAGGTCTGGCTGAAATGCTGAATAGGAATAAAAGACAAGGAAAAGCAAGAAGAACAGAATACATTAGTATAAATACATTTTAAAAATTGTTTTGGGGGGATTTTTGTCACTTTTATTAGGAGGATGGTGGAAATCTGACAGGAATTTAAAAATTGTGCTATATATGCTTTAAAACAAGATAATAAAATGAGTGTGACTGTAAACTTACGTGTCATCCAAGGTGGGGTAACATCATCATGAATGTAATAAAAGACTAAAAAGAAAAAAAAAACATTGAGGGTTAAAAACAACTTTTAATCACAGTGTAAAGTACAATAATCATATACTATAAGAGTAAAATAAATACATTTGTTTAAAACAAATCCTTTTACAGTACATACACTAATAACTTGCTCAAAAGTAATAAAAGTAAATACATTGGACCATATCTTTGTGATATAGTCCGATTTACTTTACTTCACCCTGCACTTATTTACTTTCACTACCATTCAAATGTTTTGAGGTCAGATTTTAAATGTTTGTGAAATAATTATTTTACGCTGACCAGGCTGCATTTATCTGATCACAAAATTTACAGTAAAAAAAAAAAAAATATGCATCAGCAGCCATTACTCTTCCATTCTTCAGTGTCACATGATTCTACAAAATCATGCTTGCTTGCTCCTCAAAAAAAGGTGTTAATATCATAATTGAAAACAGTTGTGCTGCTTAATATTTTTGTGGAACCTTTTAATACATTTTTTCAGGATTCTTTGATGAGTAGAATGTTAAAAAGAACAGCATTTATTTGAAATAGAAATCTTTTGCAACATTATAAATGTTTTTACTGTCACTTTTTATCAATTTGATGTATCCTTTCAGAATAAAAGTATTAATTTCTTTCCAAAAAAAAAAACAAAAAAACATTTGAACCGTAGTGTATGTTAGAAGGCAATCATGCGAATGTCAGGATATGTAGTCTTACACAGGCCAGTGAACCAGGGGTCATCCTCCCAAGGGACATATCCTAAAACAGGGGGAAACGCCCCACAGTTAGACTCCACCACATAGCCTTGAGTCGTCACCGGTGGATTGGTTACATTGGGTCGGAAGTAAGCCTTCAGCGGGGCAAAAATATTATATCGGACCCCTGATATACAGCCCATAAAACCTGGACTGTTGTGCCTCTGAATTTCGTAGTCGACACCTCCCACCTCTATGAAGAAGAAAAGAAATCAGATATTAAATGCAACTTTCCATCCACAGGCAACAAGTTAAGATAAATATGCTCGTCTTACCCATGACTCTACCCAAGAATATAGACTTTGGTGAATCAAATCTGGGAATCTCTCCTGGTATTAACTTTTCAATCCATGGATCCATGTAATCCACCTAGATCCAGGTGCAAATACACACACAAACAGTGCACTTTTGCTATGCTAATAACTCTAGATCTAGTTTGATCTAGTTTGAGATCCTACCTGTGTCCATATGGTGTAGTTGTGTCGGGTGATGTTGACGAAATGAGGGAAGCCGTCGGCCATGTTTCTGTCAGTCAACTTAAATTTGTAGCTTATTATCCCAAGCCGATATCTCAGCGAAAGAGTCCCTGCAAAGGTGGTGACATCAGTGCTAAAGCTAATCTTTTGTATGCTTCGGTGTGATTGTGTGTGTGTATTTACCATCTTTCTTGAGCAGGACAGCAATGTAATCATTGCTGAAGGAGCTGATATAAAGCAGCACCGCTGGTGCCTGTAGAGTGCTGAAGCTGAACTCTATGTCATCAGTTGTCGTGTTGTAGCCGAGGGTGAAGTTGTGCCAGTGAGGCTCTATCCAAAAGTTCGCCCACCATGCGTCAAAGGAAATCGGCTCTTTGCGGATGTCATACCGCAACCACGCTCCCACATCAAAGAATGCCCCAATATCTAAAAGGATGTGACACAAGCAGAGATCACAGTGTTGTTTATGTCAGGTCATGTCTCACAGACAATCCTCACACATGCTGATGTAACTAGCTTTTAGAAAAAAAAATGGACATGATAGAGAAAGTTCATCATAATAACACGTCTTTAGAAAAGAATAGACTTGTAACAATTTGTATAATATTTTAGTACAAGAAATTAGTATTAAGTTTGTATACCTGTGTGGGATTTAAATCGTAATATCATGGCTGTCAAGTGATTTAATAGCAATCAATATAAAATATGTTTGTGTTTTTCAGTTCCTTTTCAAAAAGAAAAAAATAGAGAAACATTAAATATATGCAATCACATTGTTACGAATCCTGTCCATGGACTACCGTCCGATTGCCACCAGAGGTCACCCTTTCCGATTACATTGACTCTCACACTACACAAACTGTTACACGTCACCCTGGACTACATTTCCCATGCTCCATTGCACTAATCACAAGCTCACCTGAAACCAATCACACACACTACATAAGCCACACTCAAACCATTACAGACTGCCGAGTATTGTGTGTGATTGGTTTCAGGTGAGCTTGTGATGTAGTCCAGGGTGACGTGTAACAGTTTGTGTAGTGTGAGAGTCAATGTAATCGGAAAGGGTGACCTCTGGTGGCAATCGGACGGAAGTCCATGGACAGGATTCATGACACACATACACAACCATATTTCTAAAATCTTAAGAAAAAAAAAATCCAGTCCTTGAATCTGACTGCTCGAGTAGCATTGCAATTAAAAAATATTAGGATTTTTTTTTTTAATCTGTGTTTGTCAGGTCCATATTTTACAGCGACTCTTTCTGAAAGTTACATAGTTACACCAGTAGGTGGAGACAATTGAATGTCTTTATGAGTGAGTCATTTAAATGATTCACTTAATCAGTTTATTCAAAACGCAGATTCATTCAGAAACAAAACAAGTGACAGGCTGAATTCAGAACTGAAATAGTAAGAGTAATTTGTTAGTATGTTGTTCCAAACTCGGTCCTGAGTCGTTGAATCATTTACTCAACCAGTTTGTTCAAAAACACTGATTTATTTGGCAACAAAACAAGTGACTGGCTGCATCCAAAATCACATACTCTCTCAGGAGGTACATCTTCTGAATAAGTACTTACTTTGTGTCTGAAAGTATGTTCTATATAGTATAAATGTATGTAGAATGAAAATAATTTGGATCTACTACATTCAACATGTTGTTATTGTCATATGACCTTCCAGCATCAGTTGTATCGCTACATAGCCGGTTACAAAACATCAACTGTGGCCTCATGGGATAGATAAGTGTCCACTGGACAATAGTAGGTAATCTGAGTAATGGGTAATTTGTGCTACAGTTTTATGAATACTATGCAAATTGTATGCAGCTACTGTTTTAAGAGATATTGAATCATTTAACTCAACTGATTTGTTCAAAATATTCTGTATAATAAGGTCCCCACAATAACATTTGTATTGATGATATTTAATTTGTTGTGTAAAGAATCAAATTTTCTATTAACTGACAAATGGGTGCTTAATTATTTAACTGCATCTTAACTCATTTAACTTTGACAGCTCTACTAATTTATTGTAGATTTAATTATATTCCTGTAGCAAGATACTGTATATATATTTATGACTTAAATCATGAGCACATTATGAATCCTGTAGTTGAGTGTATTAAGATTTATCTGTAGCAAGATACTGTATATATATTTATGACTTAAATCATGAGCACATTATGAATCCTGTAGTTGAGTGTATTAAGATTTATCTGTAGCAAGATACTGTATATATATTTATGACTTAAATCATGAGCACATTATGAATCCTGTAGTTGAGTGTATTAAGATTTATCTGTAGCAAGATACTGTATATATATTTATGACTTAAATCATGAGCACATTATGAATCCTGTAGGTGAGTGTATTAAGATTTATTGAGAAAAAAAAATACAATTAAGCTCAAAGACAAAGATCTTAAATATTCCCACACAGATTATCAAAAAACGCAGTTCAATTCACGGAACAGACAAATCCCTCTCTGTTAGTCTGGATTTAGATGCTTAAAATGGAAAGTGGACACAAACGCCAAAGTCTGTCACTCTCTTTTTCAGGCAGTGAATCTTTCTTTAACAGATTCTCAGAGGCACCAGTTTGCTTGTTGCTCTAATTTTTTATCCTTCACTTGAATCAGTTTTAATCCTTTAAATCTCCTAATCACGGTTTCATGAAATTAAAATGCGTTTGTAATAATTAGTCTTTCCCCAGATGAAGATGAAAAGATATCATTTCAAATTTGCATGTTTATTAGGAAACAGCTGTTTTGCGTCATGTCAATTTGTGCCAGCATAAGTGTGAGAGAGCATATGCAAATGTGTGTTAACTCACCTAAATGACAGTAATAGCCGTCGAAGGCTGTGTTATTGCAGTCACAGGCGTATGAAGCGTAGCCATCAATGCACTGGCCTCCGTTTCGACACGGTATGGAGGCATTAAGACACGCTCCGGTGCAGTTTCTACGTATGCCAGCCCTCTCGTCAACCTTACCCTCCAAATCCACAGGCACCCCGTTCATCCTCAGCCCACGCAGACAACCCAGAAAAGGCCTTAAGGTGTGATTGGCCGCCCCTGAATAAAGATACATGGTATCAACTGCTTAAAGCAATGTTTTCATATCACATGACTCTGCTTGAAACTCCAGCTCTATAATTCTTACCTACGAGCAGGGGTTGCGTGAACTCCATAGTGATGTAGGTTTGGCCCGGAAACTTGTGAATGGCCGGAGGCAGGAAATCAACCTTGAGACGTGCCAATTTCACATTGATTTCAGCTTCTACATAGTGCCATTCATTATCATTGAGAGGTTTAGGAGAGCGCAGGGTCACGTTTCTAATCCCATCACCCACCATGAAGATGAAAACCACCTCAGTTGTAGCTGTGAAAATTTAAGCAGAAACTGCTGAAGGAGACATCAGAATCAGTAGATATACAGCATATATTTTTAGGATTTACAATGGGAATTACAGTTACTCTGCCATGGAAACAACACTCACAATTGAGTTCAATTCGTAAGAAATTACGCAGGTGGTCATCTGAGCTTTCCACAAACACTCCGTTAGTTCGGTAGGTCCTGAAGTGGAACGTGATGTCAGCACTGATGCCGGGCTTGAAGGTGGGGAACGTCAGATAGGTGGGCTTGGTGAAAGCTATAGTGCTCCAGATACTCCCTAAGAGAAGGATTTCCCCAATAACAAATCAGTGCAAATATACAGTAGAATTACTCAAATCAACATTTTATGCTAATTACTTTCGTTATTTGGTAATTATATGTGTGTTAATGAGGATCATGTTCAGTCAACCATCAAAATAAACCCCTATCGGGTCATTTAAAGCTGCTTTGCTTTGTGTTTATTTTGTGATACATCAAATGATTGTACATTTCCCTTTACTCACATGTCAGAAAGACTTTTCATCCATTTTATCTCTGTAACATTCATTACTCACGGTCTCCATGGCAGTACAGTGCCCCAACACTGTAGTGCGCTTCTGAACCGGTGCGGTTAGTGTCTCCTATGACAATCCTCCTGACAGGCAGGTGGTCTCGGAACGACAGGTAGCCCTTATCTGAGTGCCTGGTGAATAGAAATTAGCCTTTAAAATAATCAATTCATATTTAGCTTGAACTTATACACTACTGTTCAAAAGTTTAGGGTTGATTAGATTTTTTTTTTCAAGTTTTTGAAGGAATTCTCTTATGCTCACCAAGGCTGCATTTATTTGATAAAAAAATACAGTAGTAATGTGAAATATTAGTACTGTTTATAATAACTGTTTTCTATTTGAATATATTTTAAAATGTAATTTATGCCTGTTATGTCAAAGCTGAATTTTCAGCATCATTACTCCAGTCTTCAGTGTTACATGATCCTCCAGAAATGATATTAATGTGTTGATTTGGAGCTTTGGAAACATTTCTTATTATTGCACTGCACTGCTTAATTTTTTAGAGACTGAGACACATTTTTTTCAGGATTCTTTGTTTAATAGAAAGTTCAAAAGAACAGCATTTATTTGAAATTCTTTCCAAAAAAAAATAAAAAACCTTACTGACACCAAACATTTAAACAGTCATGTATATATATAGTATAGTACAGTATATAAATAGTACATGCATAGTGCAGTTCCCTGAGGTCCATTTATTTTCTATCTTTAATAATATAAAACACCACCATACAGACATCATAAAAGGCATGCTTAGATAATAAAAACATTTTTTTCATTTGTTTATTCATTCTCACCATTGACGGTAGTCTGCGTCACAGTTGCACCAGTACTTGGAGTCAGTGCAAGTTTGATTGACAGCACATCCACATTTCCCACTTTCAGGGAAAGCTCCTCCCCAGTATTCATGACTCTCATTATGCCGACCAATCCAGTAAGTGTAAGGCCGTCCATCTGTTTACAACAATAAATAAAACCAAAGAAACACTGCATACCTATTGTAGGCAAGCCAGTCTCACAAAGCAGGGGACCATGACGACTGAGCCCTACTACTACGTAAACTCATTTGAATGGTAAAGGCTGACTGATACGATTCCTATAATTACTCAGCAGAGAAAAGGGCTGAGAAGGTCAGTGACACTAATTATGTTCAAGTTCCTGGCAGTTCAGCTGAGTCAGACCATCTAGTGTTTTTGCACTGATTCCCCTAAGATCCTAGCTAAGATCAATACTTCAACAGCTATCTAAAATTCACAGCTGTAGTTCCTTCTTATTCTACTATGCTATATTTTAGCTACATAGTGATGGCTGCTTATAGAGTACACTGTAACGCAACATTTAAATACATTCATTTCTACTGTGGAATGCTAAAGGTTTTTGAAGAACACACTGTCCACTCTTTTCAATATAATAAAAGTGAATTAGGATTGGGGATGTCAAGCACCAAAATAAAAAAATAAATGCAATTAAAGAAGAAGAAGAAGAAGAAGAAACATCATAAATGTATCATTATTCCCTGTCTTTTCAAGGCATAAGTCATTACTAACTCAAATACTCTACTTACTATGTACCTCTAGTGAGCTGTCAACTGCTATGACTAGATTTTTGAATCAGCAAGTTTGATCACCAGACCAGTTTGATTTGTGAACAAATTATTCAGACCAGTTTTGTGTACTGCATTAACCGATTCATTGAAAAGATCCAGTTAAAAAATATAATTCGTTCATGAATTGGTCATTGCTAATTGCCTCACGAATGCTGGTGATTGCAAGAGATTAAGCATTTCAGTGGATAATGAGTTAATAATGAGGATTTCAGTGGATAATGAGTTACATTTTACACTAAATATTTCATATAGCTACAGAATGCAGGAGTCGTATATGGACTAATCACATACTTAGAGTTGCTAGGATTGTCTTCAGAAAGTCACATTTTGAGAAGCACTGATTAACCTCATACGGGTTTGGAACATGAGGGTAAATCAATTATGACAGAATTTTCATTTTTGGGTGAATTATCCCATTCATTTCAATCACTGGCTATAAATGACCAAGGATATTCCACATTCTGATTTCCACCTGTCATTGTTCAAACTTTTTAACTTACGTGGAGTATTGAGGAGGCGTGACTTGTAGCATGAGAACTCAATCCACTGTTCGCAGTATAAAGACGTGTTTGCTAGGGCAGTGACTTCATCCCACGATGCATTTACATACTGGAGGTCCCCAATATACGGTCGATCCATGGTGGAGCCACTCACTTTGGTGCTTTTCATGCGGTTGTGCTCAATAACAGTCCATGATTTTTGCACTAAAAATATTATAGGATAAACCTCAGCTTGTTGTGAAAAATCATTCTAAATTGCTTTCAACACGTCAATCTGTTTTGCTTCATACATACACATATTGCAGTAGACCGTGAAAGGCTTCAGTGGTCCGCTCAGATCTGGATCTATGGTGTAGTTGCCTGACCAGTACTTCCCATTCAGTCTGTAGGCCTCACATGACTCCCTGTAGACCGCTGAGATGATGAGAGAGAGACTTAATTCTCATGTTTCACCAACAAAAAGTCAATACAGAGGAATCTCCTCAATAAAGGACACTCACAGTTATGACAAACTTCCCCCTTGTAGCCGGTGTTGTTACACACACACAGGAAGTCATTCCAGGACTGAATACACCTGCCTTCATGTTCACAAGGGTTTGGACTGCACCTGAGAAAAAAACAAGAGACGGTCGACATTTTAATAATGCACGTCTCAAGATATTACCTGTCATGTTTTCTTGTCAATACTGTTGTTGCATATTGTTCAAAATATGATTTGCAGATGACACTAATATGAGATGAATCAACCTGAGAGTTATATTCTCAGATCAAAACCAGAATACAAATTTATATTCTGTTTTTTTTTATTCATCTTATGATTTATCAGTGATTAAATCCATCTTGTTTTTCTCCTTTGTGAGGCTTTGTTTCTCCTTTATGAGTATTTATATGATTGTATGTTTGTATTATTGTTATTAATATTTTTGACAATAACTGACACTTTGAAAAAACATTTTTTATTTGTATTTTTATTTTGTAATCCAGTACATCTTATATTTTCGTAAATCAAGATACAATAACTTGTGAAAATATTAATTCATAATTTCTAAAAATCTATCAAAATTAAGTGAGTTTATGTTTAAAACAAGAAAAAAAAATCTTTCTGTAGGGAAAGAAAAATAAAGTTAATTCGAAGGCACTTACTGTTCTACCCCACTGACAGATTTTTTCTTGTTTCAGATCATTCTGATTTGTTTCTCAGAAAACAAGACTAAAGAAGTCATTCATAGCTTCTAAAGTAAATCTATATTGATTTAGGAATGTTTAGATATTTGTACTGGTGTCAAATAGTATCAGAATCCTTTTTTTTTTTTTGCATTTTCATTTTTCTTATGTTCATCCTGATTGCCTATTGCAGATTAAGACATTAGACTTTGACGTAAGAAATAAACACTAAACTTATATCCCACACATGCATGCTAGTTTTCAGATCATGGTGGTGACTTCCCATTGATATATATTGTTGTTATAGAGCTGAGCTACTGATATGTCCTACAAGTATACTTGACTCCTACAGAAGAAGAATTTTGTATTTTACATGCTTCTATAATTGCGAGGACAGTGTTGGCAAAACCCACCCACACAAACACACACCTATCAGTGATTCCGCAGGTGCCCAGCAGGATTTCGGCATATCTGCCCCATTTCCTCTGCAGCATGACATCTATATCCACCGGCTCATCATCTATAAAGATCTGCTGCATGCAGCCATGGAAGCGAGACAGCTTGGTCACACAACGTGCCGTGTTATTGGTCTTAGGACAACCTGCAGCACATCAGACACGAAAAATGTACTGTATCTAGTTATCTGCTATGCAACTGAAAGGCATTTAGTATAGATTATAAACATTAGTGTAGCATTTATGGCGTGTGCATATTTATGTATAACAGATGAAACATGCATACTATTGCAAACATTAACATTGTTGCACAGTAATTTTTGAGGCAGTTTTACAGAAGAGTGTCATTGCCATTGAATCATAACAGACTAATATTCTGTTACTTACCCCCGAAGAAATAGCGGTCTCCTGTACGAACCATGAAAGGGTTGGTAATCTTCAGTGGTGAGCTTTCATCTTCATCTATAGTGATAGTTAATAAGTTGTCTTTGGCAGTCAGGTCTACTGTGTGCCAGAAGCCGTCATTGAGACGGTACCCTGAGACAAGACAAAATAGGATAATATTTACTGTACTGTATATAATATTTCATCTGGTGTTGGTTCTGCTAAACTCTTGGTCTTAAATGGCTCTATTCAGTCCTCTCTTATAGAAACAGAGTTCAAAATGTCATAACGAAAACTATGGACACAATCCTCAATCATACCTGCAGCGAAGCGTAATCTTTTGTTTCCAGGCTGCATTAGGGTGATGTTGACTTGTCCTTCGCTGAGGCCCAGCTCCAGAGAGCCCAACTCATCTGCAAACCTGGTGAACATCAATAAGCCTGTGTAGTCCCATGAGCGAAACTTAAACTTCACTGCCAGACGGTTCTTCCGGAAGAAGCCGGGGAGCTGCAGGTAGTTGTTGGGTCCTGCAAAGGTCATGGGCTTCCAGAGGAGATCACGGCAAGTATAATGCATCTTTTTCTGAAGAAAGGCAGATGAGAAGATGGAAATATACATATCACAAATATTTTGCAAAAGCAATACAATGGTCATCCAAATGTGACATAATATGTGATTCTACATCTCTTAATAATTCACCCCACACTATGCTCTTGCTGTTGGTCGTGTGAATTTTAGGAAATCTCAACATGCCTTTTTAGGAGCTAGTCGAATTTCAGGCTCCTGGTATTGTGTCTTGTAGATGATATTGATTCCATTGATAAAGACGTTTTCCATGCAGCCACGGAAGTTAACCTTACCGGGCAGATGGGGCACGTCTTTCTCAATCACGCCGCCAACGTAAATCTAAAGAGAAATGGATAATTGCTGTGATCAGGATGCAGGGAACATTGATTCTTCATTTAAATCTTCTGAACGAATGCGAGTCATTTAGTGAAGTGTGCATTAATAGTCTATGTGTTTAATCCAACACAACACCTGCTTGTCCAGATCAAGGTACTGGAACTCTCCATTGAGGACAGCAGTCTCAGTCTGGCTGTCCAAGGTGAAGTTAACCTCTCGTCCGTAGCGCTTGATGGTGACATAGTGCCAGTGCTGAGTGTCCAGCAGGTTTCCCAGCATCATTGTGGTCATCCCATTGGTGTTATGGACAGTGCTACTCCCTGAAAAAGAGCAGAAATACATGTCCTGTGATTGTAGATAGATAGATAGATAGATAGATAGATAGATAGATCATCATTACCCAGGCTGATATGTAAGTAGAGGCGTCCAATCTTCAGCTCTAGAGTGATGGAGTCTCCCTGCAGACCTTCACTGTGCAGGAGAACACCATCCTTTTCCAAGGTCTTAAAGTTTAAAGCGTAGTGGTCCTGAAGTGTCCTCATCCTGCCACGTGGGAATGAATGTGCCACCATGTCATCCCCCTCAAACTGCATCACATATGAGTCTGTTAGGGTCAAAGGTCAAAGAGTATGAAGAAGACTGTCAAAAACTGTATTGGAAGATGTTCTTCATCTTAAAAACCAAACACAAAATTGACAAGCCAGTATGTCTAGTTCTACTAGATGAGCAGCAGGAACCCAGATCATCAAGGGGTACACAGTGTCTCCCTAATTGCTTCTAGCTTGCATAAATTAGCATAAGACAAAGTTCATAGCTGTTGAATTTACAAATGAATATTCAATTAATCCATAAGCTTAACAGGCAGTAGGTGTGAGTGCTTGATATTGTATCCGGAATATTGTTATTGTTATTTTTTTGCAGTGCAAAGATATTAACATTTAAATGATACTCTGCTTGGCACACTGCACGCACACACGCACACGCACACACACACACGCACACGCACACACACACACACGCACGCACGCACACACACACACACACACACACATAAACTCATATTTCCAGTATTAATATTTACAAATCCTTGAAACAAGATACAAAGTACTTGAGAAGAAAAATGATATAGTATGTTCCCTTTCAGTCGGAAAATGACTTCTGAAAATGATCTTATGCCATTTTACTTCTTAAGTACATGGATATATTTACTGGAAAACAAGACCAAAATACTGATTAAAGAATTATTTTCTGCAGTACAGCTCAAAGGACCGGTTAACATTACAAAACACTGAGGAGATTTTCTGTATCATGTTAAGATAAAGTTCTTGGCAACTGATAAAACATAAGCTGTTGCCAGTAACTCAGTGTGCTGTTTACCGTAAGGACAGCCATAGAACTCTACGCGAAGGCCGATCTTGCCTCCATTCTCAGTATTCCAGCCCATGGGATAGATGCGCAGATGTTTGGCAGTGAACGAATAATGAAAGACGTTCCTCTTCACCTGGTAGTAATTCCAGTTGCCAGGCAACGTCTGAGAGACACAAAAATCTGATATTAGAGGCTCTATGAATGTTACACACCATTTAACAAACAAACCGCTTCTCTCACCTACAACTAATCCTACATCAAAAACTTATGTAAACTCTAAATTCGGAGTCAAAAACGATACAAATGCATGACCTCTTGACCTGTCCTGAACCACCAAACATCAAGATCAGCACAAGTCATACAAACACTCATAAAACATAGATTATTTTTACCATGTTGCCTCCTTTCATGACATATGGAGTCCATGCGTCAAATCGGTCCCCGTACAGCAGCATGTATTTGGTGACCCAGTCATAAGAGTTGAAGGTACCCTGAGTAGCAATGGCCATGATACGATACTTCCTCCCCAAGTCAATCTGCATCCATGGCTGCCTGTCCCGAGGGGACGGAGACCAGCCGCTGCTCCCTACATCATCACATTTGCATTCATTCATTTAGCAGATGCTTTTATCCAAAGTTACTTACAAATGCATCATCACACAAACATTTGAGAAATTCAGTTAATAAAAAAACATTCTTGAGCCATTCTTGTCATGGGCTGCTGCAGGAGCCATTATAGTTGGTAGGGCCTTGGTCCCTATTTTGGGCATTCATAAATTGATAGATATTGACAAAAATCAAAATAATCTACATTATTTTTTGTATTTTTGAGTTCTCCTCTGGGGGGAAATAAAGAGAAATTTCCCAAATCCCTTGTGTGTTTTTGGCACTTCAAATAAAGCAAAAAGTTCAAATCGTTATTTTTCTCCACCAACCTATTAAATTTATGCCTATAGAATCCCTCATTTAAATGTGTATGTCTACAGCAGATCTTATTTTATAGATTTAATGACAGGTAAATAGAATAAAATTAAATAAAATTAAATAAAATTAAATTAAATTAAATTAAATTAAATTAAATTAAATTAAATTAAATTAAATTAAATAAAATTAAATAAAATAAAATAAAATTAAATTAAATTAAATTAAATTAAATTAAATTAAATTAAATTAAATTAAATTACAGACTGTTCTGCTGCCTAAAAAAATAACCATGCTGATAACACTACAGGACAATACGACTTGCTCAGTCTTGAAGAAGTCAGAATTTAGTGCAGCGTTTAGCTCTGTTTCAAGTGATTTTGTGACATTTACTTTCTCTCATACACTATATTATTTTCTTTTCTATTCATAGCTCAGTAATGTCAGATATAGTTACAAATGCTTTTATTCACAAAAAGCAAGATATTTTGATTCAAAAGGGAACCCATCCAGCAGTCTGCTAGTAATTGTAGTGGCTTACAATGTATCTGCTTTTTGTGGTGTAGTCACTTACCATACAGTTTGGCAAAGTGTGCAGAGTAAAAAAAGTTATATCTGGAGGAAGCATGGAAAGAGGACGCGTAGAGCGGAGAGATCAGCGGATCTAAGCATGGCCCTGAATAAAGAGAAAGAAAAAGAAAATTACTGAAAATAATTAACAACAACAGCATTTCATAAAAGCATTATGAATAAATTATGAAAGCATTATCATAAAAGAAAGATGAGGCTTTTTTTAAATTTTTTACTTCTGACACAAGATAGCAGTTTAATGGAAGAACACAATGAAACTCTGTCAAGTTAAGTACATAAATTACCTGCAATAAATACTTTTAATTTCTGTTATGTATAATATTTCCAACTTAAGTTGTAGTTTTTCAAATTAAAAATCATCCTTTAGCTGGTATATATATCATGAGAACTGAGTGTCTGTGATTTCAAATATCAATTTCTCCAAAGTGAAAAATTGACTGGAACAGCTATTGCTCAACATAATGTAATGCTTTGGCTGTTCTAGCTGAGATTATTACTAGGCCTAATGAACAACAATGACATTTGACATTGCACTGCAAATGGCGTATAATCTACCATGTAACCCTATTCACTGCCAAAGCAAACAACAAAACATATACATCTTTGAGACTGAGAGCAAATTATTGTAAGCTCAGACAAAGAAGTACCATGTTTAAATATTTTGCCACTTGCTTGAGCAACTTAATATACAAATCTGTCTAAGAAGTAATGAATGGAATATTACATTTTTACAGTATACTTATTGAGTTTAAACATAAATACATCTATCAAAGATTGTGTTATTGTGCTGTGTTGCTCTTAGCTTCAGGTCCTGGCATCCGCCACCTTTTCTGACTGTTTATATTATAAAAAATCTTCTGTCCACAATGCTGAATAAGCCTTTTCAGTAACTTCAACAACATTTAGATTTAAAATCAAAATCATGGTGAATGAATAGATTATTTGTGGTATAAAGAAGCTGTGGATCAGTTGCATATATGTGCACATAAATGTGCACTGCAAATGAATCATGTGTGAAACAGGCGTTACAGTTGTAACATACAAAAATATGTGTGTGACTTAGTGGACAGATAGAACATAAATAAGGCCCTTTTAGCAAGTCTTGCTGTGGCATTTCATCAGTCCCTCTGTTGCACAAATCCCTGCTTCAATTAGACCTGGCAACATTTCAGCCTAATCTAAACAGCAGAGTCAGATAAACCCACCTCAATCTCACCCTCTCAACAGAGCTCTAATAAAGCCATCTGCCCAAATGGCATCGCATCTCACAGCCCATCCACCTCACCTCTCTAACAACAGACGACACACAAACCAACAGGAGTAATAGAGGAGGACATGAAGAGAGATTGCTGACAAGCTAACAAGATGAAAAGACAACCAAGAGAAAAGACAGACATGTGGACAGAGACAAATAGGCCCTGTAATTCATGGACAATGATAGCATTGGTCAACAAACAACATAAGTCATACTGTATCCTCCACCCAAAATATTGTATTCTTTCACATTTATTCATGTATCAGATGCTTTTATCCAAATAAACAACAGGTTAAGGAGTAGTACAACAAATAAGGAGATAATATCATATCTTATAGAAGCATCATAGTTCATACAGAAAAGCACAAGCAAACAGCATACAGACAGTAGAGTAGTATTTTTATGGGGTTCATTTGAATATTGAATGTCAAGTCAAGTCAAGTCACCCTTATTTATATAGCACTTTTTACAATGCAGATCATGTCGAAGCAGCTTTACGGTATTAAAATAATAAAATGGAGAACGAAGAGATTATTTATGCCTTATTGAAGATGTGTATGAAGATAATGAAGTGTTTAGAGAAGAGCTGTGTCTTCAGGCGCGTTGTGAAGATTGTTTTGGGGCCAAATGTTAGGGGCTCTCTAATAGATCCTGTTTTATGAATAATGTGTTTGCAAGGAAGGGTTATGGTCCTATGAGGCATATGTAAGTTTAAGAAAAAGAGATGGGGGTGGGGGTCAAGATATTATGTTATCTTGTATGAATTTTATATTGCAATATGATTCCTGAAAAAATTTAACATCTAAACTTTAGCTTTCTCATAAGCAAACAGCTGATAAAAAAAATATTTTCAGTATCACTACATATACAGTCAGGTCCATATATATTTGGACACAGGCACAATTTTTATTATTTTAGCTGCTGACCAAAACATATTCAAGTTACAGTTATATAATGAATATGGGCTTAAAGTGCACACTCTAAGCTTTACACACATTTGGAGGAAAGATTAAGGAATTACATCTCTATGTACCTCCCCCCTTTTTCAAGGGACCATAAGTAATTGGACAGCTGACTCAAAAGCCATTTTATGGACAGATGTGGCCTATTCCTTCGTCATTTCTACATCAGTTAAACAGGTAAAAGGTCTGGAGTTGATTTGCATTTGGAAGCTGTTGCTGTGAACCCACATTATGCGGTCAAATGATCTCTCCATACAAGTGAAACAGACAATTGTTAGACTTCAAAAACAAAACAAATCCATCAGAGAGATAGCAGGAACATTAGGAGTGGCCAAATCAACAGTTTGGTAAATTCAGCATTATGATTGGTCGGATTGCCTATCAATCAAACTCCCTGCAAAAGGTCAATTACACTGCAACAATGACAACATCCTGCTAAAAATGTTACCTGAAATTTTATCAGTCTTATAAAATCACCATTGGGCATGTATTTAAAGGGAAGAATGGTTCATAAATAAATTCACGAGTTGTGCCCATATAATCTTAGCATTAGTGGTAAACAGATTTGGCTTGATGTCTGCAATGGAGGGCTCAGAGAGACTATTCTACTCCAGCTCCGATAGCCCCCCTATAGACAGAAAGATAAATAAATACATATGCATAAAAGGAGGAGATGGGGAGGAGGAGGGATGCCGAAAGTACTAACAACGGAAGTGGTAAGAGCCTGTCTTTTATACTTGGATATTAATTGGAAGATTAGATGGGCGTACTCCTCCCGAAATTACGTTAATAACTTCACGTCTTATCTTACAATCTTACAATGTAAGTGTTTTCTTTCGAGAATACAGTTAATGATTGGATCAGGCTTAATTTGTTTTATTATAATTAGCTTCTAAAATAACAGAAGTCCATTATGTAATGTTCTTATTTAATTGTGTGTATTTCTCAATGAGGTATTAACTGTAGCTACCCCAAAGAGACTGCAGGGGTCAGACTGCTTAACACAGCAGAGGTTATTAGTATTCTGACCACTGCAACTGCCAGTGAGGGAACAGAGGGGGAAAAGAAACAGTTTGATGGAAAGAGAGAGAGAAATGGAGAGATGGAGAGAGAAAGCAAGGAAGATAACAGAATACTGCACGAGTCATCTAGTTTATTCACAAGTGATTTCAATTCCCATCTGATTCACAGTCCCCTGCTCTGTCATCTTTCAGCCTTTGACTAGCCGGATTCACCAAGCCATGAACTCCATTATGAAAGTCTTCTGAAAGAAATGGCTTGTGGTGGAAACATCCTGTGAATATTTGGGACAATTATTCATGCTGTTGAATTGTATGATATCTGTAGTATTTGGACATTGATATATTATATTGAAATAAATGTATGAATCTATATATCAATAATCAGTATTTGAACACATGTAAAAGTAATCATCATAATAAGGCAAATACATTAATATAGTGCTATAAACATAAGCTTAAAAATCCATGTCAAGATCCATGTTGAAGGCTCCTGTCTAAGATTAGCCTCACTTCCATACTGTCCCAAAAGCACCAGCTCCAGTACCGTATTCTGATTCACATTAGCAGATAAATTAATCGACTGAATGTGACCCAGTCCCATCTATCTTTGTAAAATATGAGATGCCGAGATTGTCTGTCCCTCTTCACCAGCTCTGAGATCAATGATCTCCACCCTGTGCTATTCTTTCCCCACTAGCAGCTGTGCAGAGCAGAGAGGAGTGCCTGCCCTGCAGGAGAAGCATTACAGTTATTAAAGCACCCAGTGCAGAAGAGCTGCGAGGTAAACTGGGAATAAGCAATGACAGGGTCATGGAGATATATGCAGAGACTTGCACATAGACATGCTTGTGCAAAACTCGCCTATTTAAATACAAAAGCTCTGTTCCAAAACCTACTATGAGCTACCTTGCTTCCCATAGCCCACATAGGCAGCTGTCTTCTGAAGGAGCATCCTAACTGTTATGGAAGCTAATAAGTGATGGATTCAGAATGCTCTACTCAGTCAGCAATTGTGCACACATTGCAAATAGCACAGGACGCTTGCCGCCACACCATCGATTTCAGTAGCGTGATGTTAGCATGTTGCACAGTGCAATTCTTTAATAATCATAAAAACACAGCACACATACTAATCGGATGAACACTGGGCTATTTATAATCAATAATTTCCAGAATTTTATCAAATATAAACCACCCTTGTTTTGTTCACCTTCTTTTTTCCCCCCAGTGAACTTCTCCCATTGCATTCTGGGATTGTCTTCTCTGTGAAGGACACAAGCGATTCTGCTTTACAATCTGGCTAAAACAAGAGGTGTGTCCCAATTTGTGTACTTGTGCACCATCATATGCCATTTTATAGTATAAACAGTGTGAACATTCCAAAAAGAAGAAGTGTACTTCAAATTCCTAGATAACACATTTATTTAAACCTATGAAGCCTTTTTTTTTGTGTAATGGCACAATTTATTAAATCTATATTTTTTTTAAATAATAATATATACAATAAAAATAAAAAATGTTTGCAGGTGATACATTAAGCTTTTATGGCAAAAATAGTATGAGGCCCAAACTGAGAAAATATATGCAATTTGGTGCTGTTGTTGAATTCTGATGAAATCTTTCTAACTGCACAGCAGACTACTTACATAAAATGCATCTAAATATCAGTTGGATATATATATATATATATATTAGTGCTGTCAAACGATTAATCGTGAGTAATCGCATCCAAAATAAAAGTTTTTGTTTGCATAATATATGTGTGTGTTCTGTGTATATTTATTATGTATATATAAATACACACACATACAGTATATATTTTGAAAATATTTACATGTATTTACATGTCTATATTTATATTCATATAATTTATATTATAAATAAATATATTTCATATATAAACATAACATATTTTTCTAAAATATATACATGCATGTGTGTGTATTTATATATACATAATAAATATACACAGCACACATACATATATTATGCAAACAAAAACTTAAAATTTGGATGTGATTAATCGCGATTAATCGTTTGACAGCACTATATATATATATATATATATATATATATAGTTGCTA
>NW_015657695.1:417345-466177 GCF_001515625.1 Sinocyclocheilus rhinocerous | reverse complement strand
CTGGAGTTGATGGAGTTGATTTGCATTTGGAAGCTGTTGCTGTGAACCCACATTATGCGGTCAAAGGATCTAGTGAAACAGAACTCCCTGCAAAAGGTCAATTACACTGCAACAATGACAACATCCTGCTAAAAATGTTACCTGAAATTTTATCAGTCTTATAAAATCACCATTGGGCATGTATTTAAAGGGAAGAATGGTTCATAAATAAATTCACGAGTTGTGCCCATATAATCTTAGCATTAGTGGTAAACAGATTTGGCTTGATGTCTGCAATGGAGGGCTCAGAGAGACTATTCTACTCCAGCTCCGATAGCCCCCCTATAGACAGAAAGATAAATAAATACATATGCATAAAAGGAGGAGATGGGGAGGAGGAGGGATGCCGAAAGTACTAACAACGGAAGTGGTAAGAGCCTGTCTTTTATACTTGGATATTAATTGGAAGATTAGATGGGCGTACTCCTCCCGAAATTACGTTAATAACTTCACGTCTTATCTTACAATCTTACAATGTAAGTGTTTTCTTTCGAGAATACAGTTAATGATTGGATCAGGCTTAATTTGTTTTATTATAATTAGCTTCTAAAATAACAGAAGTCCATTATGTAATGTTCTTATTTAATTGTGTGTATTTCTCAATGAGGTATTAACTGTAGCTACCCCAAAGAGACTGCAGGGGTCAGACTGCTTAACACAGCAGAGGTTATTAGTATTCTGACCACTGCAACTGCCAGTGAGGGAACAGAGGGGGAAAAGAAACAGTTTGATGGAAAGAGAGAGAGAAATGGAGAGATGGAGAGAGAAAGCAAGGAAGATAACAGAATACTGCATGAGTCATCTAGTTTATTCACAAGTGATTTCAATTCCCATCTGATTCACAGTCCCCTGCTCTGTCATCTTTCAGCCTTTGACTAGCCGGATTCACCAAGCCATGAACTCCATTATGAAAGTCTTCTGAAAGAAATGGCTTGTGGTGGAAACATCCTGTGAATATTTGGGACAATTATTCATGCTGTTGAATTGTATGATATCTGTAGTATTTGGACATTGATATATTATATTGAAATAAATGTATGAATCTATATATCAATAATCAGTATTTGAACACATGTAAAAGTAATCATCATAATAAGGCAAATACATTAATATAGTGCTATAAACATAAGCTTAAAAATCCATGTCAAGATCCATGTTGAAGGCTCCTGTCTAAGATTAGCCTCACTTCCATACTGTCCCAAAAGCACCAGCTCCAGTACCGTATTCTGATTCACATTAGCAGATAAATTAATCGACTGAATGTGACCCAGTCCCATCTATCTTTGTAAAATATGAGATGCCGAGATTGTCTGTCCCTCTTCACCAGCTCTGAGATCAATGATCTCCACCCTGTGCTATTCTTTCCCCACTAGCAGCTGTGCAGAGCAGAGAGGAGTGCCTGCCCTGCAGGAGAAGCATTACAGTTATTAAAGCACCCAGTGCAGAAGAGCTGCGAGGTAAACTGGGAATAAGCAATGACAGGGTCATGGAGATATATGCAGAGACTTGCACATAGACATGCTTGTGCAAAACTCGCCTATTTAAATACAAAAGCTCTGTTCCAAAACCTACTATGAGCTACCTTGCTTCCCATAGCCCACATAGGCAGCTGTCTTCTGAAGGAGCATCCTAACTGTTATGGAAGCTAATAAGTGATGGATTCAGAATGCTCTACTCAGTCAGCAATTGTGCACACATTGCAAATAGCACAGGACGCTTGCCGCCACACCATCGATTTCAGTAGCGTGATGTTAGCATGTTGCACAGTGCAATTCTTTAATAATCATAAAAACACAGCACACATACTAATCGGATGAACACTGGGCTATTTATAATCAATAATTTCCAGAATTTTATCAAATATAAACCACCCTTGTTTTGTTCACCTTCTTTTTTCCCCCCAGTGAACTTCTCCCATTGCATTCTGGGATTGTCTTCTCTGTGAAGGACACAAGCGATTCTGCTTTACAATCTGGCTAAAACAAGAGATGTGTCCCAATTTGTGTACTTGTGCACTATCATATGCCATTTTATAGTATAAACAGTGTGAACATTCCAAAAAGAAGAAGTGTACTTCAAATTCCTAGATAACACATTTATTTAAACCTATGAAGCCTTTTTTTTTGTGTAATGGCACAATTTATTAAATCTATATTTTTTTTAAATAATAATATATACAATAAAAATAAAAAATGTTTGCAGGTGATACATTAAGCTTTTATGGCAAAAATAGTATGAGGCCCAAACTGAGAAAATATATGCAATTTGGTGCTGTTGTTGAATTCTGATGAAATCTTTCTAACTGCACAGCAGACTACTTACATAAAATGCATCTAAATATCAGTTGGATATATATATATATATATATTAGTGCTGTCAAACGATTAATCGTGAGTAATCGCATCCAAAATAAAAGTTTTTGTTTGCATAATATATGTGTGTGTTCTGTGTATATTTATTATGTATATATAAATACACACACATACAGTATATATTTTGAAATATATATATATATATATATATATCCCAATAATAAGTCTTAGTAACGTGATAATTAAATGCTATAGTTTTATGATCAAAGCTCTGTGGGGCAAAACAAATAATGCAATGCAATGCGATACAAATAAGAGACGATGTATCATACTCACATTTTAACATGATTTTTCTAAAAACTATGCATGGATAATCAAGTAAACCTAGCTGCTTCAGTCCAGTAAGTATTCATCTTAAAATATTACTAACAATATAAAAGTTATTCTTGTATTTACTTCATAAAAACCATTAAGGGCCTTATAGCAAAAACATGAATAAACATGATCAAACATGATACAGTACAGGCTTTATAGGATTAGGCAAAAAAAAAAGTGGAATGTTTTCATCCCTTGTGTGTTCCTTGACCCGGTTTTCCCTCGTGTCTGATTGTCATTTTGTTCACCTGTGTCTTATCAATTATCCTCATTTGCTTGTGTATTTAGTTCTGTTCTGTTCGGTGTGTCTTTGTCGGGTCTAATAACCGTTAACTCATTTCTTTGCGCACAAAAAGTATTCTCGTAGCTTCTCAAAATTGAAGTTTAACCACTGATGTCACATGGACTATTTTACCGATGTCCTTGCTATGTTCGGGTCCGGGAACATTTCAGTTGTGTTGCTGTCTATGGGAGGGTCAGAAAACTCTCAGATTTCATCAAAAATATCTTAATTTGTGTTCCAAAGATGAACGAAGGTCTTACAGGTTTGGAACGACATGAGAGTAAGTAATTAATGACAGAATTTTAATTTTTGGGTGAACGATCCCTTTAACTCTTGATGACCTATAAGTCATCCGTCTCTTGCTCCCTCTCACTAAATCTGTGCTCACAAAGTGGTGTTTCTAATTTTTGCAAAATGTCTTGTTGAAATTTTAAACTGTTCCATTTCACTCCCTTGTGATGTTATTTTTTTTCTCTCTCAGTTGTTCCTTCTCCTCTTTCCCTCCAAAGACCTTAGCTGCTCTCCACTCAAAGATAAGAGAGAACAGTGACACATGTGAAGCGGCTCCTTGAACGCTCTCTCTCTCTCTCTCTCTCTCTCTCTCTCTGTCTCTCTCTGTAACACATATGTTGAATTACAGGCACTCCCCCAGTCTCTGCAGGCTGACGCAGCACTTAGCTCTAGGAGAATCGAGTGCATATCACATGAGCTATCTTTCATCACTGGGAGGAGGCCGCAGTACACATGGGTCTAGACTAAGATTGCTAGGTGTAGAGGCTGTGGTTACATTTTTTAGCATGGTGAATAGAAACCAGGGGGGTCACGTTGGTATGAATTATTCATAACAGGACTTGCAGCACAGTAGGTGGCAGTCTTTGAATGAAATAATAGCTAAGCTCAAAAAGGACTTCAAAATACTGAATCAATCTAAGACACCGCAGCACATCTTTCTACATAGCGCACACACCCACTTGACACAGACTAAAAATACACACAAACCTGTTCCCTGAATCTTTCACACCTTCCTCTATTCTGGATCTAATCTGTAGCCCAGTTTCAAATCCAAAACACAACATTTATACTCTCTATCATTATCTCACCAACCACGCTCCCTAAAATCAGCCTACAGACAGACATGGCATCTTCAATCTCAATAAAAAAAATTCATTTTCAAGGACTTTTTCTGTGTCGACAGAGCACCCGTTTTCAGTTTGGACAGTTTCCACTCCCTTCCAAAGATTTATGCCAAATACGCTGCTTGTTCGGTCTCATTTCCCTGCTCAGTGCTGCCTGGATTATCTTCTTTACACAATACGTCATACTGAAGCTCTCATTGTTGTCAAAGTAGTGAAGTGGGAGCCTAGCAAAAGCCCACTTTTGTGATTTCACAAAACCTCACTGTTTCGAGATACAATGTGCTATTATGGTTTATGCTAACACTGTATTGAAAAACAGTCACTAATTAATATTAGCAAATGTAATATTAGAGCTGATATATAAACAAGGATATCCACACAGGACTTTGTCAGAACTTTTGCTGACATAAGAAAAATAAAATATTTTAAGAAAATTTTATTTAAACTCATTTTTAAATGTTTAAATGTAGCATTTAGACCTTAGAAATCTAACAAATAATGTTAACTGTAACTTTTTTCATTCATTTGAAACTCCAGACTCACTCATTTAAAAACAGACACTGCAAGAACTGTAATTTAAGGGACAACAGGGTCATTTTAAGCAAACTGAAACAGAGTGCTATATTGGCGTGAGATATAATATGCGTTCTCTTGCTAGATGAAATATGAGAAAATTGCTTGAAAAAAATGATCATCAATATACATGAAATGCGCCCTTAATTATAGAATGACTACACAATCGAAATCATTTTAAGTACATACAAAATAAAATATCACAAGCTTTCTTGCTGCACCAAAATAACAACCTAACTGTGGTGTTTTGTGGAGATTCATTAAATCAGAATAGAATACTGATTGTGTTAGGACATATTTTGTGGTTTGAGGACTTAAATGCTGTCTTGAAGGTAACCTTACGTGAGGATTCGCATGCGGTGTTCTACGTCACGTGAATTTGGGCGTTCGGTGAGTTAATGCGCCCGCCCTCTGTCTCCGCATAGGGCTGCTCCCACAAGCAACTTCACGCAATACGAGCCACGCCATTCCAAATACACCGACAATCTCAACTTTCCCCCCAGTAATACACTAAAGACACGGCTAATTCCGCGCATACATGCTTTCAAGTGTCTCTATTTAACAGCAGGACGGTGTGTCCTTCCCGCGTGTCCCCTGCGCAAGGCGCACCTTTCCATGCAGAAACTTGCCCAAGTGAGCGCGCAGAAGCACTGCAATGCAGAAAGAGCCCATAGACACAGCAGGCAAAGTCGCGAGCCCGGACTCAGGACTACAACAGTGCTTTACTTTCAGCCGAAACCCTCATGATTTATTTATCTAAATATGAATTAGCAACAATTTGCGCTGATTTAAAACAATACACGCTTAAAATTCGCAATTTTGAGATCAAAATCATTATGTCATAGCTTTACTGATGCACCTGTCCTGACAGAGAATAACAGTCACGTTTATAGCAAATAAGAAACACTGTATTTGCACTGCATTTTGCATCTGCGGTTTGACTTACGTGACGAGCAATGCTGAAAGGCGAGAAAGAGTAAAAGGCTTGGGGCAAGAATTTTGATATCCATCCTCTCCGGGAGATGGGGTCGCTGTTAGATGAGCAAATCAAATGTTATCCTCTCCTCGTCACCGGACAGTACAGCATCGTTTATCCGTCCTTTCGGCCAACTTTAGCTCTCTCGGCCGGGATGGCGATAGACTCGATCGCTAGAGGCGGGCGCGCGCGCGAGAGATAGTGGTGCTGATGCTGCGCTTTGGCGGGAGCGCGCATACTTTCATTAAACCAAATTCCTTGAAACTTGGAAAGTTGTGACAGTCTGGTCGAAATACATATATAAACTCTCTGTTATTACATACAGAGGGAATGTGGAGTCGTATGGTCTTGGTCGACGGTGGACAGTCACGACTTTAGATATACTGTATGTGTGTGTATTTATATATACATAATAAATAAACAGTACACACACATATATTAAATAAACAAAAACTTTTATTTTGGATGCGATTAATCATGATTAATCGTTTGACAGCACTAATTCCAATGTAGAGACCTAACAACATGGTTTTAGTTAAAATTTAGTTAAAAAGTCTGCATTTTCAGTGTCTCCCTGCCCTGCAGCGTGGGTTTGCCCAGAGAGCACACGTTCATTACTACAGTCAGTCCAACTGTCTATCACATTTGTTTGTGGGGGTTGTTTGTACAAGGTGGGTGAAAAATCCGGATTTGTGTTGGAAGAAGCGGTCTGTCCAGGACAGTCACGACTTTAGTGTCCGTGTTCGCAGTGAGGGGGGGGGGGCGCAAGATGAGAACAGAAAGAAAAAAAGTTTTGGACTCAAGCAGTTCGTCATAGTGATGAGAAGTCCGAATCATTTCGTTGAATCGGTTCTTTTGAACAGAACCTCTTAAAATGATTCTTTTACGTAATGTCGAGATTACGTTGCTCCTGACATCCTTGTGTTGACTAGGCTCATAAATTGAGTTAAGTTTATATATATTTAAATAAAATCTAAATAAAATTAAGATTTATTAATAAGGATTCTTTATCGCTGTGTGTTTAACTTAAGTTTGTTGCAGCCTTGATAAGCCATTTAAATTAAATACAAATTTTTATTTTTATGAAAAATAATTTTTACCTAATTAGCCAAATCTTCAGTTCACTCCAAATGCTCGTTAACCGATTCATTTGTTCACGATCCAGACATCGCTCACTTTGAAGTACTGCACCATGCACCATTTCAATGATATATTTGTCTTGTTGTGTCATGTGAAAAATATAATAGTTCAGCACAGTTGTCCCTTGTATTCCAATTAGTGCTGTCAAGCGATTAATCGCAATTAATCGCATCCAAAATAAAAGTTTTTGTTTTACGTAATATATGTGTGTGTGTACTGTGTATTTATTATGTACAGTATATATAATTAAATACACACACATGCATGTATATATTTAAGAAAAATATGTTTAAATATAAAATATATTTATATATAATATAAATTATATGAATATAAATATATACATGTAAATATTTTCAAAATATATACTGTATGTGTGTGTATTTATATATACATAATAAATATATACAGAGTACACACACATATATTAAATAAACAAAAACTTTTATTTTGGATGCGATTAATCATGATTAATCGTTTGACAGCACTAATTCCAATGTAGAGACCTAACAACATGGTTTTAGTTAAAATTTAGTTAAAAAGTCTGCATTTTCAGTGTCTCCCTGCCCTGCAGCGTGGGTTTGCCCAGAGAGCACACGTTCATTACTACAGTCAGTCCAACTGTCTATCACATTTGTTTGTGGGGGTTGTTTGTACAAGGTGGGTGAAAAATCCGGATTTGTGTTGGAAGAAGCGGTCTGTCCATGATTCTGTGATATAAAAAGGCTTTGGGATTAAGAAGTGGGTTTGTAGGACAGCAACAGAGCAGGGTGGGTGCAGGGGCACATACAGGGGCAGAGGGGGATTTGCAGTGTTTCTAATCAAATGAGATTGGGATTTACCAAAGTCCCTCCCTGTTCTTACAATCATCTTACACACATCAATACTCATGCATGAATATGAATATGAATATGCATGGGAAAGCAATCTGCAGTGCAGGGGGTTAAGATGTTTCTTTCTTTAAAAAAAAATAAAAAATAGGCCTAAGGTCTCTATCCTCATGCACACACAATTCAAGTCGCAATCACTACATTATTGAGGAAAACTTCACATGATTTGTGAAAATGACTAGTTATCTAGTTATGTGGGCATCTGGATGGGCAGGAGAATATTACATTTAAAGCATTACATAAAATAAAAGTCAATAGATTCAGCAAAGGATTAAGTGATAAATCCATGCATTGATTTTCTTTACACACCGACAAAATCTACTATCTTTATAATCCTAACCTCATCCCTAAATCACCATCTGTTTCAAGTCCAAAACACAACCGTGTCAATGTGTTAATTTAATTCGTTTGAGAGTAAGGTCCTGAATTCATCACATACATTAAAAAATCATGTTTTGTGATATCTAAATTAGATAAGTCAAAATATGATTTAATATTATTGTGTCAACCTGGGTGGATGCTCATTCATGAATATGAATATGAATAGGCATGGGAAAGCAATCTGCAGTGCAGGGGGTTAAGATGTTTCTTTCTTTAAAAAAAAATAAAAAATAGGCCTAAGGTCTCTATCCTCATGTACACACAATTCAAGTCGCAATCACTACATTATTGAGGAAAACTTCACATGATTTGTGAAAATTACTAGTTATCTAGTTATGTGGGCATCTGGATGGGCAGGAGAATATTACATTTAAAGCATTACATAAAATAAAAGTCAATAGATTCAGCAAAGGATTAAGTGATAAATCCATGCATTGATTTTCTTTACACACCGACAAAATCTACTATCTTTATAATCCTAACCTCATCCCTAAATCACCATCTGTTTCAAGTCCAAAACACAACCGTGTCAATGTGTTAATTTAATTCGTTTGAGAGTAAGGTCCTGAATTCATCACATACATTAAAAAATCATGTTTTGTGATATCTAAATTAGATAAGTCAAAATATGATTTAATATTATTGTGTCAACCTGGGTGGATGCATTAGCTTACACAAATAAAATGAACTTTTATGGGTTAGACCAGGTAGAAATATAGTTCCTAAAAGGATAGTTCACCCAAAAATTAAAACTGTGATCATTTACTCACCGTCATGTTTTTCCAAACCTGTATGACTTTCTTTCTTCTGCATATTTTTGGTCCATGCAATGTAAGTCAATATAGTAAAAAAAATGTTTGGCAATTAACATGTTTCAGAATATCATCTTTTGAAAAAAAAGTTTTATATTATCAATTCTGTATTTAGGCCAGTGTTATTTAGGTATTATTACTGATATAATATACGTATTATTAATATTTTGGATTCGTTTTTATTTTTATGTTCTTTTTTTATTTTCATTTTAGTTTATGTTTTAGTAATTTTATTGTGTTGGTCATTTTTATTCGTTTTTTTAGTGTCTAGTTTTAGCTATTTTAGTACATCAACTTAAACTAAATGAAAAATAAGAGATAATATGTTAAATATTAAGCTATTAAGTAATATTTAGTTTTTAAAAACATTTTTTTGTTAACATTTATTTTATTTCAAGTGACGACGGTTTTTTTTAATGGTTTTAGTTATCTGTAATAACCCTGGTTTAGACTGTTTGTGTATGAACTTGTGTAACATGAACTGATAAAATGCCTAATATAAGCACCAGATGGCGCACACAAGTCATAGCGTGAGGTTTCCAGTGAAACAAATGCCTGCGAGCAACCCTACAAACTACCAAACGAAGCTGCTGGTCAAACAATCTGGGACTGTCCATCAGATCTACTTCCCTTTTCTGTTCCAACCAGTGACCTCCCCAATAAAAAAGAGGAAATAAAGCTGTTCGTGTGACTCAGTGAGGAACAGATTTCTGTCTTTGGGTCTCTACACGTGAGGGAAGTTTCACGTTGAGGCATAGGCACAGCTGTTTGGTTTACTTTACTTTACTTTGGTCTCAAGGTAGTCATTCGTCAGGTTAAAGCTTAGCTGGTTCTGGTTCAGTTCTCCCTCTCAGGCTGTGAAACATCTTTGGATGGAAAGTGAAACCATTGATCGAACAAAGTGTTGCTGCTTTAGCTCAGGTTACAGAATCATGCAAATAGAGGCAGTAGGAACTATACATTCAAATGTAAATGCACTTCCTCTTCATCTCTTCTGCTTTGTAAATAGTTTCCTTAGTCTCTGTATTGCTCTGACACACATTCTGTACCCAGAAATGAACATAAAACCACACGTGCCCCTAAACAATTCTCTTCTATTCCTTTTCCTCCCTTCAGCAGGATTTTCCTTTGATCTAATGGTTTCTTCACTGTTTATCAGACGATCTATGTAGGCCTACTTATGCATGTTTGTGGTTGTTACAGGCTGTATATGCATTTTCCATATGGGTATTTGCATTTTTATCTCTTGGTCATTCTCTAAACATACCCAAGATTTGCTGATGCAGTGTTGTCCGTTGAAGTTAAGATAAATCAGGCAAAAACTTGCATTATATGACCTCCAAGTTAATTTTGTACTGCAAAACACATAGTTTGGTATATTAGCTGGCATTTAGTTGTGAAAAAAAGTTTTTAAAGATCCAGAACAGACTTGCTTGAAGGTCTACAACATACAAAAACACAAAATGGCTGGAATTTATGCATGTTTATTTATGTAGGGAACTAAGTTACTGACATATAAGCTGAAAGTTGGAAAGGGAGGGAATAGTTTAAATGTGACAAGTTCTGAAAGCACTAATTTACATAAAAGGTCATCTGACACGTATCATAAAAGGTAAATCTGACATTTTAAGTGACTTATTGACCATGACACATGATCATGAGGGCCTTTAGTGGTCAGTGCTTCTCAAACCTGTCCTGGGGACACCTAAACACGGCATATTTTGTATGTCTCCCTCATAGGCCACATACAGTTCAAGTCTTTTAATGACTCTATGATATCATTTCCTGTTTTGCTGTGTTTTAATGGGTTTGATTTGGCAGAGAAAAGTGTTTCGAATATTAATAAGTAGTGAAAAAGAAGTAAAAACATTTTTTTAATGAAATAATAGTAATATGCATAATGACATCAGGACAGTTGAATCACTCTGACATCAAAAAGGCACCAAAAATACCAAAAGGTATTTTAATTCAACATTTTTAAAATATGCTCATCAAACAGTGGTTCTCAACCCCCTAGGGGGCCTAAGCAAACTTTCAAGGGTGCCTCAAGATGACTTTAAATGATTTAGGCAAAACAATAATTAAAATGAGCTGAAACAATTAAAAATCAAGATAATTCTTATTTTAATTCAATCCCTCACCAAGTGATTTTTTCTTTGAAGAACCAGGGTTCATATGTTCTTGGAAAACCTTAATATATAGTGTGAGGAAGCCTAATTTTAATGACCACAAAGTCATGTAAATGTATGAAATATTATAACTCCATAACCATTTTTAGAACGAATATCGTTTTTTCTGGTTACATCAAGCTCTAAAATATTTTATCAGGTAGACATTGCGAGTAAAACATACTGTAAATCGTGAACAATTGGACAAGTCAAATATTGTTGTGAACAATGCCATAGAAGAGGTGTATTCAAGTCGTTGCATATATGAATTACATTTTCAGTGGATTAATAGATTTAAAATGAATAGATAGAACGAGAAAAATGAGCGCCATGTCATCCAGCTATTTTTGTTCTTGTCAGGTCCTGGAACACTTCAGCTGCTTTGCAGCCCAGCAGGGGCAAACCGAGTCTCGACGATGCTGGTGGGGGGCACCTGTAGCCTCTCCATGGCTCATCATCCCCTGACAGGACAGCTGCTACAACAAGATGGCTGTGGTGGAGTTTAATGGGCAAATAAACAAATAAGTACCCTGACCGCAAGCACTGGCCAGCTGCCTGACACCATCTACCACAGACAATAAAGAGAAATTTCCATCTAAAAAGAGAAAATTACCAATTACTACCTCCTACATCTGCAAATTTCCTTCAAGTAATAATCTGTTTTGGACAGTTTTGGGGCCTGCATGCAGACACTGTGGAGGTTAGCGTGCTAGCTCTGTCAGCAAGAGTTTCAATAGCAGGCGCATTAGAGTGCAAGCGGTGTAAGCAAGTATTGTATTTTACAGAGCCCAGACTAGTCCTGTCATCAAGTTCCACTTTACAGTTTTAAATAACCATGACTGCAGCTCAGCTCTCAAGCTAGAATAGTGTTTGCCTTATCAGGGTGTCAATGGCCATCAACCAACACCTTTGAAATGAAATTAGCACCCATCCATTCTCTCTATGATTTTACTGAAGTCGCTGCAGGAACCTAGAGAGAGGTATTAGGGAATTACATGTGGGGAAAATTTGCAAACATTTGCAAATGCATATGGAAGAATGCAAAATGCTATCTGCACCCTTGCAGACACACAAGCACACACGTTGGACTCGAACACTGAAACACAATCCTGGTTACCGCTGCCAAGTATGATAGTCAGCACAGTGCTGTCAATATCAAACAAACACTTTGGCGTGCAAACAAACGGACAGACCAAACATGCAAGGCCTGTCAGACGTGTGGGAGATGAAACTATATGTAGATGTTGCTGCTGTATGTCTGTGAGCAGTGAGAGATATGTCTTTTGTATGTGTCACTGTCTATACAGTAAAAAAATTCTTAGATTAGCAAATAATTCTGAATAAATACCTGTCGTTTTTTTAGTTCAAATACTAGTCTGGAACTTGCACTATGGGTTTTCAAGTCAAATTATCATGCACAGCAGGTCAGCTGGAATTTTTGAGTTTAAATTGGCTACTAAGAAAAATGGTTTTGTGGTTCAGTCCGAATTTCCCTTTTCCCAGAATGCTCTTGGACATGATTTATTAATATGGTTGTGTTCTTTGAGCTTTTACCAGTTTTATTTACATGTTCATTTTATTGTCATGTTAAGTAAGTTACTATGTTGTGTCATGATGAAATGTTTTAAGATGTAAATGTCCTACAAAAGTTTGGAAACACTTGTCAGGTTTTAGATAATAGCCAAATAAATCCTTATGATTTTGCTTTGATAGAGGACATTTTTGGCATAAAAGAAAAATCTATAATTTTGACCCATACAATGTATTTTTGGCTATTGCTACAAATATACCCCAGCGACTTAAGACTGGTTTTGTTGTCCAGGGTCACAAATAGGTATGTAACAATTGTAAGTCAAGACAGCCTGACATTCTACATTCAGTCAAAACATTTATCCAATGACATGAATGGATTCAACAACAACAACAAAAAAACTATGCAAACTGTTGCCCTTTTTCTGACATTCTACAAACTCCTCATTTTTTCAGTGCACACAAATTGAATGTAAGAGAGAATGTGTGCATATGATGTATGTGGTGTGACGGACGAAGTAAATATTTGAAATAAAAGGGGTCTGAGCTTTAATCCACAATCCCCAGCCACCAGTGCCAGAATTCATTCCAGCTGCTTAAGGCTTTGTAAAAGCGTCAATATGACAAATGGACTGTATATTGTGTGTGCAGTGTGATTGTCTGTGTGTGCTGGAAGCTTTACAGAACTCTCCAAGCGCAAACTGATCCAGCGAGCATGTGGACGCCCTGCCAACCCTTTGACCCACAGTCTCTTATTCTTGGCTTCCCCGTCTGTATCTTTGCGAAAGACTGCGTTCACAGCTATACATACAATATGAATGTGTGTATATGTCGATGTCTGCATACGTCTGCGTGTCTGCAGGCTAAGCAGCAAGCTAATGTCTTTCATTAACAGTCATAATTGCTCAGGCTTTTGACCACAATAGCTTGTAAATTCGACACACTGGTCTGATGGTTAACAGTTCGTTCCCACCTCAATACTGAAATAGGTTTCATTCACCCATATTTTTTAATGTGAGTATGTGTGTATTTGGGGTGAAATTGCAGGTTTCTATGATTGTTCACTGCGGCTTCCACCCTTCCCTAAAGCAAAGCAAGCCATGTTTTTTCTGAGGCCTTATGCATATGAAATCACATGACATCTGGGAACACACAGAGATTTCCACTCAGTTTAACAGACCCTCGGTTATTTACCCTAAATGTGCCAACATTTCTTTCCTTTTTCTTTTCCTTGCCCTGACCGCACATTGAAGTTGAAATCTTTCTTTAAGACAGACATGGTTTAATACTTTGTCACATGTATAAAGATGCATGCAAAACACGCACACACACACACACACACACACACACAGAGAAGTTCAGGGATTTTGGCAGCTCTGTACGAGTTCTGAGTACTTTCACACAGTCTAGAGGCTATAAATAGAGCAAGGCCTCTGGATGACTGCCTACCCTTTCTCAACTCTTAATAACCAGTGGGTCTAACCTACAGTTACGGGCCGTGCACTTCTGCTCACACCCAAGCCTGTAAGAAAGCCTCTTTTAAGAGCGCATACGCCATGTAAATGAACGCAAACACATGGTCATAAATATACTGGATTTTGGATGCTTTTAGCAACATTAGATGGGTAATTTATAGCTTAAAGCTTGGATGAAAAAGAAAATAAGCTTGCATTTTCACTCTAGTTTACATATTATGTTCTATTAAAAACAGGTTCTCTCACACAGAATTGTGAAATAAAATGTAGCTACCTACAGCATATCAGAAGCATTAAGAGTTCTACACATCCTTGAGTGATAGTTTATTACATATTGCAGCTAATTAATGATGTTTTAGCAGGGAATGTACAATATAATGGTAAAATTGGTTATTGTATTATTAGAGATTTTTAAAAAAGCTGTCAATATTAATATCAGTCAATATTAAATATACTGTGTTTCAGCTGATATAGGGGATTGTGCATGCATTATTTTTTACATATAATGTTATTATAACATAATTACAAATAATTTAATTAGTATATCATTTTATTAGCAGTCATTTGTTTCGTTCTTAACAAGAAAATAATTTTTGGTATTGGCTAGAATTTTAATATCAGTGCATCTCTACTTTTGGCTGCCAAGAGTTTAGTACTGTCAGCTCAGTTTAAACTATTTTACCATGTTTAAATGGTGAATTCCACAGATTTTGTCTGGGCCTGCAGTTAACAAGAGAGTTAAAGGAATAGTTCACCCAAAAATGAAAATGTTGTCATCATTTGCTCACCCTCATGTCATTCCAAACCTGTATACGTTTCTTTCTTATGTTGAACACAAAAGAAGATATTTCGAGGAATTTTGAAGAACCAAACAGTTGTTGGCCCCCATTGACTTCCATAGTAAGGAAAGAAATGGAAGTCAATGGGGACCAACAACTGTTTAATTACCAGCATTCTTTAAAATATCTTCTTTTATGTTCAACATAAGATAGAAACTCATACAGGTTTGGAACAACATGAGGCTGAATAAATGATGACAAATTTTTCTTTTTGGGTGAACTATTCCTTTAATAATAAAGCAAAAGAGGAGATACAGTCAAAGTATCAAGTATAAGAAAGAGAAGAGAAGAGAAGAGAAGAGAAGAGAAGAGAAGAGAAGAGAAGAGACGAGAAGAGAAGAGAAGAGAAGAGAAGAGGTTGGTCTTATCTTTCCCCCTCTTTAGTGTGCATATGCCGTGCAGTATGAGGGCGTCTGGATGCTGGATCTTTCTCGCTGCTTGTTTTGCTTTGCCATTGTTTTGTCTTATTCCTTCTGTGCTCCAACCAACCCTATATGGATATATGTGTCTGTGTTTGCGTATGCATTCACAGATCTGCGCCTTTCTTCCTGGATATTGTTGTACGACGCTGATGCAAGACATGATAAGGTCTGCTTTTGTTTATGTCCTCATTTCTCCTTTAATTTTCTAGGCCAGTTCACAATGGACAGAAATCAGCTACTATCAGATAGCCGAGAAGTGTCTCAGATCCTGTTCTGTCACTGCCGTGACCATAAGAGAAACATTTTTTTTTGCAGAAGGAAATACCAGGAGGTTCGCTCTGAATGGTGTTAACGTGCAAAAAGAGTGGCACTTGCTTTCTTTCTCAAAAGTTAAACAACAACTTCCTGTAAAAGAGCAGCAGAATGTGTCCACAAGGGAGATGGTTAAGGGACACATACAGTGCACATTACAGAAATTAAATGGGCTGTGAGAGTTTTTTGTCAGAGGGATTTGGGATTTTTTTGGGGGGGAAGTTGGAGGAACCAGGGTTAAAGATAGAATAACGGAGACCATGAAGGGAGGTGAGAGGGGGTTGGGAAGAGAGGTCAGAAGTTTATGGAGAGAATATTTTTTCTCCTATGTGCCCTCTCCCTAACACCCCTACTTCCAGAGAGATTTAGAAAGAAGGAAAGACATACACACACAGAAAGAAAAACAAAGAAGAGCGAGTTGTATACAGATACACTGATTCTCTTAAAGGGGTCATATGATGCGATTTCAAGTTTTTCTTTCTCTTTGGAGTGTTACAAGCTGATTGTGCATAGATAAGATCCCTGAAGTTGCAAAGACTAAAGTCTCAAAACCAAAGAGATATTCTTTATCAAAGTTAAGATTCTGCCACGCCCCCCTAAAACGAAGCGTTTGAGAGAGGCGGGGCATAGAGGACCTACAATAATGTACAGTATTTGAAAAATAATGTGTTTTTTGAACATTAAAGCATGTCAACATATTCTGTTACACCAAATACACAAAATAATTATCTTTAAAAAAGCATCATAAGACCCCTTTAAAGCAGACATTTGCAAACTATGAGTCAAAGCCTGGATTCAGAATTCATATACGGTTTAATCAGGCCTGCAGGTCATTTATTATGAAAACACTTTTCATTTACTGTAGATAGCTTTCATGAGCATTTGAAATGCTCAGAGTTGCCAGATTTCATGATCCAAATCACCAAATGTCAACCTCATGATTATCTCATGATGTGACTTCATATCTCATATTTGAGTTTGTATCTCACAATGTTACTTTTGACTTTATATCTCAGTGTGATTGTATATCTCTAAATGACTTTATATCTGACAGTTTGACTTTATATCTCATAATGTGACGTTATATTTCAAGATGTGACTGCATATATTGTAATGTGACATCATATCTCACAATAATGTGACTGTGTATCTCATAATGTGATTTTATATCTGACAGTTTGACTTTATCTCAAAATGTGACTGCATATCTCACACTGTGACTTTTGACTGTATATCTCACAATGTGATTTTTTTCTCATAATGTGACTTTTTTTTTTTTACTTAATCTCTTAACTACATTTTTTTTTTTTTACTTTTTTTTACGCTTGTGCTGTTTGGTGCCACTTATATGTCAGCAAACCTTCTCAGTAATAACCTTTAATAAACCAAACACAGATATTATATAACAACCCGATCTCATGAAAGTGCTATAAAAAGTATGCCAAATAAAAACGAAAACTTGTGGTATTGATACCCAAAAATGGATTTTGGCGTGTATATGCTACGCGATGGGTACGATTAGGGTTGTGGGGTAGATGCGTATAATATGTACGCGAAAACTGCGTATCATATGCACGCCAATAAATTTTGTATCATATGCACGCGAAAACTGCATATTACATGCACGCCAAACACGTGCATAGCATATACACGGCTAAGTCCATTTTTGCATATCAATACCACGAGTTTTATTTGGCGTACTATTTATACACATTTTCATGAGACCAGGCTCTATATAAACCACTTGTCTTTATTATGATTCTCCCTTTACTTTGCCGTTTTTATTCAGCTTGCATTTCTTTTGCAGTTATACTTCAAATATAAAAATAGAACTGCAACTGCACCAGTGCCACAAAATTTGCCCTAAAGGCATCACTATATCCTTCTAACAACTCTACCATGACACAGTATAGTAAATGTCTGTATGGTGGTCATTTGTGATGTCCTCAACTTAGATTTACAAGGCTTCAGGTGACCTCTGACTTCTACAGCTATGAGCTATTCAACCACATTTCAGTCAAGCCAGTAAGACAAATAAACTAAGTAAGAAAAAAGTCTGGAGAATAAGGCTGCATACTAACAAAAGAAGAGAAAGAGACAGTGTAATCATGAACAAGCAGTTCATGGTGGAAGAACTTTATGGGATGAATATCATGAGTTTGGTGCCTGTCTATTGTCACGCTGACTCAGGGATTGACTCTATCCCATTTCTCAAGTAGAATCAACACTTTAAGGCCTAAAACAACCTCATAGACAAGAAATGTCAATTATACCAAGTTCTGACTTGAGTGCAAGTCATGTAGAGAGAGAGGAAACGTGAAGCAGGGGGAAAAAGACCAACTATAATACAAGAATTTCTTGCATGATTTTATGTCAATCTGAATTAAATTTGAATTAAAATCTCCAAGTTTCACGATTTTAATTCAAATCATGAAATTAAACATTAGAGGGGTCCTGTTATGCTTTTTCACATTTTCAACTTCCATCAGTGTGTAATATTGAAGATACACACAGTGCCGTGTTAAGCCTTTGTGGGGCCCTGGGCTAATGCAGCTTTGGGCTCCCCACCCTCACCCCCCATTACATGGCAGTTATATTAAATGAATTAGTAAATCAAATGTGCAAAAACATGTTATACTCGTGAAATAAAAATAAAGAGAACACAATCCGCACGTCATAATCCTATAGTAGGCTAAAAATGATGTACATAAATTAAACAATATTACCAAGTAATAATCTTACAAATCAGAAATAGCCCAGCAAATAAAATTAATTAACCTATCACTCGCCACTAAAAGGGCTTCTTCCTGCTCTTCTTCTAATAAGTTAAAATTTTGAAAATGTATAATTTTGCTTCTCTGTTTAACAACATTAACTTACAATAGTGAAAGACGTCTTCCCTCAGGAGGATTGTAAGTTTTCTAGCTGGGTGTTGTGCTTATGATCAATAATCACGTCTTTGCATTCCCCCATTTGCAGAAATCAAAACAAGAGTTCCACTCGCTGTGAAGCGGGAGTGACTAGGCGGCAGAGGATTCCGCTTGGTCTTAAAGCCTTCCTTGAGCAGCTACGTTTGCAATTCAAACAATGATTTGGAAAAAGAATAATTCATTTGTTATTTGTATGGTCTAGGTCAGGGGTGCCCAAACTCGGTCCTGGAGGGCCGGTGTCCTGCAGAGTTTAGCTCCAACTTGCCTCAACACACCTGCCGGGAAGTTTCTAGTATGTCTAGTAAGACCTTGATTAGCTGGTTCAGGCGTGTCTAATTGGAGTTGGATCTAAACTCTGCAGGACACCGGCCCTCCAGGACCGAGTTTGGGCACCTCTGGTCTAGGTGGTCATACGGCGTATGCCTGCAAATACGGGACAAACTGATGCCTTAAATACGGGATGATTCCGTGTATTATATGGAACGGTTGGCAACCCTATATAAAAAGCAAAAGAGAATTGTCTCGGGGGCCCCCTAGTGTTCAGGGCCCTGGGCTGCAGTCCATGTTGCCCATTAGGATAACGCGGCCCTGGGTACAAAGCCCATTTTGAAATTTTGAAGCCCAAAAAAGTGCATCCATCCATCATAAAAATACTCCACACGGCTCAGGTGGGTTAATAAAGGCCTTCTGAAGTGAAGTGAATCGTTTGTGTAAGAAAAATATCTATCTTTAAAACTTTCTAAACCGCAATCTCTTGCTTCCGCTAACTGTTGTACACGCGAGAGAGTGGTGTTCCAATGGATGACGTTGGATGTAGGCGCAGCGTAAGCTCCAGTGAGAATATGCTAGTCTCGCGAGAACCAAGTTTTGTTTACAGCAAAAGAAAACCTCTTGGCCTATATCGAAATCTTCAGACATTTTTCTTTACAAATCCTAATTAGTGACCAGTGTTTTGTTTTGCTCTCTCCTCTCTTTATTCTCTGTATTTTTTAATATAACTCTGATTGTATTTGTCTGAAAGAAGAAAGTCATATACACCTAGGATGACTTGAGGGTGAGTAAATCATGGGGTAATTTTCATTTTTTGGTGAATTATCCCTTTAATGCTGTTATCTGATCAGATAATTCTGCTATTGACCTGTCAGAAGAGAAGAAGCATTCCATAAAGGAATGTTATTATTAAACTATTTGCTAAATATGTCCCTGTAAATTGTAAAGCATTTATAAAATAAACAAAGTTTCTGATTTTCAGATATTATTAATGTTTAACCTTTACAAGCATTTCAGTCATTTTTGGTCATTTTTTATATATAAAAATGGTTTCCTCAATCTGAGTGGTTCAAAAATTGTAAGCTGTAAAATACACGTTTGAACAGTCAGGAGGATGTGGAGGCACAACGGACTGTGGCATCAACACTGAAAACAGAAAAAGGGCCCCAAATGAAGATTTAGGGTTTGTTTTGTGAAAATGAGACAGAAAACTGAAAACATCAGTGTGGTCAAATTCCTCTCACTCCCTTGTATTCAGAGACAAAAGATGGGTGTGATAATGACAGTCTGTTTTTTCTTGAAAACCTCACTCTCTCACAAGCCATATATAGACACAAGACTCCCTTTTTCTTCTTAGCATGGGCAGAGAGATTGAGAAAGAGGGAGAAAGAGAGAGACTGCTCTAAAAATAAAACATCTGTTCCAGGAGCAGGTCAGGTGGGAGGCAGGTCTGAAGCACGAGGAAGACGAGAAGAGAGAAAAGCAGAGGTATAAGCCGTGAGGAAAACGATACTGTAATCTGTTAGAGAGAGAGAGAGGATGAGGAACTGACTGACTGATAGAGAAAGAGAGATGCCAAGCATGGGGGTTTTACTGGACAGCACACTAGCTAGCCCCCTGCACGAGTGTGTGCATTTGTGTGCATGTGTGTTTGGTAAAACCACAGGCAAACTTAAAGACAAACACCAGGGCCAGCTTGCAGAATGATGAATGCGTGGAGAGAGTCAGCAGAGAGCAGAGCAGAGCAAACGAGAGGAAATGAAGGCATAGAGAGAGAGCGAAGGGAGCACAGGCACAGAGGGGCCCTGAAAAATATCAGTGTCATCTGCGTGAACGTGCGCGCGAGAGAGTGTGTTTGGTGTGCTTTTTGAAAGCGTGATTTATGGGTGTACATGAGTGAGTAAGTGAGTGAGCTGGGTTCTGTACTAGTAATATTTCACAATACTGTTTTACTGTATTCTTGATCAAATAAATGCAGCCTTCATGAGCAAAAAAAAAAAAAAAAAAAGAGAGTCTTCTTTCAAAAAGCTAGAAATGGTACTAGTAATATTTCACAATACTGTTTTACTGTATTCTTGATCAAATAAATGCAGCTAATGAGCAAAAAAAAAAAAAAAAAAAGAGAGTCTTCTTTCAAAAATATTGCTAGCAATGGCACAACCAATGGCTGATTTGGGGAAGGGACTTCAAGGGAACAAGGAACAAGGAACAAAAAGGGACTTTTTGTTAGCCCAATGGCTGACAGCAAGTATTCCCCTGCTGGAAAAAAAATACTTAAACCTAAGTTTGTTTCCCAGTCTGGCCCTGGCTGCACACTGGCAGACCATCTTATACCAGCTAAAATCAGTGTAGTTCAGCAGGGACAGGAAACCTTTTTATGAACTATAACACAACTTATGGTTACTTTTATTGATCTTTCTTTTGATCTTTTTTTTTATTAATCTCTCAACTATTTAAATTCAGTTTTCAGACTGATTTAATTGATTCATACTAACAGTTCTGATCTGACCAGTTATTTCCTGGAAGATAGGTACAATAAAACTAAATGAAAATGAGTGATGTTTGTTTGGTGTCCACAAGGAGTCATTTGCTTTCTAAGCCATAAAAATATAATAAATGACAGAAAAAATGTAGAAAACAGACATTGCACAAGACAATAAAGAGGAAGAGGGATCATCAGACCTTTTGGAAGTCACACAAAAAAGTCTTTCTGGTGCTCTACCCTCTCCCCTCATTCTCTGTCTGTCTCCCTCTCTTCAGAGCCTCTCGTGACAGGAGTTTCCTGGAATAAAGGAGTCCATCTGCTTTCCATTCAGGCACATAATGTGTTTCAGGAGACTACATTACCCCCCAACACACACACACACACACACACACACACAAAACACAGAGTGCTCATTCACCCCTTTACCCAGAACTTCACACTAACTTGATAATACAACTGCACAGTCTCCACGTCCCAGCACTATCCAAATAATAGAAGGCGAATTTCACTTCACAGTAGATAGCCTTTCTGTGATGACATCTTATTTTGGACAAGGACAGATTTGGGTAAAACCTAGAAAATAGCTCTTATGTGTAGTAATCACTAAGTAAACAGAGCAAAGAGTGCAGGCAGGTTCATAAAAAAGTATAATTCGCTTGTTTATGGTCTACATTTTAAGTTTAAATGACAGGGATTTGGAGCACAAAACCAATCATAAGTAGCACGGGTATATTTGTAGCAATAGCCAACAATACATTGTATGGGTCAAAATTATCTATTTTTCTTTTATGCCAAAAATCATTAGGATATTAAGTAAAGATCATGTTCCATGAAGATATTTTGTAAATTTCCTACCGTCAGTATATCAAAACTTAATTTTTGATTAGTAATATGCATTGCTAAGAACTTCATTTGGACAACTTTAAAGGCGATTTGCTCAATATTTTGATATTTGTTCACCCTCAGATTTCAGATGTTCAAATAGTTGTATCTCGGCCAAATATTGTCCTATCCCAACAAACCATTTATTCAGCTTTCAGATGATGTATAAATGTTTCAGTTTCAAGAAATTGACCCTTATGACTGCTTTTGTGGTCCAGGGTCACTTAGTTGTTTGCTTTACAACGAGACTCAAACATTTCTGATCCAATCACTGAATCGCTTCCATTTCCTGAAATGCCTACTTCCCATGTGCAGCGAGCCAGACAGTGGGCGGGGCGTGTTCTGGGCGTGTGCGTGGTGAGCCAATCATCTTGCGAATCCTAACGCATGGGGTGATTCGCTCCGCCCCTCCACTCACGCTTCTCAAAGAGTCTTGCACGCTCATGTCCCGCAGAATCAGAGACGCGACAGAAGCCGATAAGAAGCGTTGTTTTATCAACTCTCCTTTTGAAAGTAGCCGTGGGATAAAAAAAAGCATTTTATCATATCAGTTTTTCTCTTACGTTGGACGCGTATTTGGATATATCCCGCGTGACAGAACGCGGTATTGTCAGTTGTCCCAACCGAAATCGAGGAGTTTATTCACTCGGATCAGCTCGTTTCCTGCGACTAGACAGTCTCCATCTGTCCCATTTGCACGACAGGACGGTGAACATCACTGGACTTTTACGGATAGAAACTGGACGACACGCCGTGATTTGAATGCCTTTGCAGGGACTTGGCTGGCTTGTGTGCTGCAGACAAGGCTTCAGTTTGCTGGCTCGGGATCATGGGGAGAAAGAGGAGGAAGAGTCTTTTGAGTTACGCAATCCGGACGAGCACACACACACGGGACGGGTATGTAGACAACACTAAAGCTGTGTCGCAAAACATAGGAAGCTAGCTGACTAACGTTACCTAGACAGCACAGTATTATATCCAGTATGGCTCATTTCTAGCTAACTTTTACTTTTTTGAAAACGTAACAATATTTTTGTATACTTTTTTTAATTTTTTATATACTTGTTACTATTTCACTAGTCATGATCCCATACATAAGTAACTTTTATTGTTTTGAAGTAAAATCAAGTAACATATTGGCATTTTCCCCCATTGAATTGTATGGTGATGTGTGGTTCAGATCTCAGCTATTCACTTCCAACTAGCATCTTTTGCTAACGTTAGTTGTTGCAGATACCTATTCCTGTTTACTAGTACCTTTTCATTTGGAAGAAGTACTTTTTGTTGGGTGTTTACTAGTAACTAGTCCTGCTTGGTACTTATTTACTAGATACATGTACATATTTATCTAGACACTAGTATCTATCCTAAGTGTCACTAGCTACATTACTTGTCTCACTCAATGGTTGTTTTGTTTGTCATATATATATATATATTATTGTCTATTTATTCAGAACTAATAAAACTAATTATTAGTAGTAAAGGAACCAGTGTTTATGTAAAGAATAATTGCTAGTTTATTATTAAATAGCTATTAGTCACTATTGGTATAAGTACTAGTATGTAATGAATAAGCACCAATATTTAAATAAGTAGTTATTACTAGTGAAATCGGAAAGGATACTAGTTGCCACTACTGGATTAGATACTAGTAACTATATAATACCATAATCACAGTGATTCTCAAACACTCTACATGTGTATACTGTAATGCTCAAAAGTGAATCGATTTTTTAATATTCATACATTATAGACATATACAGACATAGTTTTGAAGCACTGACGTGTGCAAATGGATTGTATTGATTTCTCAGTTTTAAGTGTTGGAAATAGTGTGTGATAAGAACACCAAGGTTATTCTAGCAAAACTAGTTTTTCTGGTCATATTTTGAGAATCAAAGAGAAGCGCTCTGGGTTTGCATGCTAAGATACCAATGCTCCCAAGGTATCATTTGTGAGCCATTAATACATATGCTCACTACGTATATGGTTTTGAGAGCTTTTAAATTCTAGCAACCCTGTTAGAGGGACACCATAAATGTCAAAATATGTAGTTGTAAAATATGTAATTGTCCTTTGTCTGTAAGGCAACTATGCATCCAAAAGTATTCCACTGTTGTCACGCACAAGATCTTATTGTTGAGGTGTTTCATGATAAGCCCATGTGCGTTAAAAAAGGAAGGCACAAATCATAGTGAAGAACCGAGATGAAGGGTTCCTGTGAAATGTAATGAACAGTGAAGGACATTCAGCTGAGCCAGCACTCAGGTTCCCCATCTATTTTACTCCTCTGTGCAATTGAACACATCCGCATGATCAAATATTTAATAATGGCTCCTCTGTCAGTAAAATCTCTGGTATTGATCCCCTTTTGTACACTAAATTAGTTTTTCAACTGCCAGCGAGACTTTCTCACACTCACACAAAGGCAGTTTTGAGCATTTCTGAATTAAAGCAGAAATCTTTCCATCTCACACTCAGTAGACCCTGTGTACTTCTTGGGATGGCTAATCGCCTACAACTGAAAGTATTCCACACCCCATTATGACCCAACACCCACATGTAATGCTGGCTTACCTCAAGTGTACTTTCTACAGTTCATATCAGGGGGTAGGCGGGTATAAAGACATATTGACATGTCTGGACATATACACACACACGCTTTACAAGACACCCTCTGGTTTTCTAATCAGTCACATATTGTGAAACCGTGTTACACACAAATGCACTGGGCCAATCAATAAGAAACAGCCTAAGGGACCTTTTGCGCCAGTCTCTTATGGACTGACCTCTTATCTCTCCCTACTCCCTTTATCCCCACTCCATCCATCCTCTATGGACTAATCGCCCTGAGATCAATAATCCCCATATTTCCTTGCCGAAGTCTTATGCCATTAACCCATTTATGGCTCTGTGAAGGATTTCTGTGTGCATGTGTGTCAGGGTAATGGGGGTAGAATATAGGAGGTTAATAGGTCAATGCATCCCCCTCTTCCCCAGGGTCATCATGCACCTATTTTTTAAAAAAGGCACCAGTGTGAGCTGGACAAACAGACAGTGGGCGAACTGAAAGAGCACTTCTGTTTGTCCTGCACGCTCTTGCGCTTCCCCCTCTTTCCTATTTTAGAGCGACGAACATCCCTTGCTTCACTCTTCCATGTTTCTTAGGAGACACAGAACTTTCTTTCTTTTTGTTTTTGACATTCACGCTGTGCCTTGAAGATGTTATGACACCAGGCCCACTGCACTAACCGCCCACTGCAGCTGTTGGGGTGAGGAGCAGGGCATCCTGGGAAAGAAACACAAACTGGCAGGAGTTTCTGGCACAGACTCAGTGCTGTTAATGTATAACGGTTGAACCACAGAGCTTTGAGATGGTATTTCCCCCACACCCTCTACAATGAGCCAAAATCGTACGCTATGCAGGTTTAAATTGAGGTTTAATGTTTTGTTGTTGTTTTTGTTGGAGCGATATGGGCAAAATAAACCGATTTTCCATAACGCTACATTTGTTTTTTTCCCCTTATGTTTTCACTTTTTAGACTTAGTTTCCCAGCAACACACTGTAACTTTGACAAACTGTTACATAAACATAAAAATGGATTGCATGATACCTTGAAATTCAATATAAAAAGTTAAAGTGGTGGTCTTTCAGGCCACTCGGAAAATTAAAAAAAGTAAATGAAGTTTGTTTTGTTTGGCTAATCCTGCCTGTCCCTAAAAGTCCCCTCAGGGTAGAAGCATAGAAAAAAAAAAAAGCACACAGACGAACATCTGCTCCAGAGGCCCGTGGTTGGTAGAGCAGCGGCATTTCCTCCCGCTTACTCAACCCCATCTCATGGGACACAGGAACGGAAGTGAGCCACGGAACGAACCCATCACGGCATCTCCTGCCCGGATGATTCATCCTGCTCCTCATCCCGCCAGAGGTCCCGCTCACACGCCATATATGCCTTTCTCAGTCTTCCTAACCCACTCAAACCCCCCGATTAAGCTTTATTAGATATTATGTGAAACAGACAGACTAATTTTCAGTGCTGTGAACTCTTTATATGTCTTGGGAAGTGGTTCGTAGTGGAACGTATGACAGTGAACAAGAATTTGGATGTGTGGTTTCCTGAAATTCATCTGGATTTAAACTCTGATCTGTGTTTTTTTGCCTGAAGCCCTACAGGTTAAAAGGACATCTTTAGCATATAAAGAAATCCACGTACACCACATTAGCAAATGAATGAAAAGCGTGGGCCACTCAGAGGAACCGAATGGCGAAGAGAGAGCGAGAGAGAGGTTTAATGACACCCCTCTCCTGCTGAGCCTGTCCAACATTTATGGTGCCTCTCCACCCTGGTTAAACATTAAGCGAGTCTCATTATACACACCCCTTTTTGCTCTGTAATACACTTTTACCTTCTTTCTCACCTCCATCCTGCTCTTTTAACTCCACTCTTCCTCTGGCAGGGACCTCAGCCAGTCCATCTCCCTATGCCAAGTGGACTTACAACTTTCCCTACTCCCTACACCATCATTGTTAATGTATGTGTGTATGTACTAAACTCTAGTTGTAAATTGTGGCGTGCTGGTTGTGAAGCGTCTTGCCGCTGACCTGGATAGCGTTTCATAGATTTAGCGCGAAACCTGTCACATGCACCTTAGAATACAATAATATTTCAATATTTAATATGTCAATAAAATCAATTGTGCTCAACAAGGCTGCATTTATTTGATCAAAAATAAAGTAATAACAGTAATAACTTTGTGAGGTTTCATGATTAGCCCATGAAGTTACAGACATACATGTACAGTGCTGCTTGAAAGTTTGTGAACCCTTTACAATTTTCTATATTTCTGCAAAAATATAACCCAAAAGATCATCAGATTTTTGCACAAGTCCTGAAAGTTGACAAAGAAAACCCAATTAAACAAAAGATATGAAAATATATATGTTGTCACTTATTTATTCAGGGAAATTATCTAATATTACATATCTGTGTGTGGCAAAACTCGCAGTTATATCATTGGGTAATTATACTACATATATATTTCAGCATCAGGGAGCCGCTATTATACCTGGCATTGAAACTTGCATCGTGCTTTTTAGTTTCACTTTCACTTTCGAGATTCGCGATCGCACGTACTCTGTTTATACTATGGAGTGGCAGTAGCTACTTACCACACATTTTACAAGATTATATATTTGTCAGTGGTACTGAGGATCTGCAAATCATTCCATCAGTTCAGCACGTCATAAATAGAACGCGGCAGCAGTTTACTGTCGGGGATTTGTCATGTCGTGCCGTGCCGCATCCAGTGTAGACAGCATCACTGATATAATGAGTTCTGTAGACTGATCTATAATAAATCTCTATAATAGATGAGTGGTTCTATAGTATTTTGTCGCGTCGCGTCCGGTGTAGACACGGTGTTAGGAATCGTGTTTTCCCTTATAAGGATTCACGCTTCGGGCACACCCCCTAACTCCACCCCCACACCCCTCGCCCCCGCCGATGTCATCGTCCATCGCGATGTTTCACTGTAGACATCGCCCAACCCTACAGGGATTTATCAAAGTCTGACCATGTTTGTGGAAGTGAATCATGGCACGAACAAAGGAGATCTCCGAGGACCTCAGGAAAAGAGTTGGTGTTGCTCATCAGGCTGGAAAAGGTTACAAAACCATCTCTAAAGAGTTTAGACTCCACCAATCCACGGTCAGACAGATTGTGTACAAATGTAGGAAATTCAAGACCACTGTTACCCTCCCCAGGAGTGGTCCACCATCAAAAATCACTCTAAAAGCAAGACGTGTATTTGTCCGTGTGGTCGCAAATGACCTCAGGGTAACCTCTAAGCAACTAAAGGCCTTTCTCACATTGGCTGATGTTAATGTTCACGAGTCCACCATCAGGAGAACACTGAATAACCATGGTGTGCATGGCAGAGTTGCAAGGAGAAAGCCACTCCAAAAAGAAATCGCTGTCCATCTGCAGCTTGCTAAAGATCAAGTGAACAAGCCAGAGGGGTATTGGAGAAATGTTTTGTGGACAGATGAGACCAAAATAAAACATTTTGTTTTAAACGAAAAACGTTATGTTTGGAGAAAAGAACACACCTCATTCCAGCATAAGAAACTTATCCCCTCTGAAACATGGTGGTAGGCCTGTCGCAATAATCAATATATCGACTTGTCGCGCACGCGTAATATATGTACATGACCGCAAAATTTTTTTGTGACGCAATATATCGCCCATTATATTTACTTAAAAATTAATGTTACTATGTTTTGTACATTCCACTTGAGCCTGTGTCTTTTGCAGCTTCTCGTACATAACGTGGTGTAGTCACGAGGTGCTAGTTCAAAATGTGTAGGCCTTCTTGCATTATTATGCCGTTACATTATGATAATATATTCAGTGGCATAAAATGGTGTTTAAAATGACTATAATATCGCTTATCGCAATTATTTCTGGGGCAATACATCGCACAACAAAAAGTTGTTATCGTGACAGGCCTACATGGTGGTAGTATCATGGTTTGGGCCTGTTTTGCTGAATCAGGGCCAGGACGACTTGCAATCATTGATGGAAAAATAAATTCTGAGTTATACCAGCAAATTCTAAAGGAAAACATCAAGACATCTGTCCGAGAACTGTCTGTCTCAAGAGAAAGCGGGTCATGGAGCAAGATAACGACCCCCAGCACACAAGTCGTTTTACCAAAGAATGGTTAAAGAAGAACAAAGTTAAATGTTTTGGAATGCCCAAGTCAAAGTCCAGACCTCAATCCAACTGAAATGTTGTGGAAAGACCTGAAACAAGCAGTTCATAGGAGGAAACCCACCAACATCACAAAGTTGAAGTGGTTCTGTACTGAGGAATGGGCTAAAATTCCTACAAGCCGTTGTACAGGTCTGATCAGCAGTTACATGAAATGTTACCTACAGTTACTGCTGTAAAATGGGCTCACACCAGATACTGAAAGCAAAGATTCACATACTTTTGCAACGTACAGATATGTAATAATGGATAATTTTTCTCAATAAATAAATGAAAAAGAAAATATTTTGTCTCATTTGTTTGATTGGGTTCTCTTTGCCTACTTTTAGGACTTGTGTGAAAATCTGATGATGTTTTCGGTCATATTTATGCAGAAATATAGACAATTCTACAGGGTTCATAAACTTTCAAGCAGCACTGTATATATTTAAGAAATATATATATATATTATTTTTATATTTGTATATAATAAATCATGTACATGTATGTGTGTGTGTGTGTTTATATATAAACATATAAATATAGGCTACACAGTACACACATATATTATGTAAATAAACGTTTATTTTGGATGCGATTAATCATGATTAATTGATTTGACAGCACTGATACACTGAAACTTTGATACTTTGTTTTCAGGATTCATTGATGAATATAAAGTTAAAAAGTAATCATAACATTATGAATGTCTTTACTGTCTCTTTTCATCAATTTCATGCATTCTTGGTGAATAGAAGTAATATTTTTGTTCCAAAAAATCGTATGACTGATTTGTTGAACTTTCAGCCTTGTAAGCATGTAATAATAAAACAAATCTCACAAATTAAAGTAGATTGCAGAAATATAAAAACAAATCTGTTGCTTTACCACACTCAGTATTTAGGTAATTCAAAGTCACTGTAATAAACATATAGGCTTATGTAAACATGTGGATTGCACTTTTTAAACACTGTCTGTTAACTTTGGACAGTCGAATTCTTCAGTAATGAAATGCACCGTAACACAGTTACTCCACGTGTAGTGTGCCAGGGTTGCCAGGTTTTTACAACAAAACCCTCTCAATTGCTACTCAAAACTAAGCTAAAACTATCCAAATCGTGTTTCGAGGGGGGTCCACTGGTAAAAATTCCAGGGGGTAAAATACATGTTTTTTTGGAGGGGTTCCCCTGGTAAGATTCGCACTCCAGGGGCTAAATATCACGTTTTTGGAGGCAAACCACGGACTTGGCAACACTGTAGCGTGCCAACTTGATGCTTCCTCTGAAGACTGCTTAGATGTGTTCGACTTGAAGCAGCGCTGCTTAGACGGTGTGTGTCGTCAAAGTACTGCGAGAGCTATAAGAGAGCGGATGTCTCCTTATACTTTCTCTCGCCGTACTTTGATGTCATACACAGATCATTCTTCAAGTCAAACACACCTCTTTACTCTCGCGTGTCACATGACTAGCTGCCTCTGCGGTTGAAAAATCGCATTTTTTCATATCGCGATATTATCGCAAATGCAATTAATCGTTCAGCCGTAATCGATACCTAGAAACTAGACATTTTTATGAGTATTATGGTGACTCTTTTAAAACAAAGAAAAGATATGGCCTAAAATAAGAAATAATTACTAATGTAAACAAAAAAAAATTTCTTCACACTCAAATGAAATGTTTGTTGTTTCTTTGAAAGAGTTTGTGTAAGAAAAGAACCGTTTTCGTGACTTTTTAGCCTCATGACCCTCAGGAGCCCGCAGCCCGGCACGGAACGTTCCTACGAGGCCGTGCCAGAGCCCTGAAACACGATGCCACAGAGCGGCACAGACTTAGTCGCACACACATAGAGGTGCGTGTCTGTGAAAGAGGTCAAGGTGAGGGGGGCTAGAGTTACAGCTGATGTGGGGGAGTCAGACTGAGTCAGTTTACAGCCGGGATCGATTCTGATAAACCTCACAGAGTCACTGGACCTAAGGGCAGAATCAGAGCCAATGCATACCTTTCATTAATGAGAACCCGCAGGCGAACTGAGTGTGGCACTGCCTGCCAGTGGGTGGGCGGTTGACGGGTCAGATGGTCATCTCAGTGGGTAGAAATACATGGTTGTGTAAATGAGCCTCTTTGTAATTTTCCTGGAAATCAACTTTAACTAGAATCCACTCATAAACAGTATTTATTGCAAATTGCGGCGTGCCCGCTGCCTGTATGGTGAAACACTGCTTTTATTGACTACAGGACCATTCACAAGAAAATTGCTGGCAAAACGGTAGGAGCCAACTAATCTTTCAGGACACTTTTGTACATGTTTTTTTTAGCCATCACCTCCCAGAAGGTATTCGAGGCTTCACTTTGTGTGTGTTTTAGTTTAATAGTGTTGACAGAAGCAACACAGTTCAAGCAGGAAATGTTTCCCTCTATGTCTGAAGTTGGTTTCTCTTCGTCCCTTCCTCATGTATGTCATTTAAGGGATAGTTCACCCAAAAATGAAAATTCTGCCATCACCCTCATGTCGTTCCAGTCCTGTATGACTGACTTTCTTTTGTGGAACTCAAAGATATTTTGAAAATCTTTTTTTGTCTATACAGTGAAAGTGAATGGAGAATGAAAAGTCATACAGGTTTGACATGAGAATGACTGAATTTTTATTGTAATATTCAGGCTCAAGTACATGCATGTCAGGTAGAACAGAGAGGAAACTAAAGCTGACATCAGATCTGTTCGCAGGGAAGGACAGTGGATTTACTGTCCAGTGGGTGTGAAGGGTCTGAGTGCTGGCTGCGGGACAGAGTTTGTCCGGTGGGGCAGAACTGGGTTGGTATTGCATGTAGACGGATTGAGCACAAAAGTGCTCCATGTCTTTGTCAGTTCTAAGAACAGCCCTTATTTCGAATTTTATGATCTGCATGCAGCAGTCAAGTGCCCGGGACTGCTAAGTGTTTGTGTGTTTGAATACACTGCCAAGTACTACAGAAGAGGTGCTGTTACTAAGTGCACTTGTTCATAGAAGTATGTTTGTTGGTTTATGACCTAGTAACTAAGTGTTAGCCAAATTGCAAAATTCAAATGCAAAAATGGTTTATAAAGAAACTAAATAATGTTACATTTTTGGTAATGTAGTGTTGAAAAATGGTAAAGTTCCAGTGAAACGGAAGTAGCGACATATCTTTTATTCTGCATTGTGACATGCATTGACCCTTCACAAAAACTGCCCTCCTGTCGGCGCCGATAGCCTTGCTGTTGCACTACAGGTGTCCCGAGTTCGAATCCCGACTCAAAGGACCTTTCCCAATCCTGCCTCCTATCTCTCTCTCACTTCGCTTCCTGTCAGTTCTGATCTGTCCTATTCTAATTAAGGCAAAAATGCCAAAAAATAAATATTTAAAAAACTGCCCTCCTTAGTTACTGTTGCTATGTCCGACAAGCCATGCCGCTGTCACACTACACATCATGTTCTCACGCAGTGAAAAATACATCGCGGAGCAAAGGGGAAACTGACAACATGCCGACAGTCAAGACAGAGCAGATTACTTCTGGTATGAAACAAGGTCTCAGCTTTCAAATTTTGTCATTTTGTAAGAAATTCAAACAATAAATACCGTTATGTGGCTCTTTAATGTGTCGTGACAGATCACTGTTGCACCTCAGTTCAAGCAGCACGTGAACCGATCGTCTTTTCATATTTACTTAAAGCATGAAATAAACATGTATGAACATCAGAACATATTTTACTTCAATTGCGGAAAGATGTCAGTACACATAATTATTAAAGTTTAAGTCCACCGAAGTTAATCTATTCTCTCCTGTGATTTGTTTGTCAGACAAGATGGCGGATTCAGTGTTATGATAGGTCAGATCGCCTGTCAGTCAAGCTCTTTGTCAAGGGTCAATTAAGATTGTAGAAGTCCCACATAATGTACGTCACCAGAGACAAGACATACATTAGTCTGCTGTTGCACCGGAAGATCCAGAAAAATTAAACAAAGACTAAATATTATGGTATGTGTTTGTTTTTAGCGTGATTCTGTGCAGTTTCTAGGGTGTTCTGGCTGTTTTTAGCACGTTCCTGTGCAGTTGCTTGGGTGTTCTGGGTTGTCATTAGTGCATTGCTAAATGGTTGCTAGGTTGTTGTGAGTTTCTAGGTTGTTCTGCTTAGGGATGTAACGGTATGAAAATTTCATATCACGGTTATAGTGACCAACGTTATCACGATTATCAATATTATCACGGTTTTGTTAAAATTAGATGAAAATGTTCAAAAAGAACTGATACACACACTGTCAACCTTATAGTTTGAACGTTCGTTCGTCTTGGCTCAAAGCCACTTGCTGCGAACTTTTCTTTGCGGAAGCTTTGCGTTAATTACAAGTGAGATAACGAAATATTTAATCTCTAATCAATATTTTTTGTCCAATTATTTGCCCAGTTAGTTTTGGTATTGAGGTAAAAGTTACCTTGCATTCGCTATATAACAGTGGGTGGTGGTCACGAAGATGACTGAGCAAATTTGATGCGTTTCCCCCTTTTGCAGCGACTTTCTTCTTGCAAGATCAGCAGACAGGGTGACCGTCCTCGATTAAATTGCCTTCAGGACTCTTGTAAAAGCCCAAATACGACCAGACCACCGATTTGGTTCTCTTAGATGGCTGAAAAATCTCCCGAGCGCTGTCACTGCCTTCCGCCATTTCGTCTCGTGCAAAGAACAAAACAAAAAAACAACAACATTGCATGCTGCTTCTGCGTCAAACTGATGCTGGCTGGACAGGATTTACCGCGAGTTTTCAAAATCGCGATAATCAAATACGGTTTTGATGATAATTAAATTTTAAACGATAATACTAACCGTCAGGGCATTTTATCGTGATTTATCGTGAAACCGGTAATCGTTCCATCCCTAGTTCTGCTGTGTGATTGCTAGGGTGTTAATGTCTGTGTTTTAGCACTGTGCAGTAAAGTGAAAATTACTGAAATTGTAAGTCCACTTATATGAAATCAAATAGTGGAGGCCTAGTTTAATTATGTAAATATGTTCAAATACGTAACCCTAAGCGTGAGCAGTAATGGTGATGCTTGGCTTGTCTAGCTTAATTTAAGAACAATAAAGGACAATGGGAAATCCAAAATCAGACTGCTAGGTGATTGTGTGTTTGTGCATGTGGTAGTTTCAGAACATGACTCCGTATCATGTAGCAAATAGGAAGTGTGGTCAGTTTGGTACCGTTCCGGTTTACATCTGCAGAACCCATGGGGTTTTCTTTAACCAAGGGAGACTTTTAGAATCCAGTAAATGACCCTATGACTCACAGCATGGATTAGGTATCTGTACAGTTGTTTGACAATTACCATACAAATTACATGACTTAACTCATCATTAGTTGACAATTATGAACGATAAAACACCATACAGTCGGCTAACTGCCATTATGACCAATTGCTACATTTTCTTTTGGTTAGCCACGTTGAGCCACATCAAAGGCTTTCCAGGTCATTCCGGTTGACCTTTCCTGGACCCCAGCTGCAGTCCAAAGCTCTTTTCTCCTTCCGTCTTCCCCTCTTTAATATGAGCTCTGAGATGGGGAAGGGGAAACCAGACCTGAGGAATGCACTAAAGAATCCGGACATCCCTCGAACCGTAGCCCGCCATGCTGTCAATCATCTGCGCAGGCGTCAACGGCCAAAACATCTCAGACAGCTAGTTTTTGAGGCCATTGTTAGCACATTGTGCAACAGTGGAGTTGAATGTACGGTTACTTTGAAGGTTTTCACCCATATGCTGGCATTAGATTTTTGGTGTAATGCCAAGCCATAATTATTTATAATGACTCATAATTAAAGACCAGCTGTTTCATGACCAACCTATTTTTTTTCCACCTGGAATGTTAACAGAATGTGGCTTTTTGTTCATTTAATGTTTAAGGGAAACACATATGACACTAAAATAATGCAAAAATATTAACTAATGTACTGTATATAGAAAATGTAATACAAAACACCCTGATGTGCATTACTGATGGCACAAAGGAAGAGACTAACTTGTGTCACTCACACTATATTATACAGTAATTCATAGTTTTTGCTTGCAAAAACCATACATTTGACAGAATTCTACAACAGTGTTATATACAGTGTGATGCTAAACCATTTACAGTTTTTCACCATATATGGTAATGTAACTTACAGCTAACCAATTAACAGGCGTTTACTGTAGAAGCATTTTTTACAGTTGGTATCGACCACTGAAATTCTGGTATTATGGCAACCCCAAACTAAAGTACTAAATAGAACCATATGATGCGTGTTGAACATATCGAAACAAAGGAAGTGAAAGAGACTGAATGTTCTTCATGTACTGCACATCCTTCGAGAATATCTAGCAGAGTTTACTGGAAGGGAAGTGAGAGATCAATACCTGCCAGATGCCCATGTGTTCTGTCCTTTCTCTTTTACAGGGGCAACTAGAGGTCACTCTGTCTCAGCCCACTTGCACAGCCAACGGCACACCCTGGTGAGTTCAGCCATTAATGATGTTTAATAGGGTGTGTGTGTGTGTGTGTGTACCTGTCCTACATCTCCCTCACAACCTGGACAGATAGATTTGTCAGTGCATACAGTACATATCCTTACAAAAAAGTACTGTGGCGGTACAGGGATTGTATCAGATGGTAATACCATCTCATTTTGATATAAATAGCATACAGAACTAGTTCTTATGCTCACCAAGGCTACATATATTTTATCAAAAATGCAGTAAATCATTAATATTGTGAAATATTATTACATATATAATATAACATATTAAATAAAGTATGATTTTTTAAATAAGTGTTTTCTGTTTAAACATATTTACAAATATAATATACATCAGTTTTTTAAAAATGCCTTTACTCCAGCCTTAAGTGTCACATGATTCTTCAGAAATCATTCTAATATGCTGATTAGTGCACAAGAGACATTTTTTATTATTGTAAATTTTGAAAACAGTTGTGCTGCTTCATATTCTTGTGGAAACCGTGTTGCATGCTTTTTCAGGATTCTTTGATGAATAGAAAGTTGAAAAGAACAGCATTTTTTTTTAAATGTACACACTTGTTATACAGCCACTTGTAAGATAATGGTATGTGAGCTAGCCTGACTACTGTATGTCAGCGTTGGGTGTGTCACAGCACAAAGAATCAAGCACACTCACAAAAAGCTTGTTGATGTTTATACAAACTCAAAGACTCATCTCCTGAGCCACTGCACAAAGGAACAAAATGTAACCAACACAATAAATCAGTGCAAAATAGTTTTAATAAAGCTCAAATAGTCTTCAGTTTACACATCTGTTAGGCTGCATTTACACTAGTTAGTGTTTGTTTTAAAACGCATAGCTCAGACAGAATCATAATTTCTGTTCATTTTCCACTGATTTACTGATGAGCATTAGCAGCTTCCAGCGCTGTCTGCTTGTGTTCTCTCTTCCATGATCGCTGCTCTGACTCTGAGGTTATAACATATTTAATTTCAGCAACATTATATGGCCAAAACACACATTAGATGGCAGGGCCGGATTTACCTATTTTAGTGACGTAGGAAAAACACATTTTTGGGCCCCCTTCCCTATTAATATAATAGATCTAATATTGCCACCCAAGCAAACAAAAATGGAAACCGATACAGTGTTTTCTATCGGAATAAGCGCTTGCGTAGCCTTACATCTAAGGGGGCTGGGACGCATTCACACTACAGCCTGACGTGTGTACGCCACTCTCTGGGTGTGTTCGACTTGACGCGGACTGACTGTGCAGACCGATCGGTGTATTACAGTACCACGAGAGCTAAAGAGAGCAGACTGCTCCGTGCGCTTTCGAATCGCTCTCGCGGATGATCGATCTGCGCCGCACCTCTTCTAGTCGAACACACCGGCTAGTGCTGCAGGCTTATTGGCTCACTGACGCTGATGAGATTAACCCCTTAGGTATCGAAATTTGGTACCGAACGACGAGACGTTTTTTGATACTCGATGGTATCGAGGCAATTCGGTCGGTGCCTAAAAAGTATCGAACTCGATACCCAGCCCTAGCCAGACGGCGACTCAGTCTTTTTTATCGCATGTAGAGGTCGCTCTGTCTCATCACGGATTAGACACACACGTGCTGTCATCCTCGACTGCCTGGATGTGGAATGTCTTGGCAGTATTCTTGAGTAAACTGTATTATTTTTAGCAGAGGTCAGAAATACTCACTCCATCATACTGTCCTCAGTCACCATATCTGAAAGAAAGCATTGTCTTTGTATCTGTCGCTCTTGGTTTATTTCCTCCTGTCTTTTTAAAAAATCTCAAACAAAAGAGCATTTTGCTCATTTTTGGCTTTCTCCTGTTGCCAGCTGTCAGTCCATTAATGGGTCAACCTGACAGGTCACAACTTGGTGCTAATGTGTTTCCCACGTTTTAACAGCTGAGCGCTTGGACTTTCATTGTTAAAGTCTGTTGTTGTTGACTGAAATATTTTTTAACCTATTTTTTAAAGGGGTCATGAACTGAGAAACTAGGCCTGGGCGATAAAACGGTATCGATATTTATCGACGGTACACCTTCTTCGATAATGATAGAAAAAATGTTCGATATATAGTGCACAATATAGGCACATGCTATGAGTGAAGCAGACAGCACACACAAACACGAACACATGCTGAATTGAGTGCTGTGCCTGCCTGTGATGAGGAGATTGTGAATAAATTTTTTTTATATAAGTCGAATTTAAAATAAACATTGGCATTTGATTGGCGCTTCGGCTCTTTGTATTAAGCAAATACATGATGCTGTTCTGTACATAATTGTTTATGCAATTTACGAAATTATATTTGATTTATATGAGATAATTTATACGTAATGCACGTTTTTTATAGACGGTTATTTCTTGCGTTGACAATTTAATTATTTTGCTAATTTAATTGAATTTAATGCGTTGCATTATTTTGCTCATTGCGCCCTCCTGTGGCCTCGGGAAACAAGCCAAACGTTTCCTTAAGACCTATTTAATTTGCATATAAAACATTAGAAATTATATATTTGTTTAATTTTTATTTTGTGTTTGACTGTTAAAACAAAAAAATATTTGTTTGTCTCAATAAATTGGGTTAATTTAAAAATACAGTGGTTAAATGTAAAAAAAATTTCTATTGCTCTTTGTTTTAAAAAAGGTTATAACAAATGTCAATAATTATCGATACCGAACAATATGAAACATTATATCGATGATACATTTCTAGCTATATCGCCCAGCCCTATGAGAAAACAAAATTCCCTTGATCTTTTGACATATAAGAGGTCATTGTACTATAAAACATCCTGTAAGTTTCAGAACTCAAATCTTTCTCGTTAGTCTAAAAACAGCTTATATTGAAGGCTGTCTGCCAAAACAATAGCTTGTGAAATGTACGACTCTGATGTAATAATGTGGATAAGCACCGCCTCCGCAGAAGAAGATCAACTCCTCGACATCACTGCCTGTTTGGCCCCGCCCACCGGTTCATGCATGTGGTTTTTATGAGAGAGGCGAACGCGCAGGTCTACACAGAAACCAAACGATAAAGATGATCTGAAGACAACAAGATGCTGTGCAGTGCCATTGCATTGCATTGCCTTCCTTCTTGATCCCAACGTTAGGAAATAGTGAATTAACTTTATTTTTAATAAATATCCAGACCGCGTCAGTAAGAACTCAAACAAGGCACAATTCGATGTGGGATTTTCAGAAAGATTGAAACTGAAAGACGATGCAGTGCCGACTATATTGGATCTGACAGTAATGTCGCAACACACAAGTGTATGTAACTGTTTTCATTAGTGGTCACTACTGCTTTGTCTGTTATTACAGATCGTTTGATATGTACTGAGTATTGATGCGTTTTTAACCTAAATCACAGCAGCGTCCATCTGTGAAGGATGTAGACTGTCAAACATACACAACTGTTAGCAGCAGTGGCGTTTACTTCTGAGTCTACAATCCACCACACCTATTCAAACAGAGCGTTTAGATGAAGGGGGTTAAAACAGGACAGAAAATAGCTTGTTACTTCTAAATTATGATGTTTTTTTTTTAAGTGGACCTCAGAGTACAGTATAAAATAAAAAACAAAGTCAGTTCATGACCCCTTTAATAAAGATTGTAAATCATTGTTTTGTAATTTTTACATTTTAATTTTCACATGAGTAAATTGAACCTTTTTTGGATGCTTTGTGTGGTGAAATGTGACCGTGCATGTTGAGCAGATTTACACACACACAAACACACACACACATGTCTGGTTTGCTATCCTTGTGGTTAAGTCCCCACCAGAATAGAAAAACAGGTACACACACACACACACTTTACTTAGCTGTCTAAAAATAACTTTAATTAAACTATTATAATTAATAATTATAATTACTAGAAAATAACCCAAATAAATAAATATATAATTACTAGAAACCCTGAAAGAAAACTTTTTAGAATAAAATGAGGGCATTCCAGAATGTCCCCAGAGGGCTTTTTTTCACATTTACTTTCTTTTATGGATAATTTTGCTTTCCAACATTGCTAAGTGTGCATACATATATACACATGTGGTCAAGTGTGCACAGGCCTTCCAACAAGGACATTGCTTATTTAGTTAATAAACAAGCAGCACTTCATTTTAACTGGATTAAAATCAATCATCTATTGACTACAGTTCAACATACCACAAGTGTACTATAGAGAATAATGCTATAGAGATTAAGTGTACTACAGAGAGAAGTATGCACTCAGTGTAACAAAGAATGAAGAATGCCTACTTCTTTTTTGTTTGTCATGTCTTAATAATGCTATGACAATGGGGGAGTTAGCAGTTAGCCTTTTTTTTCACAGGCTAGCTGCCTAAAACTGATATTGTGTTCCTGTAACAAACCAATCATTTATTTCAATCTAGAGAGTGTGTGTGTGTGTGTGTGTGTATAATGGATAACTGGGTTATATTAGCTTTTATCATGATTGTGTTAACCATTGATTAATCAGGCTATTGATGTCTGTTACTGTAAGTCACATGGAATTGGCAGTAAAAGTTACACACAAAAGAATCTCCTTTATTCAGCAGACATTTATGGAGGAACACATAAAATGTTTCCCTTCTTTTTACCTTTCCTCCATCCCTCCATTTCTTTTATCAGTTTCCTGTCAGTGTGGGCCACACAGCTGGTTTGGGTTAGTGAGCTTATGCCACCGAGAGCGTCAGAGAGGGAGGGTTACACACACAGTGCTACTTTGCCTTCATATTAACCATTTTGCCTGGCAGTATTACCAACCAGAGTTTCCAGTTCCATGACGCTATTCCACTGAAAACATACAAAACATTTCAATTCACGTCTCCAACCACAAAATGGTTTCATACGGCCACCTCACGCCTTTATCCTTAAATCTTCAAATCAGTCTTCTTCGGCTTTTAATATTATTCTATTTTTTTATTTTTTTGTCATATGCTGCACAACTGCACCACATCTAACTGAAATACACTTATGTGAATTGACTTCTATGTATTTTTATTCTTTATACAGTAAGTTTGTAGTAAGATTTTGTTGATGTTTTTGAAAGAAGTCTCTCATGCTTTGATCAAAAATACATAAAAAATGGTTATATTATGAAATATTGTTACAATTTAAAATAATTGTTTTCTATTTTAAATATTTTAAAATGCATTTTATTCCTGTGATGGCAAATGTACGCTGATTTGCTGCTCAAGAAACATTTCTTAATATTATCAGGGTTGACATGGGTTGTGTTGCTTAATACTTTTGCTGAAACTGTGACATTTCATCAGGATTCTTTGATTAATAGGAAGTTAAAAAAACAGCATTAATTAGAAATAGAAATCTATTCTAACATAAATTTCTTTACTGTCACTTTTGATCAATTTAATGCATCCTTGAATACAAGCGTTAATTGTTATTTTAAATGTTTCTTACTGACCCCAAACTATTAAAATAACTTTGTGTATTGTAATTGTGCTTATAAAAGGATGTCAGTTACTCAACTGGTTTCCAGGTCATTTTAGTTTGAGACTCTCAATGTCCAGGCACAGTTTTGTACTTGTAAAGTAAGGAGAGAGAAGGTTTTGCATCTGGACTGCATAGGTTTCTCAGGGTGAATTTGCTTTCACTTCCGTAAACAAGCACAATTTGCTTATTTTCCTTTCTTCCCCTCATCAAATCAGTGCTCAGGGTGTTGCATTTTACATCTCTCACCAAACAACAGCTAAATTTTCTGCAGCGCTTTCCACTTTCCCTTCTAAATCGTCCTTCCTGTTCTTTCTTCCTCTCTCTCAATTTCTTTAACCATCTTATGAGTCGAATTGATGTCCATGTCTCTATCCATGTGTCAGCAAAGTCAACATCCCACTTGACTGACAGTTTGGTTTATTTAATATTTTGTCTAGGCTGCTTTATCTTATATTTCCATTTATTTGTATTTCTCTCTTGCTGTTTCTCCCTCAAGGCTTCCATGTCTAGATTTGGAGAAAGGCGCATTCATTTTCCTCTCCTCCTTTTATTATTCCTGTCGTTTAATCCTGTGTGACAAATTGCTTCCTGCTCTGCTCTCCCTCTTACAGGAAGTCGACTCGCAGGCCCCTCTTGGGGGCCACTGCTGTGGACTCTGGGAAAAGAGTGGGCAGCAGTGGGTAGGATTGGGATGGGTTTGATTGGACAGCCGTGGAAACCTTGTAGACACACACACACACACACACACACACACTTATCTCACAACCCTCACCTCTTTACAGATCCACTACACCAGTCCAAACCTGCGTTCCAGCTGTGACTATTGAATAAACCTCTACTTTACAGTTTCCAGACATAAACTTCAAACACGCCTCCACATCTAACACATACTCACTCACACGATCACACAACACAAATCTGGCTATAAACTTCAATCTTCAGTCTCACATCGGAAAGAAAATGACAAATTAGACCTCTAAATGTCCCAGTTGATTCTCTTACACAAGTTTAAATAGAAAGCAAATGGACATTTTTTTTAAATAACAGATCTTAGCAATAGATATGTTTTCATCCAAGTTATTTTCTGCTAAAATGGTGTTAAACATTTCTTAGGAAATGTGAACATTATAGAAATGGAGGGAAATTGGCACAAAATAGAAATGGAAGTGGTATACACTGGGGAAGCCACTCTTTTATTAAATGTGATGAATTAATTATGTTTTGGAGCACAATAAGTGACTGACAGTAAATACTTTAGAGAGCAACAGTGAATGAGCCAATCATTTTGATAGGAAAAATTAAGATGCAAATTGTTTAGTCACGTTTAGTGACTTTACCTAGGAATTTATTTGGTATGTTTCTATTGTAGTTTATGCATGTCTTCTTCCTAAATAAAAACTGTATCTGCCTCAAGTGAGCATATCCTTTTTTTCTAGCATTTTGCAAATTTTATTCACATCATGGAAATTTTTTATATGAATATCGCTTTGAATTTAAATTCAACCCATACTGAATTACAGTATTTGAGCTGTGCTGTTCACATACATTTTATAGTTCTACAGTTACATTTTTATGTCTCCAAATTAATTGTAGGAGTAACATCTGGGACAAAGTTGATACTTATATGAAACGCAAATGAGAATTCCATAAAGTCTCTTAAGCAATCACAGATCAGTGTCTGAGCAATAAAATATTAATTTGGGCAAACATATCCACACACTCTGTAAACATTCATGATAATTTCATCATGATACACATTAATAGTTTAAAAACGATCGCATCATCGTTTAAAACCACTGACTTTTCAGTCGGAATGGCAACGGCTCATTCATTGCATGCCTTTTTGGATAGAGCAAGTATTAGTTTCTTCACCCTCATTCAGCTGACAGGAAAGGCAGAGTCAGGGTGCAAAGGGTTGGCGTACTGCCCTGCTGATGTCACTGTGCGCCACTCTTATCCTTTACAATGGATCAAACAGTCACACCACGCCAAACCCTGTGCTTTATCAGTGCCTTCGCGTGTAGGTGTGGCATTTCAAGTTCAGACACACAATAACTGCACTGACACATGTGTGTGTGTGTGTGTGTTCACTATTGCGTATATACGTATACTTTTGAATGAGACGTGACCTGCTTCATGTTGATCGGGAGTTGGTATTATTATCATCGTTTAAAACCACTGACTTTTCAGTCGGAATGGCAACGGCTCATTCATTGCATGCCTTTTTGGATAGAGCAAGTATTAGTTTCTTCACCCTCATTCAGCTGACAGGATGGTCGAGTCAGAGCACAAAGGTTTGGCTTAATGCCATGCTGATATCACGGTGCACCACTCTTATCCTATATAATGGATCAAACAGTCACACCACGCCAAACCCTGTGCTTTATCAGTGCCTTCGCGTGTAGGTGTGGCATTTCAAGTTCAGACACACAATAACTGCACTGACACATGTGTGTGTGTGTGTGTGTTCACTATTGCGTATATACGTATACTTTTGAATGAGACGTGACCTGCTTCATGTTGATCGGGAGTTGGTATTATTAGGTAATCGACGACATAATTGTGTTACATGTTATCTGGCTTCTGGGGTCCAAGGTGCTTATATTGATCTAGAGTGGTTCATTCACTCAGAAGGGCACCGCTGTTTAGACAGCCAAAGGCCAGCTACTGTAACCCTCACTTCCTGCCTTTCTTATTGCTTTCTTTAGCCACTAACTATTTTCCCAGAGAAAAGGTAGATAACAAGGTTTTGCGTTCATGCCTGCACTTTTAACAAAGGTTCTTCAGCCTCATTAGAAACCATTCTGTTATCAAGAGCCATTATTTAGTGTGTAGGCGTCTTAAGTTGGATATGGTATAGTTCTTATCTTAAGTTATCTGTCTATTGTTTTTCCCCATCTGTCGTTCTATCTATTAATCTGTCCATTGCTTTATCTCTGGTTCTAAAAAGAAATATATTTAAAATACATTTATGTATCAAGTATAGTTCAATTCTATTAACATATTTACTGACATATCACTCGATACTTACTGATAGAAAAATTATAATTAAACGTTTTATTTGGAGTACAACTTTGCACATTTCTTAACATTAAATGCTTAGTTCACTTCCACTGATTTCCTGATCTTTCTTCAGTTGAAAAGAAATTAAGGTTTTTGAGTAAAAGGATTTTTGCAGGATTTTTCTCCATATAGTGGAATTCAACAGGGACCAACGGATTGAAGGTCCAAATTGCAGTTTCAGTGCAGCTTCAAAGGGCTCACGATCCCAGCTGAGGAATAAGGGTCTTCTCTAGCGAAACGATCGGTCATTTTCTAAAAACAAAATAAAATAAAAATAATTCTATACTTTTTAACCACAAATGCTCATCTTGCACTAGCTCGACCTCACGCATTACGTAATCACGTTGGAAAGTGGTGGTGACGTAGACGGAAGCACCAACCCAGTGTTTACAAAGCAAACATACAAAGACCAGTCAAGCGCCCTTTACAAAAAAAGGTAAAACAACGATGTTGGGCGATTTTGAAGTTGCAGATGAAAATGAGATGAAAAATTTCACCCTATCCTACCTTTTTGAATTGAAAATTAGTTGTTCCAATTTAACAGCCTTTAAAGTATACCAGTTTAGTATACTAAACTGGTATCAGTGCCTTCGCACTGAATCAGTATACCAGTTTAGTATCTATCTATCAATCTATCTTCTCCACTATAACTAAATTCTCAGCTACAACCCAGAAGTCACTTTATTTTCTACATGAAGCCACAGCTCTTATGTAGCAAAAACATTTCCAGTGCATATTGTGAGTCTGCTTTTGGAGTTATGTTGCAGTGCCGATGCATGTGCTTGCTGTTGGAAACAGGCCTTGGATTGTGAGTTCCTATTTTGTAGTGCACACTCTGTGTTGAGTATTACAGGCTCCTGTACTGTCATGTCCTGAACAGAGGTAAGAGATAATCTGATGAGTCAGTGTTTCATATCTCTCTATAGCCTTTAAGTGAAATGAGGCGTGCGCCGACCTGGATCAGTCATCGCCTGCTGCTCCGGTTTTTCTGTTTAGCACCAAAATATCTGTCCTTCTAGGTCACCATCACAGACCTCTCTCAACTCCATATTTATAAAAAACATTTTTAGTCTAGACAGATAGTAAAACAGTTCTAGCCCCCCGAGACATGAGTCATAAAGCTCATCTCCACTTTTATACCCTATATCCATCCATAAGATATCTTACTGCCCTCTAAAGTCTCTATATAGCAGAGCATGTTTGTCCGTATCTGCACGCTGGTCTCATTCCAGGGGCCTCTAGCAGAGATAGACCTCGGCTCATTTTATCAGTGTGTGTTAATGCTGTCTAGATTAGGATGAGGGTTGTTCTCATGCCTGCAGGACAGAGAAGTTTTTTTGTTAAAACCGGATTGTTGATCTTGATTCTGCTCTGATCCACGAACCGGTTCTGGCAGGTTCTGACTGGCTGATTCCAGCCCTCACAGCTCCTGCGATCGGAGGCTTCCTCTTTTTGTGCTGCCTGCCTCTTTCCCTCATTCTCTCTCTCTCTCTCTCTCTTTCTGATGGATGTCTGTAAACTCTTGACTCCGTCTGAGCTTCAACTTAAATTAGAGAGTGATGCAAATCCACAGGGATCTACCACTGCATCTCCATTACACGCATACACTTGTAAACAGACCTGTAAATAAATGTACAGAACACTGATAGGGTTCAAGATATTCAAAGAACACAAAAATATTCAGACACCGCTATCGTATCTGAGGTCAATGAAGAGGCAACATACTCTTAGACCAGATTGGCAGGCTTCAAAATACAGCTTTAGAAAGTCTGGAGCCAGAATGCAGAGCAGATATTTAATTGTACATATTCATATTGTATTCTTAAATTTAAATGACATTTGTCAGCATTTAACGATAACAGTTAATAACACAGTTAAATCTTGAGCAAAACTCAAAATGAACAGCAATTTTACATATTGTACATTAAAATGTTGTGATGCCTAAATTCACATGTAGCATTTAAAACAGTTGATGTTTGCTTGATTTAGCTTGTTCAGCATTTTGTTATCGGTCATATCATGAAAATAAGCTTATTGATATTGTCCAAAATATTAATATAAGTACACATACATTGTGTGTGTGTGTGTGTGTGTGTGTGTGTGAGAGATCGGGCTCTTCCATTAGAGACACTGGGCCAGTCAATGATCATGATCTCTGGTTACAAACCATGATGTTTTTCCAGAGCATCAGCATGAGGAAATGAGTTTTGAGGACTCTCCATTTAATTGACTTAACAAATGGCTAATTTGGGTGAGAAACTAGCAAGTCCAGATAATTAGTGCCAAATGAAGTTCTGACTTCAGATAACAGGAGATTCGGGAATGTCTCGTTTGATTAACCGACACTGTCACATTCAGTTCCTCCTTTGCAGCCCGAAGTGTGTGCCAATGTTATCAGAGTGATTATCCATCCATCACTGTCTACTTCAAGGTACTTGTGCTCCCAGCATTCCCCAAAACATCTATCATTTGTTAGCTAATGACGTCCTCTGACTAATCTTTTACCTGCTCATTACAAGCTGTTATTCTGTTCTTAACAAGTCTTTTAGTCCAGGTGTACAATTAGCCATTCACTGACACCTTGATTTTTATCCATGTTGATGATGACATGAGTTGTTTCTTGCAAGAAACAACCTCAGCAATTTGTGAAATTTCATCCCTGCTGAACATTCCAACTGTAAATGGTATTATTGGAAAGTGAAAGTGTTTAGGAACAGCAGCAATTCAGCCGTGAAGCAGAAGACCACGTAAAGTCACAGAGCGCTGAGGCGCATGGCACGTAAAAGTTGCGATTCGATAGCTGAGGAGTACCAAACTTCTACTGGCAATAATACCTGCGCAAAAACTGTGCGGCGGGAGCCCCATGGAATTGGTTTCCATGGCCGAGCAACTGCATGCAAGCCTCAAATCAATTAGTACAATGCCAAGCGTCAAATGGAGTGGTGTAAAGCGCGCCACCACTGGACTCTGGAGCAGTGGAAACTTGTGCTGTGAAGTGACAAATCTGGCTTCTCTGGCAGTCTAATGATGGACGCTAGGAAAACGTTCCCTGTCTGACAGCATTTTGACAATTGTAAAGTTTGTTGAAAGAGGGATAATGGAATGGGCTATTTTTCAGGGGCTAGGCTTCTAACTTCAAGTGAAGGAAAATCTACCAAGATATTTTGAGCAATGCTTCCAAATTTGTGGGAAGAGTTTGGGGAAGGCCTTTTCTATTCCAGCATGACTGTGCCCTAGGTCACAAAGCAAGGTCCATAAAAACATGGTTGGATGAGTTTGGTGTGAAAGAACTTGACTGTGAGCCCTGACCTCAACCCCATTGAACACATTGCAAGGCCTTCTCCAACATAAGTGCTTGACCTCACAAATGCTCTGCTGGATGAATGGGCAAAAATTCCCAAAGAAAGTCTAAAATGATGAGGAGTGTCCTACTAAGGTCCTTTATAGTATAGTGCATATTTATTGAGCCCTGAGGGAATGTGGACCCACCCATGACATTTTTGTCCCAGGCCCTGTGAACTTTAGTGATGACTATTTGACAACTATTTTCTTGTCAGTACCTCTAGACCACTCTTGTTCTCCTAAGCTCTTCCTAGTTCTCTCTTTGCGTGCGAGTGTCCTTGGCGTCTCTTAGTCACGTTTATTTTCAGTCTTTTCCCTGGCTGCCAGACCGATAAAGCTCTGCCTGCCTGGCCATGGTGGTGGAGGGTGGAGGGATGTGCGTGTGTGCGTTATGTTTGTGTGTGAGATGTGAAATGTCTGCATATGTGAAGTGGTTTTGTGCTATGTTGGGGTCTGTTTTAGCAGCAGAAGTGTGATGTTGACCCCAACTTCCCTCAAGGGATGGGTGTGCATATATATATATGTGTGTGTGTGTGTGTGTGTGTTTTGGGGGCTAGGGGAGGGGGTTGTACAGTACTTACTGGGTTACAGTAGGCACACTGTTGACGTCTGTGTTGTGTTTCATGTTGTTCAGTCTGTCAGGAGTTCCTGAGGAGAAGAGAAGTCTCATCACACAGAAGAGCAAGATGACAATGGATGAAGACCCTGAGGTGCTTGTGAAGGGTGAGGAAGAAATTCTTCTGCTTAATAACTCTGATTCACCAGATCAAGTCATTATGGCTGTAAAACTAAACTGATTCTTTGCATGCATTGGTGCATTTGTGTGAATTATGGCCCCCCTTTTTTATTATGCTGGTTACTTGGAATCCTTAATCTGAAGAAAATTTGATTTGTACTTGTTTCAGTTTTACAGCATGTAGATTACAATTTCAAAGGTTGAATTGTGTTTTAAACTTTATGACATTCTGGCAGCTTTATCTGTAGTGAGTTAATCTCAAATCTGACTCATAACTACCTCTGTATAAACCAGGGTGCAGCAGGCTGAACAATGTCTACACGCGCGCACACACACACACACACACACACACACACACACACACACTTAGCCATCTAAATGAGGACATACCATATATTTCTACTGTCTTTATATAAATATAATTATAATTAGTATAAACTAACCCAAATAGACTAACATAATAAATGAAGCAATATTGTTTAGAAATATTAATATTCAACTTTATCATTATTGGTAATTATCAAGTGTACAGATAAACATGCAACTGTTCAAAAGTTAGTTATTAAATGTGACCCCAAAATAATAGGACCACAAAACCAGTCATAAGGGTAAATCTTTCGAAATTGAGATCTACACATCATCTGAAAGCTGAATAAATAAGCTTTCCATTGATGTATGGTTTGTTAGGATAGGATACAACTATTTGAAAATCTGGAAT
>NW_015657695.1:416623-416817 GCF_001515625.1 Sinocyclocheilus rhinocerous | reverse complement strand
GAGGGATGTGAGGGATGTGCGTGTGTGCGTTATGTTTGTGTGTGAGATGTGAAATGTCTGCATATGTGAATGCTATGTTGGCTATGTTGGGGTCTGTTTTAGCAGCAGAAGTGTGATGTTGACCCCAACTTCCCTCAAGGAATGGGTGTGTATGTATGTATGTATGTATGTATGTATGTATGTATGTATGTGTG
>NW_015657695.1:400446-416141 GCF_001515625.1 Sinocyclocheilus rhinocerous | reverse complement strand
CACACACACACACACACACACACACACACACACACACTTAGCCATCTAAATGAGGACATACCATATATTTCTACTGTCTTTATATAAATATAATTATAATTAGTATAAACTAACCCAAATAGACTAACATAATAAATGAAGCAATATTGTTTAGAAATATTAATATTCAACTTTATCATTATTGGTAATTATCAAGTGTACAGATAAACATGCAACTGTTCAAAAGTTAGTTATTAAATGTGACCCCAAAATAATAGGACCACAAAACCAGTCATAAGGGTAAATCTTTCGAAATTGAGATCTACACATCATCTGAAAGCTGAATAAATAAGCTTTCCATTGATGTATGGTTTGTTAGGATAGGATACAACTATTTGAAAATCTGGAATGTGACGGTGCAAAAAAAAAAATCAGAATATTGAGAAAATCGCCTTTAAAGTTGTCCAAATGATGTTCTTAGCAATGCATATTACTCCTCAAAAATTAAGTTTTAATATATTTACAGTAGGAAATTTACAAAATATCTTCATGGAACAATGAATTTACTTAATATCCTAATGATTTTTGGCATAAAAGAAAAATCAATAATTTTGACCCATACAGTGTATTTTTGGCTATTGCTACAAATATACCTGTGCTACTTAAGACTGGTTTTGTGCTCCAGGGTCACAAATAGTTTTTTTAATGTTTTTGAAAGAAATCTCATACTCACCAAGGCTGCATTTATTTGATAAAAAATATTCAAAATAATATGAAACAGTAAAAGTATTATGAAATATTATAAAGTAACTATTTATATTTGCAAAGCTGAATTTTCAGCAGGCATTACTCCAGTCTTCAGTGTCACATGATCCTTCAGAAATCAGTCTAATATGCTGATTTGATGCTCAAGAAACATTTCTCATTGTCAATATTTCTGTGAAAAAGCATTTATTTGAAATTGTAAACTTTTGTAACATTCAGAATTACTTTCAGAATTTACATTTACAGTAATATTTAAGTAATACTATCTCAATAAAAACAGAAACTAAACAATATTTATCAGTTGACAACACATCGATTATTTAACACTTAAAAATAATCAGTATTATTTGTATTTGTTGATCAATCTGCGACTCCTATACCTACAATTAAATTTTCCATTAAAAAAACACTATACATGTTTACAAATAATATATTTAGTATAAACTCAAATCTACCCAAAGGAAGTTTTTGTCAGCTTTAGCTCACTTTCGGGAACAGTCCATAGTCCCCAGTACACACACACGCGCATCAGTTATAGCATGTAATATTATTGGTGACACACGAATTGGCTGACACACCAATTGAGACAGTTAGACATCGTTGACCAACACTTAAGCTGCTGACCACAGATTTAAGTGTGTGTGTGTGTGTTATTCAGAGTTGTCCATGATCTCAGAGTGTGCAAATGTGAGTGCTATGCGGTATTTGCTGCATTGGAGTGGTAATAATACTCAATCACATGTAATGAGTAATAATAAGCAGGGCAGAGTAATATTAGTGTAGAGGGGTCCAAATGCTCCGCCAGCCTGTCTCATGCTGGCCTGCAGAGCTGCTAAATAAGACAGTCTTCCCCCAGTCTGTCTGTCTGGCTGACTCACACACACACACACACACACACACACACACACACACATATTCAAAGGGAAAGGTAGCAGGTGCAATGCATCTGCAAGCAGCAGCGGAAAAAAGGTAACATGGTCCAAGTGTCATGAAGGTTTACTAAAAAAAAAGCACTTTTCCCATGAAATGTTTCTTGATTATTGGCTCTGATACACATTTGTGCATAGACAACAAACTTTCTGAAGGTCTGGAGGGAGATTTTATCCCTAGTGTGACTTTAACACAACCCTCTATTAAGTTGGGTGAGTGGAGTTTTGGTATCCTGCTCTCGGCTGGATGTGGACGGGCTGGTTTGTGCTGTTTCGCCTTTTTCAATGATCACTCAGTCTGACTCTGCATGAGCGCTGGGAGCTAGCTCTCAAAGAATGATATTTCAAATGACACATAATTCATTTTTGTCAGGTTTTGAAAAGGAATCTCCGTATTCTTATTTGATTGGTCTGTTACAGTATTTATCATGTATAATATGGGTATTTTTCTCTGTTTTGTTTTTCAGGCTGGCTCCTGCGGGAGGTGCAGGGAGGTTGGCTCCGGCAGAGGAGGTTCTGGTTTGTGTTGACAACAGACTCTCTTGACTACTACAGCGGCCCGGAGAGTGATGCTCGCAGACTGGGCACGCTAGTACTCACATCCCTCTGTTCAGTGCTGTGGCCGGATAAACACACCTACAAACAGACAGGTAACGCGTCTGCAATTAAACTAGGACAGTCTAGTCTTGTTTTTACACTCTCAGAAAAAGTGTGCAAGATTGTACATTTAGGGGTTCAACAGCTTGTCACACTTAAAAGGAAAATATTCTGCCTTATTTAGTACCCTAAAGGTACATGTTATTTTTCTGTATACTAATATGTACATTTTAGGGATAAATAAGGTATCAGTCAAAACAGTTCTTTCTGCACTGAAAGGTGAAAGAGCATAAAACTAAAACCACATCCTCTGTTTTCTCATGACTTGGGTGATGATTTTAAGGTTGTTTTGGTGATTTTTATCATATAATATTCCTTTTTTTTTTTTTTTTTAATTCCACAATCAACCTCTCCTCAAACATTGTTTGACACCACAAAAATATACTGAAAAAAAATTGTGTCAGTATGAACGAACACCCCAAGAAAATACTATTTCAGTTTTTCTACTTAAAACGTAATGTTTAATTGAAAGTGTTACTTGCTGTTTCTTTGTAATTGCTTGTAAAATTTGCTAGCAATTTTTGATTGAAAATGGTTTGTAATGAGTTTTTTTCAGTGATGGAGATCAGTTGAAAGTTAATTGTGTGCTTCATAGACTCATTGTTTACTCCCTAGAGATTTACATTTAGAGAACATATTGATATAATGTTTTCTTCAATGTATTCCTTAATTGTTTTACTTGGTCTTAAAAAGGTCTTTAAAAAGTTTTCATAAAGCCTGCAGAAACCCAGGATGACTTTATTTGTTTGTCACTCTTTGTCCTGGTCAGTAAATGGTGTGAGCCAGAATTCATAGTCCAGTGGAATATAAACACAATATTTCACTCACTATTTTAGGGTTTGCACTCACAGTGACACGCATTTTTTCAGAAAGAGCTGATCTTCTGGACAGATCACAGGCACAAAGTGGCCGTGAGACCTGTTGATCTCTTGTCGGCATTGGCGTGAATTATAACAAAGAGTGAAAAATTTAAGGGGGTCTGAATACTTTCCGTACCCACTGTATATGTATGTATATGTGTGTGTGTGTGTTCACATGGCACATACTCGGCTTGAGTTCTGAATCATACACACACACACACACACACAAACTTTTAACCAGCACTGTCCACAAAACTCAGAACTTTTCCCAGATTAACTTTAGGGACTTTCCTAGATAAAAGTGTGTATGTCTGAAAGTAAAGCTTTGTGTTTGTGTGTGTGTGTGTGTGTGTGTGTGTACAAGGGCAGCAGTTGGTCAGGAGTCATTCATTATCCAGCACAGCGGACACGATAGAAACAGTTTCTTCTTTTAACAAACAAGTTGTCATATAATATCATGGCTAATGCTTTGGCTCGTCCACAGAGTAAAACAGATCTGTTAATGAAAACATTAATGAGGTACAATTTTCGCCTAAGAAATCGGAGATGTTTACAGTGGACACCAACTATTTTGGCCTGTAAATTTTAGAACACCCACTGGTTCTGAAAAACCTGGAAATATCAGGGAATGTAACCATGAAATAGTCATAGAAATGAATTTCCACAGCGAATATACATTGTTCTGCTGTAAAATATTTAATTTGCTAGATATTGCTCTTTGCGAGTGCTTGTGTAGAGCGAATACTTGCCCCCAAACAGTCTAGAGAGATTGGTGGACTTCATGGAGATTGTAAAGAAATGGTGTGTTTTGAACTAAAGCTTCATTCTTTTGACTGCCAAAGTTAACAACGGGATAAATGAGATATTAGTTAGATCCTCATAAAAGATCTAGATCCAGCTCTCTCAGAACATCTGAACACATTTACTGCAGGTCAGACACGTGAAATATGAGGTTGTCAGAATGCTGGAGCTCTAGGACATTTGTCTTTAATCAGAAACAGTATAAGCATATGTTTTATTGCATTTTTTTTCTTTGCTTTTCTTTATGTACTCTCCTAATTGTTAGGAGATGCTATTTTTGTATTGCTCCACTTTGTTGAATGGCACTTTTTAAAGAGTTGCACTAAATATGGGCCTCTTTAATGTGTATGTGTGACAGGTTACTGGAGTCTGACAGTGTATGGCCGCAAACATTGCTACAGACTCTTCACAAAGCACTACAATGAGGCGGTGCACTGGGCGTGTGCTGTACAGAAAGTCATAGACAGCAAAGCGCCGGTTGAGACGCCAACACTGCTCCTCATACGAGACATTGAGGTGAGAGAACAAGCAGCAACGGAGATGAACATGACAGCATGTCAACATATATCAAGAGGGATTGTAAATGTTGCATGTGCACACTTATTTAGAAAGGATGCTTTAAATAGAACATAAGTGACAGTAAAGGCATTTATAAAAGATTTCTATTTCAAATAAATGCTGTTCTTTTGAACTTACTTTTAATCAGAGAATCCTGAAAAAAGTTTCCTTAAAAGTATTAAGCAGCAAAACTGTTTTCAACATCAATAAGAAATGTTTCTTGAGCAGCAAATCAGCATATCAGAATGATTTCTGAAGGATCATGAGACACTGAAGACTGGAGTAATGATGCTGAAAATTCAGCTTTGCCATCACAGGAATAAATAGCATTTTTAAAGGGGTCATATGATGCGATTTCATTTTTTCCTTTCTCTTTCGATTTGGCCAATCACAACGCACTGGATAGCTGGCTAATCAGAGCACACCTCGCTTTTCAGACCGATTAGTTTTGTAAAAATCGACGCGTTTCAAAAAGGCGGGGCATAGAGGAGAAACGATAATGTACATTATGTGGAAAATAATGTGTTTTTTAACTTTAAACCGCATAAACACATTTCATTACACCAAATACACAAAATAATGTTCTTTTTAGCAGCATCATATGACCCCTTTAAATATATTAAAATAGTAAACAGTTATTTTAAATTCAAGCAATATTTCACAATTTTACAGCTTTTACTGTATTTTTGATCACATAAATGCACCCTTGTTGAGCATGTGAACATTTTTCAAAAATATTTAAAAATCTTATTGACCCCAGATTTTGGAAAATAGTGCATAATGTAAGATAATATAATAGTTTTTTTTTGCCTCCACTGTATGTGTGTGCATATATATATGTATATGGCAGCTTAGCTCCTAAAGACATGTTCAGGATGGCACACATATACAGACACGGTGTGTAAACCATCTAAACCCCACCCACTGTCATCTTTCTGCCCCACTATATTATTCTTAGTTTGTTGGCTAGTGATTTTACACTTATAGATGTGCTCCTCGGTATACCATGTCTCTGGAAATAGTTTTGAAGGCAGCGAGTAGCTCTTCAGAATAACCCTGTTGTTATGATGTAATGCCGGTGCTCTTGGATAGATCTGTATTAATAGGATGCTAGTTGCTAGCCCACAGAACTCCCCGGAATCCCATTGAGGTCGCACATAAACAGACAGACAGACAGGCGTGAAAACCGCAGTGGTTGAAATGTTAAGTGCCCAGACCCCTAAATGACCTTGCTGATTGCTATATATCTCTTATAGATAAGATATGCATGGATATTAAATATTTTAACAAGATAAGGGAGGCTGCGCTTTATTCTCAATATAGTCTTTGCTAAAAGACACTATATTTTTGCCGTATTGCTTTTTAAAAATGAAAACCATACAATAAAATAAGCTTTGTTTTGATGAAAATGTTGTAATCTTAAGTTTGTATATGTATGTACTAGGGCTGCACGATAAATCGCATGCGATATTTAACGCGCATCTTGTCAGTAAAGCCATTCTGTAATCAGCGGTAAATCTCCATCACCTGCGTGCTTTCACATTGAGCAGCATTAACTACACAGAGCCGTTGTTCACAGACGAGCTGCGCAAAAAATCGCGCGAATATGAACGTGGTTTTGCGCAGCTTGTCAGTGAACAACGGCTCTGTGTAGTTAATGCTGCTCAATGTGAAAGCACGCACGTGATGGAGATTTACCGCTGATTACAGAACCGGCTTTCTGACAAGATGCATGCTACCCATCAATCAGTACGGTGGCAGACATCCCAGACTACAGCTCATATGGTGTACAGTAGGGCTGCATGATAAATCGCATGCGATATTTAACGCGCATCTTATCAGTAAAGCCGGTTCTGTAATCAGCGGTAAATCTCCATCACGTGAGTGCTTTCACATTGAGCAGCATTAACTACACAGAGCCGTTGTTCACTGACAAGCTGCGCAAAACCACGTTCATATTCGCGCGATTTTTTGCGCAGCTCGTCTGTGAACAACGGCTCTGTGTAGTTAATACTGCTCAATGTGAAAGCACGCACGTGATGGAGATTTACCGCTGATTACAGAACCGGCTTTCTGACAAGATGCACGTTAAATATCGCATATGATTTATTGTGCAGCCCTAGTATGTACTATTTATTTTACCTCTCATAAACTCACACATAAAGCACATAGTGGTTACGGCAGGAGGTCTTGTCACATTTAACTGGTCTTAGGTTGGTTTATCATGTCTGTTATAAGCATACATCCCACAACAAACATAAACTGCCATTATTCAACAACAACCAGGGTTGTCAAGTCCATCTGTAAGCTGAAATCTGTTTCCCTTTCATTCATCCCCCCTCAGCCGTTTTCCCAAACACAGCATTTCCATATAAAACATAATTTCATCATTTCATTACGGACCCAATAACAAACAGCTCATGTGTTTATGGGGATATAATGATACACAGCAGATATATCTGTCTTAAGTTTATTTATATATCAAGGTGTTTAATTGACCTTGCATTGCTTTATGTGTGTTTATGTGCGTTGTTTTTGTACAGGAGAATAAATTCAATCCAGAAATTGTAGAACACATCTATGAACATAATCCCATCCTGAGGTACACGCAGAGCCCCCTTTACGCCCCACTGCTGCCTTTCCCCTATGGCAGCCTCCACCACCCACGTGAGTCAAACACACACACACACACACACACACACACTTATGTTGCATATATCACATATACACACCAATGCTCACATAAAGAACATTTCAATGAACCAATCAGATTAGACACACCCCCTCTTTCTACAACCCTGCCGTTTTGGTGTAACCATGGTCACCAAGCAATATATTTACCTGTCAAGCAGAAGCAAAGCAAACTCGGCATCTGTTTTCAAGTGCTTTGAAGCTCTCAGCTTCCTTGAAAACCTTTACGAAATGAAAAACTTTACCGATGTTTTTTGGTCTCCTGTTTTTTTTAATTCGCCATGAAATCAGAACTAACCATTCTTATTTCTTTTACCTTCTCTCATGAAAATCTGACTTTTTCTGTGTTTAAGTGCTATAATCATGCCCCCGGTGCTACTGCTAACCCAGAAAACGTCAAAAAGAACAACCCAGTAATTTTTTTGGTAAGCCTTTCTCTGCAAGCTTGTGAAAAAACGTGCCACTCAGATTTTTGCTCCCCCTACGATGTAGAAAGGGGATCTTATTATAATATTACCACCCCTTAATCTGCAAGTTTCCACCCATTGTGTTTTTGCAAGCGACAACGGTGTACCAGTTTTAACACCATGGCGAAAGTTCGAGATCTGTCTTCGGCTGCACTGACAAGCACAGAACACTGTTTAGAGTCCCAGCCTCAGAGGAGATTTATTCATTTATTTACTGTATATTACGCTGCTGCCACACAGATCTAATATAAACATGTGACTGTTTTTGTAATTCGGTTTATGTTTTTAATATATACTTGTGTGTATTTGACAGTTCAAGTGCAATAAGACATGAAAGAGAACTCACATGCTGTGTGACAGGTGCTTCGGATGTGTGCGCTCAGAAATCCGTATATCAGAAGTTTAAACTAATATGCTTTAAAACGCAAGATTTCAGCGTAATAGACATGATAATCAAAATCAAACTTGATGTTTTTTGGCAGAATATCTGAGGAACGAGCTGGTGACCTTTCCCCTCCAGCAACTTGCTGACATGAGATTGCAGCAAATAACAAACAACCATCCAATGATCAAATCAATTCCAGATGGACAAAATCAAGTCCCGTTTTCTTTCTTGATCAAGCAGCTATTTCACTGAAATATACATTACAATAGTGAAGAAATGTAATCACAATTTCTGTTCAAGAAGACTGACTTGAATGACATTTGGCTATATAAAGGCGTTCTTGATGCATTTTGCACCAAATTCATGAAAAATGCTTCAAGTTTATCTATCTTGCTCTCAGCATCTGGCTTTCTATATATGAATTGCCACTCTGAATGCACAAAATGATTGACAGGCAAAAAAGCACCTCAAAGGCATTCTGATTGGACAAAGAATCTGACCACCAGCTACTTTTATTTGACCATTTACAGAGACAAAGGTGTGATATTCCAGGACAGTTATTGAATAAAGAAGTTGAAATATCCAAAGTTTGAATCTTTAGTGACTACAAAATATACTGTATATACACCGTTAACACACCTTCTCTTACTTTTCTTCATAGATATGGCAGGTAAAGGCTACACATCCATCCGTGAAGAGGCGGTGAGGCTTTTTAACTGCCTCCAGCAGTTGGAGTTGGCCCGTGAGCCCGTTCCTCTCATACAGGGGATCCTCCAGACCTGCCTCGACCTCCGGCCACTCCGAGATGAACTCTACTGCCAGCTTATCAAACAGACCAGCGTTACCAACTTACGTCTCCAGACGCAGACACAGACACAGCCGAATCCGCAGCTCCGATACTGGCAGCTGCTCACCTGCATGAGCTGCACCTTCCTGCCCAGCTGCAGCATACTCCGATACCTACGCTTTCACCTGAAGAGGTGGGTTACGCACATCACAAATCTACACAGTGCACTGAATGTGTACACTCACAAATCCACCAGCCGGATCTCAACATACACACATAAACGTTACCTAGAACAGTGAATCTCAACCTTTTGGCGTACCGGACCCCAGTCCAATTCAGAACCATCCTCAAGGACCCCCAGAACAAAATTGACTCATCTATGTATCATTTGTATCTTTGTGAGGACCAAATGCAGTCAAGTATAATTCAAATTAGTTGACTTGTCCAGTATTTGGCCATATCATCAGCTATATTGGATTTTTCTTTCATGGGAACATGTCATGTCACAAAAATTCATACTTTATACGGACCCCCTGGCCTTACGTCAAGGACCACTAGGGGTCCACGGACCCCTGGTTGAGAAACACTGACCTAGAAGTCCTTGAGTATAAACACGCACAACTGCCTCCGGTCCTGCGGTCAAGTGTGTAGGAAATATGGGCTGCCTGAGGTTGACTGGATTGGAAAGTGCACTTCCTGTTCGCTCGTTCTTTTCCTCTCCTTGAGGGGTTGGGAAACGGCACGATGCTTTCTGCATCTCATGGCTAATTAACTCTTAAAGTACTGCCAGGCCTGGAGGATAGACAGAAAATAAGAGAATGGCTAAATAAACGAGTGTGCCGTGAGGAAATGGTGCGTTGACCACAGGACTTTGATTACAGAGGCGGCTGGTGTAATGGAGACGGACGAGTCTCTGTTCTCCTGAGGCCCCCAGACGCTTCCCGCATGTGTTTACTTAACTCCAAAAGGGCCTCCGCCATGCATGTGATTACCAAGTGGCTGACACTTCATATCGCAAATAGACAAACTAAACAGAGAGGCCACACAACTTCCCTCTGATTTTTTTGGAGGGAAATTTTGCGGTTTAGATGCGAAATGATGGAAATGGTCCTTAAAATCCCTTTCTTCTGCTATCAGGGTTCAGAGTTTGAGTGTGGACTCGGAGGTGGAGAGCTACGCATCTTTCATAGCCCAGGCTCTGGAGAAGACGCGCGGCCGTGAGTGTGTGCCCTCGTGGGAGGAGATCCAGGGGCTGATGGGAAGGCAGGAGATACTGTGTACTGTGCACTACCCTGGACCGGGCTGCTGCCAGATACCGATCACCTCGCACACCACGGCTAATGAGGTATTGCATCAACCGTTTCCTCTATAGCAGGGGTTGGGAACCTTGAGCCCATGTGCCACCATTGGCACACAAAAGATTAATCATTAGCATGCAAGTAATAATAACCAGACAGATGTATTTATTTTTGTAATGTTAAATTCTGTTTTTGCAATTACCCTTCCACAAAAATGTAAGAATATGTATTTATTTATTAATTTGCTCTGTTACTTTAACATGGATTTTTCTCTGTTGTTATTAAAACTAAAATAATTACTTTTAACCTCCTGAGACCCTGCATCCTCATGTGAGGACATTATATTTTGGTGTATTTCTCTGAGACTATACATACCACAGTTTTAAGTCTGGATGTCCTGTACAGAGCACAATATAATGAAAAAACCTGTTTATGGCCATTTTACACACATTTTGCATAAAGAAAAATGGTATATCAAATCATTCTGTTATAACATAGTTGAGAATTATCTTTATACAAAGTTTGGTAAAAACAAATCCTGAAAACTAAAAATGTATTGGTGATTTTAAAAAATCAATTGTTTTTGCCAATGCATGTTCATTCATGTCTTTTTATTTAAAAAAAAATTGAGTCCCGATGTCCTCCTACCAAGGACATAGCATAACTTATGAATGAAATATCATTTTTAATTATTATTATTATTTTTTTTTTTAAATAATTTTTTTAATGCTCTAAACAATGTAATGACATGAAAAAATACACATTTTTTCCTAAAATGTTTTGCCGGGTCTCAAGAGGTTAAATCAAAGTTGTTTTTGTTAATTGAAATATTAAAAAATATTAGATGAAAAAACTTGGCAACTAAGTTTATGCACTAAAATGACTAAACTAACAGTTAAAACTAGAATAGAAATAAATAAAAGCTAAACAGAAATATAAACTAATACAATTAATAAATTAAAACTGAAAATATAAAAATAAAACCTAATTCAAAATATGAATAAATACTATAATTGTATATAAATAATACTAAAATAACAATCTCGCTCTTATTTTCTCTGTCCAGGTCGTGAGGAAGATGGCGGAACGCCTTGGGCTGCAGGACAGCCGAAACACATTTGCTCTTTTTGAGCATAACTCGTGCTGGGAAAAAGCTATCGGAGGCAGCACCATAATCGCAGATGTCATCACCAGATTTGAAAAGTAAATATTTTTAATAAATATCTTCAGCCTATTGTAATATGTGTAATACAACTAATGTACTGAACCTAAAGTACCACAGCACTATAGTTTGTTGGACATGGTACCATGCAAGTACCATGTTTTTTGAACATTAACCGTGATAGTTCTATGGTGTTTTTTAAGTACTATGTAAAGACCATGTAATCAATCAGTACCATGGTATATGTCAAGTTGCAATAATGATGATAATATGTCAAGTTAACAATAATATTACCATCCACGATAGCACCACAGTACAGTACAGTGTAGATCTGTGTTTTCATCATTGATTTATTAACTTTCCCAGCACTTTAGCACAGTTTAACCAACCCCCCTGATGCGCGCACATACACACACACACACACACACACACACACGCACACACTGTGAGAATGGACAAGCAGCTCTTTATTAGTATTCTGTGTTCCAGTAGGGATCTCAAGGTGAAACTGATGTCATCAGCATTAACTGATGTGGGAAGCAAACTGAAGGAGAGATAAGCCAAGCCAGCCAGAATTCAAGGCATCCGCTTTATTCTGGGAAGTGTGTTTGTGTGTTTTTGCACGTCTCAGTGCCAATTCTTCCCAGAAGTGGGTTCATGGACACACGCCTAGTCTTTCTCTCACACTCATATATGTGTACACACACAAACAAACCCGCGCATACAAAACTGCACAAGCAGCAGTAAAAGCTTAGCAAATCAGGGTGAGTCATATGTTTTGGAATGATGACATCGCTTTGTTGGGGTGATTTTAGTTGTGTGTTTAGGAAGCGTTGGCGGATTTCATTTGTTGCCGCCATGCTCTGCTTGACAAGTCTCCTGAGCTACTTAAAGACTCATAGTTTAAGACAAATACATAGTTTTAGGATGCTTGAGAAGGGGTTAAATAATAAGGGGCCCTCTTCAGATGTGTATCTGATTCATATGCATTTTCCATTAATGAATCTCTATCTCTGTCTTCCAGTTTGTCAGCTAAAGATCCAGACTCTGACTGCCAGTGCCGACTCTGCTTTAAACTGTATTGTCTCCTGGACACCGACAACATCAGTACAGACAGCATTGAGTACCTCTTCCTGTATGAGCAGGTAAAACGACAAGAGACGGGCGGAGATGAGCAGAAATGAAAAAGCTAAATTAGGGGTAGGCTATATGACCAAAATCTTATATCACGATATGAGTCATTTTATTTCACTGTAACGGTATATATCACGATATAGCTATTTTTGCTTTAAATAAGGTTTTTATATCAAATTTTTTTATACTTTTGATATAAATCATAATTCAATATCACAAGAAACCATTACTAGCCTAAATAAAAATAAAAAAAAGCTCACTGAAGAAAAGTAAACGGTCAACGATCAAATAAGAATAAGAAACTAATTACAAACAATAGGACAAAAAAACTACAGTATAAATAAGAAATGATACATTCATTTTATAAAGTAATCAAATGTATAAAAACAGTGCAAATTAAATATATATTTCTTCTTATTAAAGTTACAAAAGTGATTTAGTCAAGAGCAGTGAGAGATTTTCTCTTTTGTTGTTTGATTAACATGAATGACAGACTTATTAGACTGCTGTCACTTTAAGAGCTGCCCGGATCCAGTATATGTACTGTTACACATGTCTTCTTTCTCAGCAGTTTGCTTTCACTTAAGACCTTAATTAGTGTGTTTACAAAGATAATTACAAATACCAGTATTTTGACACCTAAAAGTGTGTGTATTTTACCATTCATGGCCTATAAAGCGGCAAAAATAACTTCAATATTCCCGCGCTCTATGAGCACGTCTTCACATGTGCGCGCCTCTCTGACTTGCGCTCAGAAACGTCTCTCAGACAGCGCAATGTTTAAAAACACGTGCAAACGATACGTTTTCGTGACTGCGTAGCACAGCAACATCACGTGAGCGTGTAACCGCGATAGAGACAATAATAAAAAATCTCTACCGGTTGACAAATTTCTACCGGTTAATCGTGTCCACCGTTATATCGCCCACCCCTAAGCTGAATGTTGATGATTGAAATTCATGAGTTTTACAATATTCACACTGTTAATGAACTGAATTAAATTAACGTTAAACTGAACTGAGCTGAGTAACAACATGTCTTCAGTAGAGCTGCTCACACAGAACTTTACACAGTTATTGAACTCAAATGAATCAACACTGAACTGACTGGAGCTGAATAATGACACTGTTGTCTGGCTACAGCTGTTTTATGGCAGAATTTGGATTTGCCTCATTTCGGAAGTTTGCATAAATGGTTTTGTTACTTTCCTGTTCAATACTGTGAAAAACTAAAGGTGACTTGACTGTTGAGTAAAAATATACAGCGAAAAAGAAGACTAAAATAGAAGTGGCCTATAGTGGAATGTGTTTTATAAAAGGCTAATAATAATAATAATGGATATCTTCCTCTGAACATTTAAAACAGGGATTTTCCAATTCTTCCTCTCTGTTTGTTTCCAACTAGTTTCACACTTGTGTGGACTGATGTGTGCATAACGTCTTTATCAGTCGAGTGAAAGGCAAACATACAAACACAGCACACTAGTGAACTCGGTAAACTTTCCCTCGCTTGACTTCCTCCCCCCTCTCTCTGTCTCAGTGTCATGAGATGGTGGTGCGGGGGCAGCTGCCAGCCTGTGAGGACGACCTTCTTTCCCTGGCAGCGTTGAGACTGCAGTGTCTACTGGGAGATTTCAGCGCGCTCTCACCGTACCCACCCTTGGAGCAGCTCTTTCCAGCTGAAGTGGTGGAGGCCAGGGCCCTACTGACCCCTGTCGATCCCCCTGGCTGTCCTTCATTCCCCGGGGGTCTGCTGGCTGGGACGCTGTGGGGACACAAGCGGCGTCAGGAACAGGACCAAAGACTGCGGGCCAGACTAAGGGAAGAGGGAGCCGTGGTGATGTCGGCCATTTTGGAGCGCTGGAAAGCCCTGGCGGGATACAGTCGCAGAGACAGCATGGCCGCCTATCTCACCATCGCCCGGCAGTGGTCGGGGTTTGGCTGCACGCTCTATGAAGTGGACTTTTACATCGTGAGTGGTTTTCACTTTATAATTGTTTTCAACATTGATAATAACAAGAAATTTTCTTGAGCGGCAAATCAGCATATTAGAATGATTTCTGAAGGATCATGTGACACTGAAGACTGGGGTAATGATGCTGAAAATTCAACTTTGCCTCAGAGGAATATGTTAGAAAACAGTTATTTTAAATTGTAATAATAATTCACTATGCTGTTTTTACTGTATTTTGTTTTACCAAATAGATGCAGTCTTGATAAGCCTAAGAAGCTTCTTTCAAAAACATTGAAAAATCTTAAAGGTTTGTACCACCAGACAATCAGAGCTGTGCCTATCATCCTCCTGTTTCTCATAGAGCTCGACAGGAAGCTTCTCTCAGAAGTTGTGGCTGGGCGTGGCGGCTTCCTGTGTGTCTCTGTATCGTCAGGGTGAGGCTGAAGCGTTGGAGTCTCTGCCGATTGGTCAGATCTGTTCCTATGGCGTCTCTGATAGCAACACATTCAGGATCACTGCAGGAGACAGAGATCTGCTCTTTGAGACCTCCAAGGTAAGCGTGCAACATAGCCGTTATATCAGCAATATCCCTAACTGGTGTCATAACGACAGCAATAAAGTGACTAAAACTAAAATACAAAGAAGCTAAATAGAAATATATATTTTTAAAAGTAATTAAAATGTATACAAATATTTTTAAAAAGTAATAAAAAAAATGTAAACAAAAAAAATAAAAACAAGAGCTAATTTAAAATATTAGTACATTTCATAATAGTATATAGATAATACTAAAATACTGGCAGCCACAAAACCACTCACAATATCTTTGCGTCAAGGAAACAGCACTCACATTTCTTCAACAAATCTAAAACATTTAACGAATAGAACTATTGTCAGAGCATTTTATATGCACAGATGGCAGGTCTACCTATAGTTTTACTCTAGCAATAATGGTGAGATGCAACTTGGCCTTCATGTTAGCATCATGCATGCATACTGTGAGGCCAAAATACTCCAGATATAATAGGGGAAGCATATACCCCTAGCCAAGGCAGAGTTTTAGACCAAAGTTCAAAATACATCATATGTACAGTGCACAGCATAAATGAGTACACCCCCTCTGAAACTTAACAAATTCAGCAATTACTCTTTGCTTAGAAGAGATGTTATGGTTTTATGTCTGGTTTCATGTTATGGAAGACATGGTATGGTAGAGATATAATATTCCAGCAAGTCTGCTTGATCAGTTACCAAAGAAGAATGTTAAAA
>NW_015657695.1:379215-399930 GCF_001515625.1 Sinocyclocheilus rhinocerous | reverse complement strand
TTTTTATCCGTGTTTTTAGTTTTAATCAGTTCTAGTCCAGCATGCAGCGTGTTGTGTCCATTATTAGCAGTTACAGTGTGTAAAGATCTGCACTTTGAATTTCTACTGAAACATAATTTGGGATACAGTAATTGATGATTATCACAAATTGCACATGAGGTATGTGCACATACTAGTTTAATACACACTACTGTAATGTTTATCATAGTGGGGACCTGGTCTGATGAGAAAGGGTTTCTAACTAATATTAATAACATCCCTACTATTGCTTTTATGTAAGGGTGATGCCGTTATGACAGCTTTTGAGAACTGCTCTGGTGCTCCAGTAAGAGTCCCACAAATTACACATGAATACAGTGCACAGCATAAATGAGTACACCCCCTCTGAAACTTAACAAATTCAGCAATTACTCTTTGCTTAGAAGACATGTTATGTTTTTATAGAGATATAATATTCCAGCAAGTCTGCTTGATCAGTTACCAAAGAAGAATGTTAAAATTATCAAGAAAATACCATTTTCTTTTCAAAGTGATAAAATGTTGTGTTGCAAAAATGAGTACACCCTCCTGAAAGTTACTAAAAAAAAAAAAATTCTGGTGTAAGGTTAAGGCAAGTATTGATCAACAGGTAAGTATGTTGAAACAAAACTGTTAAAGGTAAGTAATTTCTTGATAATTAAGTGTTATATGGCCCACTGAATCATACTCATGGACTTAATGCTGACAACAATGAAACCACTTATCTTAACACTCTTGAGCAGCTGTGGAGGATTCTGTAGAGATGAGCTGAGCAACACTCCCCATTAAAGACCAGGGCATTTAAGGAGGTCGTCCTCCAGGAGTTAAACAGCACAGATGTGAAAATTTGTCATGAACTTGTACACTCAGTGCCAAGAAGTGTCAGAGCAGTGTACTTAGAGTTATGGAGGACATATTAAGTTCTAGAATATTACACTTGGTTGAATTAAATCTAGGTTGTACTCATTTCTGCAATCCTTCATTTAAACAAAAAATGGCTACGTTTCTTATTTTACAGATATTAATGGTATGTATTTGTCTGTTTTTATTAAGAATATGTTTAATACGTTTCAATTTTGCCATCTTTCTATGAATTATATTAGTGATCATTAAGAAAATACATCTTTTATATTTAATCAGAGGGGGTGTACTCATTTATGCTGTGCACTGTATGTTATGTAAATTAAGTTAGCATATGAAACATGTAACCTTCAATGGTTCTAAACTAGAAAGACGTTGACGTCAAAGTGTTTGTATCATGCGTACTACAAACCTCTTCCCAGTACTCGAACAATACAGGTCAGACCAGCTGTGTGTTTCTGTGTGCTCACTGAGACAACCAGTCTATCTTCTCCTGATATTAGCTGCAGGCTCACACCCATCCTGTGCCGTCATGAACCTGATGAATCTCTTGAGTTTTCATACCAAACCGCTTGACTTCACGTCTGCCTGCCTTCTGAGTGATGCAAGGACATCTGTTCACACATAAACTGTTAATAACGTCCAGTCATTCTCAGTCATCAACATTCGCCTATAGCTATTCTGATCCATAATCACGCGTATGGAAGTCAATATAACAAATTAAAAATGTGATAAACAAGTGCAGCTGTCAATTTCTGTTGGATGTCATTTAAATTAACTTTTATCTTTTCTCTATAATTTTGTGAAATATTATTGCAATTTAAAATAACAGTTTTATTTTAATATACTTTAAAATATAATTTATTCCTCTGAGGCAAAGCTGAATTTTCAGCAACTTTAAAAAAAAAAAGAAATTAATACTTTTATTCAGCAAGGTTGTGTTAAATGGATGAAAAGAGATAGTAAAGACTTGCATTGTTAGAAAAGATAGCTCCACCCCTCCCTACTTGAGCTCCCCTCTCACCCGGTGTGAAGAAAGGACTCGCACACACACACACACACAGACTTTGACTGATGCACACGTGTATATGCAGTCCTGACCGAATGCTTCCCTGTGAGGAGCTTTTGCAAAGAGTACGAACTCAGATGAGACTGAAAGGAGCAGATGCTGTGGAAATGGAGGAGGAGTGGAAGGTGTCCAGGGAGCCACAAACAGGAGAGCAGGTTCAGGAACTCACTTGCTACACCGCCAGCCAAATCCAGAAAGGACACGGGGCCCTCAACCGGCCCCTGCCACCTGGGAGCCCGCCAAATATCACAGAGAGCATAAAAGCCTGACTTCAGAGTGCAAAAATCGTTTTCTTAAGCAGTATTTTTGCCTTGTTTTTAAAATAATTAAACATCCTTAAAACAACATTAATTTATTTTTACTTGCTTTGAAAAATTTAAATACATTTAATTTTCCTTCATTAAATGTCAATTCATTCATCAATCATCAGTTGAATTCATCAAGTATTAAGACTAACTTTTCAGGAAGTTTCTTTTTCTTATTTTTGCATAAATTTGCCTTGTTTAAAGGATGTTTCGGTTTTGTTTTTATTGGAAAACATGACAAAAATACTTTTTTTATTTTTTGCAGTGATGTCTTAGTATTTCACTAAAGGAAGACAACACAAACACATAAAAAACTCGCTCAGCTTTAAACTTTCCTTTCCAGACTCCTGCCTGGATCGCCATTAAACTCATTCGCCGAACCGTACCTGACCTTGAAATGAAAGCAGGTGCAAGTCACTTTCACGTCGACCTTCAGAACTGTCCAATACTGAAGCGACGGTGGTGCGTGAGAGACAGATTTGAACATTTTAAGCTGTAGAAGCCAAAGGATCTTTAGCTCGTCTGTATGATGTGAGTGTATTTTGTGAAATGCTTTGAGCCCGACCTGGTGCTGCTTGACTGTGCTGTTAGCTTACAGTAACTCTGCACTGTGCGTCCTGTAGCCACAACAGCCTCAGATCTTTACATCCGGTTAAAACCAACTAACTTAGACACAACCGTTTGCAGCCTGGTACCTGTGAAGGTAAATGACATTTTCACATTTTCAAAAAAAAAAGAAGACAATTTTCGTTCAAACCAAGCTTCCCAGACCTCTCAAACACGTTTTCAAACACTGAAGATAGACAAATAATCAACACTATTGATATGCAACATTGTCATCATGTATTCTAAAGATTAAAGTACATTTCCATTTAAGGGATAGTTTACCCAAAAATGAAAATTTAGTTATCATTTACTAACCCATCTTTCATCTTGCTGAACACAAAAGAAGATATATTTCTGGTATTTTCATATTATGAAAGTAAATGGGGTCCAAATCAGCATTACTTTGGACTCCATTGACTTTTATTGTAAAAAAATAAAAAAATAAATATATATATATATATTCTTCTATGTTCCACACAATAAAGAAAGCCATACAGATTTGGAACAACATTGAGCGTAAATTGTAGCCTCTGTCAGTTGTGCTTTTGTTATGAAGCCTTATGCCGGCTTTTTTTTTTTTTTATCTGCTGAGAGTTAATATTGTCCTTCTTTAATGTGTGTTACTTTTCTCTAGTTTTATTTATGGCTGTCTGTTGTATACATTGTGTGGAAGTGACTTTTTATTGTCCTTTTTACTTTTGTTTTATATATCTTTCATAAAGACCTGTATTTGTATTTTAGTGCTTGCATTGAAATAATTACAAAAGAGCAGATGACGTCATAGTTAAAATATGTCGTCATAATGTTTATTTACTGTTTTGATAATTTGTCATTTATTTCCCCCCGTCGCGAGAGGTCTACATATGGCAAGTGGTCCGTTTTTGTATATCCAGTAGGATTATTGACATTTTGTCATAACTGAAAAATGAAGAGTTATTCGCCCCTTTTAAAGTCACATGGACCAAATATCTAGGGGTTGATGGCTTCTTCCCCTCGTTTTCTTTTATTTTTCTCCCATCAAATGACTGCCTAACTATTACTGAAGCAATAAAACCTGCCCAGATGTCCTGAGTATGAGCCCATTTTCGGTATGGGGCTTTAGGTTGCCTAAAGAGGAGCCACTAGTGCCTGTCAGTCTGTACAATCTTTAATTCACTCGTACTCCATAATCAGGCTCTTTGTTTTGGTTGTGCACTATCTTTGCTCTAGGGCAGCTTGTCTGCCTGAATACACATCTGAGAAAAGGTTACCAGCTACTTGAAATTCAAAGGTGGAGGGCAATCACATCTTCAATGTTGTTTATTTTGGTTTTTGTCTTTTGCTCCTACAGCCCGTGACGGCAGTAGCGGTTGTTACGTGCTTTTGTGTTCTCTTCTTGTCACTCTTTAGCTGCAGGCAGCTCCGCCCACTGTCATACATGTAACAAAACTCAAACGACAACCTCTAAAGCTTTAGATGGTTTGTATGCTGCATGGTACCTTTATTATGTTACACGTGTAATAGTCAATTGCACTATTGCTTGTACAGCTAACTTAAATGTGCAATAATGCAAAATGATGAATACTGTATGTAATAAAAAGCAGCACCATTACAACATCACTTGAGTGTCAGATATGCTGTTTATGTGGAAAATAAAAAATACTATATTATTAGTATATTACATATTTATAAAGTAATACTTTATTCAGCAAAGATACATTAAATTGATAAAAAGTGACAGCAAAAACTATTTTACAAAAAAAAAATATATATATATATATAGTCAAATGATTAATCGTGATTAATCACATCCAAAATAAAAGTTTTTGTTTATGTGTGTGTACTGTGTATATTTATTTTAGGCCTATTTATTATGCTGTTCTTTTTACTTTCTATTCATTAATCCTGAAAAAAAAAAGCATCACGGTTTACACAAAAATATTAAGCAGCACTGTTTCATATATATTTCACAATATGAATATATATTTCATATATATATACTATTTCAATATTTCACAACTGTTTGCAATAGAAGACTTGATTAATGGCTGGTGAAAAGTCAGCTTTGTCATCACAGGAATAAATCACAATTTGTATATTGTATATACATATTTGTATAAAAACAGTTATTTTCAATTGTAATATTTCACACTATAACATTTTTTTAATTTAAATTTTTAGTTTATATCAAATGAATGCAACTTTGGTGACTTCTTTCAAAAACATTTAAAAATGTTATGAACCCCTAAACTTTTAAACAGTAGTGTATATATTTTAAAGTGATATAATTTCATGAATATAGTGCTTTTCACTCCATATGCTTACTATTTTCAAGCAGATTTATAGAAAAATATTAGAAGAACATAATGCCTTAATTTGTTAGTATATTTAAATAATAAGAGACATTTAATAATATTTAGAAATGTTATAACTTGTATTGACTGCTAACAGTTATGAATAGTCAAAATCTAGATGGTTTTGCCTGTTTGTCATGTTTTCAAGCTTTATTATAAAATTAAATGCATTCAACTAAACCAGGCATCAAGATCCTGTAATGTTGAGTAGAAAAGATTAAAAACCCCACTGAAACCAACTGTTGAAAATAAACACGCCAGTTACAAGGAAAGTAACATGCAGTTCTGAGAAACAGTCCCTTGATTTGATAGATGAAATTACGTTTTGGGACCAGCGTGTCCCTAATAAAAAATTCCACTGGAGAGACACGAAATGTCTGCGACCTTTGGAAGAAACAGAAACTTCTTTGGAAGAAAGTGTAACTGCTACCATGTGGGGTGTCCTATCCTAATTAAACACACCTTAACCAGCTAATCAAGGTCTTCAGGATTACTAGAAACTACCAGACAAGTGTGTTAAGACAGGTTGGAGCTAAACAAGGCATCCAGGAGCAGGATTGGGCACACCTGATATAGAGTAAGTCCTTGACTCAGCTTATCAGTATCTGTCGCAAGTATTGGAATATGAGACAAAGACCAAAGAGGTAAACGTGAGATATTTCGTGTTTTAAGGTCAAATGACCCATGTGGGTGACTATGACATGAGCACAGATGGTTTTGAGGGTGTTCAGTATTTGCACACTATGGAAATATTCTTGTAGAAAAACATTTATTCAAACTCATGAACTTCAGGTAAATGCATCAAGTCTGATAGCAAACTATATACACAGTATAACATTAATAATAAGAACATGTGGTAACCGAGGGGGAAAAAAAGCATCGAGACAGAAATCTGGCATGAAAGTTTCACTCCAGCACAAGGAAGACTGGAGCCGAAGAGTAAATGATTCAAATGAAGAAACGTGATGTGTTGGGATTGTGGTGTATGATTGATTCTGCCAGACTTTGAGGTAACTTCACTGATTTGATTGACTTGAAGAACCCGATGAGGGTTCGCCGATTGGATGGATCGAGGTATAGCATAACACTTGACTTTACTGATCGTCTCTCAAAAACTCAAGATAATCTTCGAGAGTAATCCGCCACAACGAGACCGAGAGGAAAATTGATTCAATCGCACAATCATAGTCTATCCCCTGAAAGCAGGCGCCCTTTGTCTAAAAGCATGCATGCGTGAACGTGAGGGAGTGAGATGGTGTATTCATAAGCTGCTTCTAGTCTGATCTCTTCTAAGAGGCTTAATCTTTCACACTCCCTCCCTACGGTTACATTCATCGGAGACCACCCAGTCTTATCGGTGTAGACGTCCAACGTGTGTGTGGTCAGGGAAGTCTGTGTGCAGGCCACCTTGACGTAGATTGATGTAGATTTTGTGCAGAAGAGTGCAGAGTGCAGTACAAAAATAGATTAAGACGGAGCCATAAATTCTCTGATCAAAGAAATCAAGGAAATCGGGAGGAGAGAGAGAAAGAGTGAAAGTTACAGCTCAGGATAGAGGCGCCAGGTTATGAAGAACTCTTCTATAGGCCCGTAAACATGACGAATGACATGTATATACATACGCAAGCGGTAATGCAGAGAAGCCTCTGGCAGAACAGTATGGTGAGCCGTGAAAGATCTCTGGAGGTGCGTTCACTACTGAAATTCTGTTATGCTCTACTGGAGTCATTGTGTATTTTACAATGCCTGCCTGTTTCCGCTCTAAGAGCTTTAGGGAGTGAGCGGAGGGGATTTCACTGCTCTTGTGTGCCCCAGGAGATGTAGTCGGGACGGGTGGCGGCGCTGTATTCGTCCACGAGCTGCTGAACCACCTCGCGAGAGTTATCCAGCTCGTCGAAGTTGTCCTTGAATATGTCCTCTTTCCTGAACTGCTCGAGGAAGGCCTCCCTCTTCCTCAGCTTATCATACTGACGACAGGTACGCTCAAACAACTAGGAGTGAGGGAGAGGAGAACAGACATTACAGTCTGCTCAAATCTAGCCTTTCTACATACAAGACGTCAGGCTTTTCCCCACATCTCTGACCGATGAATTTCCATGAGTTTCCAATCATGATGCAATTACTGCATATGGATTTTTAAAAACATTTCATAGCAACTGCACTCTTGGACAGTCTAGCTGATGAATTATTTTAGAGTTGAGCATAACCAGACAAGCTTATATTTGCTATAGAATTAATTTTCCAGGCCTGGATATCACAATTTTAAAAATTGCTTGATATTTCCTGGTTTTTCATAACCATGGAAACCCTGTTCAGTGGTGCTTGGGGTTCTGAGAAAATAACTAATTAACGTGATTAATTACTATGTTCATTATAATTATTTAAAATAATAATTCTCCTTTTATGGCTGATAACAGACAAGGGCCATTCTACAGAATTGATGCAAACTGCTGTCCCACAACCATAAACACATTTAAAAAGCATTTAAGTGTTCAAATCGTTAATTAGTTTATTTTTTTTCTTTGTAAACGGACACTATGTAAAAAAATGTGTTCCACATTTTTCATGTCACTACCGAAACAGCTTATGTTTAGTCCACTGGCTGAGACTGATTTTAACTACACCCATAAATTTATGATCAGGAAATATTCCTGTGTCCCCCTCTCTCATATCTACAAGGTGCTAGTAGATAGGTCCCATCATTTTGAGGTAAATGTGTTCAAAAGTCTGTAAAAATCTGTGTGTAACTTTAAGGAACGTCACAACCGCACACTTTTTTGGAAGTTATTCCATAACATTTAGTTTTTATATGTGTTTCACTGTTCAGATCTGTGCTAGCTAACCATGTGCTGATTAGCATCTTTGCGCTAGGTTCAAAAGTTTCTAAAATTGTCACTACCGAAACATTTGGTGGAGTTTCGGTAATGACATCTTTGTTTTTTTGGTGTTATCCCATAGAATTGTCACGACTGAAACGGTCACAACCGAAACATGAATGAATGAATGAATGATGCATTTATATAGCGCTTTATTGTGTATTGTTGTACACCCAAAGCGCTTTACAATCATGTGGAGGGGGTCTCTCCTCAACCACCACCAGTGTGCAGCATCCACTTGGATGATGCGACGGCAGCCACAGGACAACAGCGCCAGTGCGCTCTCCACACACCAGCTACAGGTGGAGAGGAGAGAGAGTCATAGAGCCAATCAAGTGGATGGGGATTATTAGGACGCCATGATTGACAAGGGCCAGGGGGGCAATTTGGCCAGGACACCGGGGTTACACCCCTATTGTTATTGATTTACCTTCATATTTTGCCGATTTGCCGTCATATTTAGCGTCACAATTGCTTTCAACAGTAATAATAAGAATAACTGTTACTTAAGCAGCAAATTAGCATATTAAAATGATTTCTGAAGGATCATGTGACACCGAGGACTGGAGTAATGATGCTGAAAATTCAACCTTGCCGCAACAGGAATAAATTATTTTAAAATATTCTACAATAGAAGTTATTTTAAATTGTAAGAATATTTCAAAATATTACTGATTACTGTATTTTTAATTTAACAACTGCAGTCTTGATGAGCATAAGAGACTTCAAAAACATAAAAAAAAAAAATTCTTACTAACCCCAAACTTTGTATATCCAATACCAATTGATATAGAATCTATTTTTGAGCAGTACAGACATGGAGAATTTAGGGTCAGGTCTTACTGAAGAGATGCTGGTGTGATTAGCCATCATAAGACCACTGACACGATGAGCTGAGGGCAGGTAGGGGGATCGGCGGGACAGTGCCACCTGAATACTAGCCGGACCCCATGGGATAAAATTAGCTAACTTCCTCTCCCTGATTCTCTGCAGACTCTTATGGACCTGCAGAGACACGCATAAACATATAAACATGAGGACATGCACATATAACTTAAAATAAGCTGTGTATATTTAACATGCTCACACCTGTGTGGGGTCCACCTCTCCCTGAATGATGTTGAGAATGGCAATGTAGCAATGATTGGTCTGACGGTCTCGGCCTGTGGACACCATGACGTTCTTGGGCTGCAGGAGTCTCCTCATCACATCAAGAACTGTAGTCTTCCTCACACTTGCCACCTGAAAAGATGACGTTAAATTTTAAGAAGAATATTAAAACCAACTGACAGACACTATTTGGGAGTGACAGATCAATTTGATGTAATTAAAAATGAGTAATTTGTACTCGGAGTCATTAACTCAGCAACATGCTAACATAAAACTACTGGAATCAATAGTGAGTTGAACAGAGAGTTGCAACTGCCTTTGCATTTCTGCAAAGGATCTTGATGCAAATTCCTGCATTTGACCAACTTACGGCCTGATCGGTGGTCAGCGGTGTGTATCCAGTCATGAGGAAGTGGAGGCGGGGAGTGGGGATGAGTGATGCAATCAGACCAATCAGATCATTGTTCATATATCCAGGGTAACGGAGGGTTGTTGTGCTTGCTGACATTATAGTGGACACCTGTTAAACAAAAGCACACTTGTCTTTTGATAATCCAAAAATAGACCAGTCTCCTTTATTTTCATTTTATATTGTGTTGCCTTAATTATTTGGGTGTGCTAATGGGACACTAAACGTGTCGTATATGTAAAAGCAGCTGGTGTTTAAGAGCGCAATAGCCTAGACTGGTGAAACAGGTTTTCTATTTGCACTCTGGTCACCCTTTACAGAAATCTACACACTGTATTGTTAAAGTTCACCATTTCATATGACCGAGTCTTTCAGAGGTGATGAAGACTGTGATGGATGAGTTGACAAAGTGAACAATTCACCTCGGAGCAGGGTGCTATAAAAATGGGCGTATAAGAGGAAAGCATAGGAGAGCGCTGCACGGGATGTCACTGGTTATTTATTACCAACTCATTAGAATGTGACACAACAGCATGTCAGGCTGCTGATTACAACTTTCGGATCAGGCAACTCCCCATGTTTCATCCTCCCGAAACTGACAGGCTGTGCCATTTCAGATTTTATGCAGATAATACAATACGGCTGTGATAGAACAACATTTTGTGGTTTAGCTTATACATTTTCCTGCAATATAACAAAGAGTGAAAAATTTAAGGGGGTCTGAATACTTTCCGTACCCACTGTATATACACCGAAATCAAACTCACGGCTGGCTTTAGTTAGGTTGATTTTCTGACTGTCTGGATTATGTAATTACAGATCTTATCGCAGGAGAGCTGCCAGCGCCCAACTGTGATTAATAGATGAGGAGTGACTCTACTGTCCCTACATGAACCACACCAGGCCTGTCCCTCTATCTGCCGCAGGGATGGGCTTTAAAAATGACACTCTCTGGGTTGGAGGCCTCAGCTCAGGACAGATGAATGGGGCCTGTATTTTCACACGTTCATTTGTAAATGACAGACTTTTTAAACTCACCAGTTGGTTGATCTGAGAGAATGAGGGTTTCTGAATGTGCAGCCGGTCTGTTGCGATTCTGTTCAAAGCAGTATTGTCCAGCACCACCTGAAAGAAAAGGAAAGAGATTTTTAACAACATGTCAAGACTGTGTGTTGTAGGTCTTCTCAGGTCCTAAGATCTGTAGGCAGTCTGAGTCGACAAATCCATTTTGAATGGAATTGACAATGCTAATTAAATGTGAATTAAGATAGCAACAGTATTTAAAATAGTAATTCAAATGAGAAAATAGAGAATCTTGCAGAACTAAGCAACACTCAACTGGTAGAGCAAGACGCTAACATTGGCAAGGTCATGGGTTTAATTTCCAGAAAACAAAAATAGATACAAGGTTTGTCTTAAAAACACTGCAAGTCACTTTAGATAACAGTGTCTGCCAAATGAATAAATTTAAATTTAAAGAAGTGGATTTAGAATGAAAGAAATTCATTGTTGTGAGAGTTGTATCAAGAATTGCCATCTTGCTTACAGTCACAGTGTAGAACAACGTCAGTATTTATTTTTCCAACAGAATTTCATATCAATATTTATTTTCATCTGAAAACAACGTGGTTAATATTATGTGGTATGGAAAAATTATACACTCTTTTGATGGCTGCGTTAATTTTTTGACCGTGCTGATGATTATGTTAGAATTATTTTTGTTTTGTTTTGCAAACCTTGTTGAGTACCAATGAATATTCCAAGTTCAATATGATGTTTCTTGGTCAATTTTATTCAAATTTCAGCTAATGAACTGAAAGAAAACTGAATCTTAAAGGGATAGTTCACCTAAAAATAAAAATTCTGTCATTAATTACTCACCCTCATGTCGTTCCAAACCTGTAAGACCTTCCTTCAACTTTGGAACACAAACTAAGATATTTTTCTGAAGTTGAACAAAGGTCTTATGGGTCTGGAACGACATGAGGGTGAGTAATTAATGACAGAATTTTCATTTTTGGGTGAACTATCCCTTTAAAATGAACTTTGTCCCTAATTTGTATTACATTTATACAATATATATTGTAGAGCCGGAATATTTGGGTGAAACTGGCTTTTTAAAGGAAGAACAGAAATCTTGCTTGATTTAATTTAAATTTGTGTTTCGAAGATAAGCAAAGTCTAATGGGTTTAGAACAAAATGGTGGTGAACAAATTTTGACAGAAATATCTTTCTTTTTAATTAAGAGTTAAAAATAATGCCTCAGACTTGGCGTTAACTCTAGATCTGTATTCTCATCAAAGAAAGACAGAAAGTCATCTACCTCTATTAACCTCCTCATCTTTTGTGCTGACTCTCTAATCTGACATTATTATATCTGCCAGAGACGATAATGAAGCTAGCAGACAGCTGCAAGAAACACAATATGCATAAAACAGATCTTACCCTTTACTAATGACATTTGCTCCACTAAAGCCCAATCTATTCTGAACCGCAGCCCTCACACATAGAGATTAGCTGGAGATATGAATAATGATGTAATGCTTTAGTCTTTTGCTCTGGTAATCAAACCCATAAATCCCTTTAAAACTCAAATAAGGATATACAAACACAATTACTGGCTCCTCAGAGAGTCAATAGGATGTGTTTGTTGAATAAATATCTGCTCAATCATGTGCTGATGGATATCAGTTCGAAAGTAAAATAGAAAGTGTTGTTGACATATCTACTTACTTACTTACAGTCCAGATGTACAGATATGACAGTACTCTGCATGGTTTATGAAATGAACCCAGGGACCAAGCTATTGTTAATAAGGAGGAAATGGAAGGAGAGAAGTGGATAATCACATAGAACTGACTCTCTTTTCTCCATCCGCTGCTGTTTGGGGAATGAAAGCAGGAGAGGAAGAAAGAAGGTCTGTTTGGGAAGGTGGATTGTGTAACTGAGGAAATGTGCAGTTAGAGTAGCAGGCTGTATATGAGAGGGGCTCTGTTTCAAATAGAAACACATTCATTTAAGACCCACAACCCTGGAGTGTGTGTGTGTGTGTGTGTGTGTGTGTGTACGGGTGTGTAACACCTCCTCCCGAATTCTAGGCCAGCTGAAAAGGTTAAGAGACAGTGTGTGTGTGTGTGTGTGTGTGCGCGCATGTGTGTATATGTGCATGTGTTCATTCACTCACCACACAGTCTGCATTCTGGGTCAGTCTCTTTAGCGTCAGAAGAGAATTATACGGCTGTACGACAACATCACTCATCTCATCTTGGTTAGGAAAGACAGAGTAGGTCTGAACCAGTTTTTTAGGATACCTAAAAAAGACACAAGAACACGTGCCCAGCTGAGCGCCGCTAGTGCCCTTGAGGTTGCACACGCAATGGTATTAAACACACCCATAAAGAGAGGTAATTACACCCGGTGATGGCCGCTGCCGCCTGCATCTCCCTCTAATTACACTGACTGCCACCCAAACGCTTCATGATTGCAAGTCTAGACGAACAATGCAGAGGGCGTGGATCTGTGCTTCAGGAGAGGGAGTGTGGACTGCAAAATCAGTCAGAGCAGCGGGATTCAAAGTCCTGTATCAGTGAATTGTGTTTTCGCACCTGTCGTTCAGTCGCTCCAGTAGGTAGGACCCGAGACCAGATCCTGTTCCCCCGGCGATAGAGTGGCAAAGCACAAACCCCTCAAAATAAACACAAAAACAGAATGTTTAACATATAAAACAAATCTATGAGTACTAAGGTGCTTTAGATGCTAACTGTGACCAGAAAGAATAACTGTTCTTTGGTCTCAAATAGCTTAATGCTGTACTGCCCACTATGTCAGTTTATCAATGGAAAATTTACCCCACTAGAACTGATGGTCAGAGACATTTTTAGCCTTAATGAAGACATATTCTTTCAAATTATATATAAAAAAAGCAAAGCAATTTCAGTAAACTTTATTTTGAACGAAATTAAACACTTATTCTGTTCAATTGATTAATAGTGACAATCAGTGCATATACATGCACACTCGATGCAATTATAATGGGATTTTGGCAATACTGCGATTAAACTATACATGATGTAAACACAATACTTCTATCAAAATAATGGGACTAAGCTCATGATCATAGTAAGCATACTTGTATTAAAATATGTGGTGTATGCCGATTCTAACTGCAATAAATAGGCATTTAAACACCTTAATCCCATTATTACAACTCTGACCAAAGTGCGCATGTGCTCGGACGTGTTGTTCACACAACTACACGAATGAACTCCTTGACATTATTCTTAAGCTGGCCCGGCTCTACGGGGATGCTAATCACCCTCAAATGAAAACAAGAGCACTCTCAGCACCCTCAAAACACAAAGTTTTGTTCATTGCTGAGTTACACAAGTTTGCAAATCCTCTCTTTATAACAAACAAAGTGTAGACATCTTGTGCATTGTGATTCACTGTACAGTGTAGAGAGATTCATTGATTTTAACAGAACTTAAAATCAAAGGGATTGCAAAGTTCATCATGACACTGAATACCTTCCAATATATTAGTCATGTTTTGCTTTTGATGTATTTGGCAAAGTGGCCAGTAACACACCTAACGTGTGTGAGTGAGTTCATCATTTCTGTTGTGGGGTTTGCGAATAATGACGTTAAGAAATAACAACACTTCAGAATAATGAAAATTGCATGTAGACTGGAGTAAAAAGGTTTGCACGTGTCATGTAAACATCTGACTGCAATTAAGTCCTTACTCTGATTGGAAATAATCACATTATTGGTGCACTATGTAAACACAGTCAATAAAGACATTTATAATGTTACAAAACATTTATATTTCAAATACATGCTGTTTTTTTTTTTTTTTTACTTTTCAAAGAATCCTGAAGAAAATATCAGTTTCCACAAAAATATTAAGCCGCACAACTGCTTTCAACAGTGATAAGAAATGTTTCTTAAGCAGCAAATCAGCCTATTACAATGATTTCTGAAGTATCATGTGACACTGAAGACACGCGTAATGATGCTGAAAATTCATCTTTGCATCACAGGAATAAATAACATTTCAAAAATTAACATTTTAATTATACTAATATTTCACAATACTACAACGGAATTATTTGACTTAATATTTCACTTAACAGGGAGTTAGGTTAAATAATAATTTTTTGTTTAGAAAAAAGAAACACTTAGCTGGAAAATATATTTTAAAGGTATAATTAAGCCAAAAATAAACAATATGGTCAATTCTATCACAATCTTCCTCTCAGAATATCGTGAAATATATCACATGTTGGGTAAATTGAGGGAGTGTTTTTTGCCCCCACATTTTAAATATCTGGGGAATTTTTTTGCCCCAAGCTCTAGCTAGTCTTTGTGACAGTCACTCACCTTTTAGCAGTTAGCATGATATGCTACACGCACACACACACACACACACACACACACATGCATGCAACTAACTGACTGGTAACACCATCCTCCAAACCACTCCCTAACCTCCAGTTACATACAAGTTATACATGTGCACACGCACACCAGTAATTGTGGGTAATAAAGTGAACGACACAGATTACGAAGGGAGGGCTGAGTCTGTTGTTTTAATGGGAGGAACATCTGTATCTTGTAAATTAAGAGTGCAAAAAAGGCATAAAATAGCACTTTTGTATAACCGTCTGTGGACAATCGTATACAAATATATAATATAAATGTAGCTAAATGTATACATAGGTTTATGTATGTCTGCAATCTAAAAAAGAACAGAGAGAGCACCGTAGAAAGGGGTGCAGGAAGAAAAAAAAGCAACGGAAAAAAAATGGAAGTACGTCAAATGGTACGTCACTTTACCATCTGGAGATCATCAGAAAGTGTTTTACTTTGTTTAAAAACTCAATCTGTTTAAAAACCCAAATGTTCTTCAAAAGTCAGAGAAAATGGTATTAATGAATGACACACAACTAAAGGGTAAAAACCAACCCATTCATAATACACAAAGAAGAGTACAGTCATTGAGAATCATACCTCCAGACTGTCACTGCCATCTGCCTCTCTGTCAATGATGTCAAAGATATCCTCGTGGATTTTTTCTCCCTGAAATGAACAAATATATTGACCACCACATTTTAATTACCAAAACAAGTTAAAGTTGTTAAACATGAACCTGTACTTTTTTCCCTTTCAATTATTATATATCTGTTGTTTGACCACATCATAATTATAATATAATATTTGTGTACCTACAATTAATGCAATGTGTTCAATCATATTTATATTGTTAGAAAGATACATACATTTAAAAGCGTACAACTTTCGCTAAATTATGAAATGGGGTCATTTTCTTGTGCAACTGCTTACACAGAGCGAAAAGGCATTAGCTTTCAAACTCTGAATTTATTTGAACTAAAACTGAAACTGGAAAAATAAAGTTCAGTCAGATTGAGTTTTGTGTTGTTCATCAATATCCGTTAGTGCGAGCCTGTGCTGCTTGTGGTTTTGACTTGTCGATAAAGAACACATCTCTGACACATTATTTAAAGATGTTCTGTTCATTTGACTATTAATATAGGAACAGTACATCATCCCAATTGTAGCAAGTATAACCGGTATCACCGAGTCTAACAGGAACGGAGGCTGTTTTAATTATCAGCCTTCACACTCTCATAGACACAAAACTACAGAAATGCTGAATCACTTGTGCTGTCTGTGAAATTACAGTCTGACAGAAAGATTTCAAATTACTGATCTGATCTGTTTGGAACAATTTGCTAATTCAGCCTACATGCCATTGAATAAATGTTGCATTATAAGTGCAAAACTTGCCGGAAAAAATCATGTAAAATTATGACCAGTTTCCACAATCCCAAACCAAAATTCAGGCCCCGAGAGACTGCATTAAATATCTGTAATAGTCATTATTAATATCTAATTAAAAATGAAATTGTCACACTACTGTATATGAACGGCAAAAAAAGTGACTAAACATAGTGAAAAAATAGTATAAAGTTAAAGTTATATCACCTAAAATATAACAGAAATTTAACCTAAAATAAAAGTAAGCAATTATCTGATGTCTAACATCACTCAGTGTACCTGAGAGAAGCCACTGGCCCAGTTGTTACCGGCTCCACCGCCATGCTCAGACAGGTAGATGTTCTCCGGGTTGTACAGGTTGGCATAGGGAGAGTTCAGGATGGTGTGGATTACTCGGGGCTCCAGGTCCAACAGCACAGCACGAGGGATGTAGTGCTCATCATCTGCCTGAGGGGGGCAAAAGAGAGGAGAAAAAGATCAATGGAAATAACATTTCCATAAGTGCTTCTCAATACTTTTTACAAGGAAAGGACAAATGGAGGCTCAATTTCAAAAATGAGAAGTACTCAAGATGCTTATGATTACTTGTGCAGCTTGAGACTGCAAAATGAAAGCATCCATGAGAATCCCAAAATATATCTTAGAATGTATGATATCAGCAGTAGACTGACTACTGCTGCTTTACATTAGTGGCTGAACGATGTATAAGCAAGGCTGATATATTGGCAGATAATTGGCATCTTTTACTTATCGGCATCGATCAACAAATCTTTTCTGTCTATAGTTGTCAGAAGGGGAACTTTTATTTCGACAGTGATGACAAAGTCAGTGCATTAATAGAAAGGCAAATGCAATAATTCCTTCTCATATCCAAGCAAATACACATAATTTAAACAAGTCTTTGAATATCTAATAAATATTTAATTCCACGAACCACACAAAATTCGCGAATCTAGCAGATAGTTCCTTGGACGTGTGCATTTTATAGCCTCCACGACGGGGCAGACTAAATTTCTTTATTTGTGAAAATACTAGAATAAGATTCTAGAATCAAGACTTTGATATCAAGAAGTACAAATCTGTTTGTATTTTTGTAGTTTTAAAATACTGTAAAATACTTTGTAAGAAGTCTACATGATGACATGATAAAAATGCGGCCTCTGATGGGTGCCTACTCAATAAGCTAGTTTGCCCAGACTTGTTGAGATCAGAACAGAAAATTGATGCATATGGAAGAAGTTGGTCAAGGTAAGAAACGTGCGTTAGTGCAGATTTAAGCGCATCTAGACCGAGCAAACGTCTTGCAGTAAAGAAAGAAGGAAATATATCAGAAAAGCAGACTTTTTCATGACTTAGACAATGATAAAAATGTGTTCTCATCTCGTGCAGCAGAAGTAGAAGTGGTTCAGTCACAATGCTGCGTTTATAACTGCATGAGAGGATAATATATGAGCTGTAAGTTTCCCGACATGTTGCAAGTTGACATGTTGCAAGCTTAATTTAACATCACAACTGACAAATGTATGGAATACTCGGAGTCAGATACGCAAATGATTATATTTTGACGTCACTACAGGGAAATGTAAACTGCATGTAAACGCAGCTTACATGCGTTGTCGGGTTACTGATGTGCATGTAAACGGGGAAAACTGGTAATACAGTAGTTTATTTTGATACATGGTGTGGCTGCTGTATTTTGTAGTTTATTTTGATACACTTAAAATGAAGGTATTTGGTATTTTATTTTAAAATACATTTTGATGTATCTTTGCCCAACCCTGCACACACATATACAGTTTTCATAGGCCACCCTGCTCTCTAAGATATTGGCATCACCATCAAAAAAAATCTTTATCAGTAGATCACTACTTTACATACCACACAGCTAGCCATAATACAGAGGAAATGACTATAATACTGTGACTCACGCAATCTATTCACATCAGAAGAGAGCTTTAACACTTAATGCCTCATTTCAGAAGAAATATAAGCAGTCCCTTTGAAAACATTAGGATTTCACTGCAGTTTCTGTGAAATAACTAATTTTGTTCTTTAATTGGAATAGTCTTTTGTTCCGAAAAAATGGAACTAGAAGCTGTGCCATTTATTTCAAATCAATTTTCCATCAGATTGTGAAAAGGCCTCCACATAATGATTGCAGAGGGATAATGGACTTACAACAGCTGCAAACATGGGAACCTAGCTCCACCTGGTGGTTAATTATGTGAACTCCTATCTAACAATGAATAATCTTAATGAGATATTACATTTTATTTTAAAAGTTTTTTATATTATATACACTATATTTTATTATGTTATTTTATTTATTACTTAGAACTTTGCTTTAATAGTATTTGTATTGCACTTGTTTGTTACTGTAGTATTTATTTTTCTTGATTATCTTTTTTGTGTATAATGTTTTGGCAATATTGTATGTAAAGTGTAAACACAATCATGCTAGAGAAGTACTTTAAAATTTAAACTGAAATTGTTCATACTGGCCACAATGGCAGAGTAGCCATTGTAATACTATCCATATGTTGCTTGTTGTCTTGATGATAAGATAGGTGTCTATATACAAACTCAATGGTTTATATCGCTGAATAAAACATAGATTTTAGAGCAGCAATCTTGATGTGTTGATCATGGTTGGTGATTGATTAGCTCCAAATGCCTTATTAGTCTATATTTGTGTACCTGATAGAAGAAGACGTCTTTCCTGTCTGTACCCTCAGTGGCAAACTCCTCTACGATGCCCTCTGGGCTGATGCCATGCTCAGCACACAGCTGCTTCCAAAACTCAAAACCAACTGCACAGAGAGAGAAAAAACACACCATTCAGTCCATTAATGCTGGATTCTTAACAACAGTTGTAAAAAGGCTGTTAGCTATTGTCATGACATTATATAGCGGTGTGATTTAAGAATATTAATGTAATGGCTATTGTTTATACCACATCTTTGATAGAAATCAAATCTTGCACTCAGTGATCATTTGCCTTCAATGACCAAGTCTGACACAGTCTCAGCTCACATGAGCCCATATTGCTCAGAGTAAAAGATAAACACAACGCTTTATTTGTATTATTTACGTGACTGTAAATAATACAAAGCAGCGTTTAGAATTATGTGCATACATAAACACACTAAATTAGATGTCAGGTTGGTTACATTACAATTTGATTCATTACAGTTATCTCCAACTGACAGCATTACATTATTATCATTACTAATTAGCAAACAACAATTAAGAGTAGTCAATAAGTGGAAACTAGTGAATACGTTTTTGACTTCGTGCTGACGAAAAGCTCCAATAAACAACCAAAACCATATTGACTGTATCTACTGTATCATTTCAAAGCTATCCAGTGTGATAGCTAGCTAGCTAGCTAGCTAACTGTTTATGTAGAGACCATCAAACAGAGCGTGATACACAGCGAATGGCTCACTCTGATTCCCGCACTGTCCGAGCTGCAGGGTGATGATTTCTCGAGGCATGCTGTGCTGTTATTTCAGCTGTAGGACCAGTAAAGGTGAGAGATGTGCGTATGCGTATTCCCGCTCCAACAGCAACGGCCCAACGGACGCGCACTGCGCATGCGCAGACGTCGGCCCTCTATACTTTCACAATGTGAAGGCCAGCAAACGTGAACCGATCGATACTTGCTGAAAATGTACCGAAAGAACTCTTTATCGAAATAAGTGAAAAATAAATACACAAACAAGCAGAAAGAACAGACAGACAGCATCACTGACGTAATGCATGACGTAGGATGTATGCGTTTACATTAAACAACATCAAAGCTGCGCGTCAGTTGCGCAAACAGAGGAAATATTCAGGTCAGGTTTAAATGGCAGGTTATTTGTTAAATTTCTCAGTGTATAGCAACATTTTTTTTATTTATGGCCTTAATTTAATATATTGTAATAGTGTGATAGTTGTAGTCACTAAATCACTGTTGGCAAAATGCAACAAGTTTACTATTTATTTGTATATAAAGGGTTTTCAAACATTTTGATGCCAAGGATTCCCAAATATCACAATCTCCTTAAGATTCTTTATAAAACGTATTAATTTAAATCATTTATTTATATGATTACATCATGCAAACAGACCCATTTATTCTGTTTGAGAAAATAATAAAATAATCTGTATATATATATATATATATATATATATATGTGTGTGTGTGTGTGTGTGTGTGTGTACTTGTTTATGCTACATTGTGGTGACCAAATGTCCTCACAAGGATAGTAAAACCTGAAATCTTTGACATTGTGGGGACCGACCTGTAGTAAAAAAAAATGATTAAAAATAGTAAATGAGG
>NW_015657695.1:342617-379205 GCF_001515625.1 Sinocyclocheilus rhinocerous | reverse complement strand
ATATATATATATAAATGTTTTATATATAATTCTATCATTTTTCCTTAATATACACATGTATGTATAATAAATATACAGAGTACACACACATATTGTATGTAAACAAACTTTTATTTTGAATGTGATCAATCGTTTTGCAGCCCTACTTTAATCGAAATGTACAACGTGCTCTTCGTCTGAAATTAATATTTAAGAATTTGTTATGCAAATTTGCTTTAAGGCTCCATACTGATACGTAACACCCACTTTTTGCCATCCTATTCAAATCCTTAATGGATAAAGTCCTGATAATTTTGCCTCCTTTTATGGAAATATGTGACATTATAGAAGTAAAATTAGTTGGGAATGAGATTTCATGTTGACTATTTGCTATAAAGGGTGCTCAATAAGTCTGAAAAGCTTTAGATGAAATGCTTCAGGAGGGAAAGATGTGCAGGGAAGAATTTTTTGTAGGTTGGATGGCTCACTCTCTTTTTCTTTATCGTTCAGGCATGCAGTCTTCATTCACTTAGTGCAGTCGCCCTCTCCATCAGAGAAATATTCTCCCTGATCTTATTATCTCCTTTTATTTGCCTCAGTGAACAGCAGAGGAACCGCTTGTGACATTTCCGTGCTTGTAAAGATGTTTATTGATCATTTTTTAACCATAGCCCAGGCCATTCAGAAATAAAGTCTCACCACCATCTCAGAACATTTCAACCCTCCACTTAAATTTGGTTGTAGTGGTTTTGACAGGTCAATGTGCGAATGCTGTTTGATCCAGTCATCAAACAGCATTCGCTGTCTGGTTCCACACCGAGAGATCAGTAGAATTCAGCCTGGTCTCAGTGGCGGCTCACCTTTTAGCCAAGTACTGTAGCACATAGCAGTAATTAGCCATGCAGCGAAACTGTCGGAAATCACAACTGCTTGTGCAGCACACGCTGTCTCTGAGATTTGCACAGGAAGACACTGGGGCCGGAAACACCTGTGTAACAAAGGTTTCCTCATATATTCAGCAAGATAAATGCGTGACAGATGCCATCACAAGGTTTTGGTCAGAGATTCCACAACAGAGCTGCTGATGCCGTATAAAGCACACATTGTAATCCATAAAAAACAATGATACAAGACACTTCACAAAAATGATCAAAAAGCCTTTATTCAAGGTTATTTCATGATGAAAACATTTAAAAAGAGAGTATAAATAATGGACTACAGTCTTTCTGATCTCTTCTCAGGTTTTTTGCTCTGAGCTCTTTGAGGTTGCTTTTTCTGCTGGCATCAGGTCTGGCTCTGGCTGTTTGTGTCGACACTTGGAGGAATAAGATCTGGCCTAAGATCAGAGGTACAACTGACCTTCCTCTATTGCCTGTCTACAACTACTACCTACCTATAAGACCTCATCTTTCTTCCATCTGTTTATTATTTTAATATGAATCATATTGGCTGTAATTAAAATCTCTGTGTTCCCTGTGCTGTGACCCACTCAAGTTTCATTTTCTCCCTGCCCATTCACTCAGCTCCTAGCAAGTTATGAAATTGACAGTTCCTACTAGTGCATTTCCAGGAGGAGATCAGTATCGACCTGAATCAATATTTTGCATGTAGCTGTTACACAGTGGCTTATTAGCTTTCGATCAACATTCTGGGAAGTCTTTAAAAGAATTCAAACCAGATACTAATTTAAAAGTGTTGCTCTCATAAAACCTGTCTAAATATTCATATTTCTGATGGAAGTGAAAATGTAATTAAGCAAATGGCGAAAAAAGACTTGTAATACTCACAAATGTACCTGACATTGTTTGTTTTTGTTCTTTTACAGTTAAAAAGCAAGATGAGAGTGAGAATGAAAGGTAATGTCAATTTGTTTACTCTTTTTCAGGTTTTTCCAGTGGTGTGAGACTTGAGAGTTGTTTAATGTAATTGTTAATTCTCTCTGCTCTTCTCTGATTGGCTATCAGCTGGGGTCTAATGCAGCCTGGGACTTTGAGTGTGCCTGAATTATGCCACCACCTGGCTGAAGTTTGGGTTACGGGCTCTTCCTGTGCAACAGATATTGTGCAGTTCAAACGGAAAAATCCAGGCAAGGTGAGATTACGTCCAAACCAGAAACGCTATTAAAATCGATTTAGTTACGATTGCATAGTGATGTTATAAGCCCTATATTGTGTGTAGCCAGACTTCTGACTTGCGGAAAATAGTTTGGTCCAGTTTGCAGATTTTTTTCTGGCTAAGAGCCACCCACTTAGACAGGAAGAGACTTTCCAAGCAACATGTAAAGTGACCAACCACAATGCATTTTGTTTTGCATTTGTGTAATTCAAGGCCTTTCATTATTATTATGGCTTTTATGACTGCTTTATGAGGTTGAATTATTATATTGTTGATATATTATACAACGTTTTTTGTTTTAATGCTAAACATTTATCAAATCATGAAACTCCATTGTTTTACAGTTTTGTATGCTGGTTTGTGGCCTGTTCACCTCAGTGGCCATGGTGGGGAGCTACATCCCTGGACTGGTGCTGTCATACATGGCTTGTGAGTAGCAGAAATCCTTCAGGGCTTGCTCATCCTCTCCAGCGCCTTAACAACTGCAAAATATTTACTTTCTGTCTTTCTCTCCCTCAGTGCTGGGTGTGTTGCTGTGCCCATTGGCGCTGTATTATCGGCTGTGGCAGCGTGCATGTGTGAAGCTGGAGCCGGCCCTGCAGTGGCTGGACTTCAGCGCCAAAGGATATATGTTGTCAAAGCCTATAGACAACCAGTGTAAGTACACTGTAGATCTATACAGTGTGAGTCCCATAAAACTGAAGTGCAGACTGATGTTATGCTGAAGACAAATCTTGTATTTTAAGGACTATATCTGAAGATGTAGTTTTAAAAATTTGTGGGCATAAAGGTCCATTGTGTATTGTTAATAATGTAGTGATGCACAGCTAAAGGGGCGGTCACACTGCACTTTTCGTACCATTGACTTCCATTCATACGCATGCGAATGCGTCAGACCGGAAATGCAAGCTCATGCGAAAAATTTTGCATTTCGCTGCATTCCAAAGTTCAAGTTTAGTGAACTCTGACCTGTGAATTCGCATCACGTGAAGACATGTGACCAGTAGAAGATCGATATGTCACTGCGTGACCTTTCTGTACAGAAATTCAAAAATGGAGGAAGCACTCATTTTAGCCATAGCGCCAGGTGTCTGAATAAATTTTGGTTTGACTGTATCTATTTGATAAATGAAGTTAACCAACTAACATTATACATACCCTTTTGGTTTCTGTACCCAATATTTAAAAAATGTACAAATGCAATAAAAATATGGGTATCGGTACTCGGTGTCGGCAAGTACCAAAAATAAAAGTATCGGTATCGGGCGAGTACTGGAAAAAGTGGTATCGTTGCATCCCTTATATATATATATATATAGAGAGAGAGAGAGAGAGAGAGAGAGTACAATATAATTATTATACACGAGTGTATTATTATTGTCATATCCTGCTCCCGCCCATATTCGCAGCAGCGTCCGAAAATATTTAGCACGTTCAAAGTCTAGTGTGACCGCCCCTTAACACAGAAGTTACTTTCAAACCAAGCAGCTTTCTGTTGGTCAACACAGCGAAGTTGCATGTAAAATTTTAACACAGTGCAAAATCTGCATGGGGAAATATTTTGTCCTGAAACAAAATGTATGATTATGTGGATTCCTATTAAAAATTTCCTGCCATTTTTAGCTCCAAATCACAGTCTTCTCCATGTAATTTAGCTCTTATTCTACAAATCTGGACATTCAATATTCATATGGCATCTAACCTGACTAGGGTCTATTGCATACAGTAGCATATCTGTGATGTGCAGTTGCTTGTTTGACAGTAGAACAAAATTAACAAAAAATTGTTTTAGCTGAAGAATGAATCAACACATAAGGTAATACCGAACATTGTTGTACAGAAACTTTGAATTACTTTATGACAGACACAGTTTCTCAATTGTATGTGACAGTTACATATTACAATAAGCATTTGTGAACATGACCAGTTGATGTCTCTTGTAGCTATGTGTTATCTGTCTTTTACTGTATATTACAGTTTTCAGAAGTTTTGATTAACCAAACTAATGTTTACCCTTCTGTGTTTGCAGTTCTTCGTAAGCCCATCAGAAGCGGGACCTCGGATGATGCAAGTGACAGCGAAGAAGAACTGGCTGCATTCTGCCCAACGGTGAGCCCAGAAACAGGGTTATTTATAACACGGGGATTTAGAGCAGCTGCATGGTCATGAGGTTAGGGGGTCTGTAGGGGTTCATGATAGTAAAAAGCAAATTGGAAGATCATTGTTTTTTTCTAATACACTCACACTTCTCTAAATATTCTGCACCCGTAGTTTGATGAAGCAGCAGTTGCTAAGGAACTGGCAATGACTGACTCCGAGCACTCGGATGCTGAGGTGTCGTACATGGATAACGGCACCTTTAACCTCTCCAGGGGTCAAACACCCCTCACAGAGGGCTCAGAGGGTAAGACACCTTGACGTCTTCTACTCTTTGACTCTTTTTTCAGTCTTTGTATGTGTGTCAATGACAAGATTGTCTACAGTAAAGAAAAGGAAGAAAACAAATCTGGTTTAAAACACAACAAGTTCTTAGAAATGTGCATTGTATTTGTATTCACGTTGGTTTCATATGGTATTGAAAAACCTTTATAATATTTTAAAGAAAATCTTCAGTTTAATGACTGCAACGATCAAGTAAAAAGTAATAAAATATTTCCTCACTCATAGATTATGAGAGTACACATCTAATCAAAATCATTGTTTTTTTAATGTATGTATTTTTCAAGGTTAAAGGTTATTTTGTTTGTGTATCAGTAAGTTGAAAAAACATTTAATTAAACAAAACTAAATATCAAAATCAATTCCGAAATTAAATTACTGTATGCATGAATTCTGTTTTTGATACAATATTGTTTAAAAGATTGTGGTCAGTAAGATTTTTTATTTAATTTTTTATAAATATTTATTAAGAAATGTATCAGCATATCAGAATGATTTCTGAAGGATCATGTGACACTGAAGACTGGAGTAATGATGCTGAAAATTCAGCTTTACATCACAGGAATAAACTACATTTTAAAATATATTAACATAAAAAAAAGGTCTTTATTTTCAATTGTAACAATATTTCCCAAAATTACTGTTTTTTTTTTGTTTTTTTTTATTAAATAATACATTTTTAGTAATTAATAAATAGGACAAAAATGAGCTATGTCGATGACCAAGGTATAATTTTTTTTCATGCTATAATATCTTAATCTTTATTTATTCACTTTAATAGATCTAGACAGACACAGTGATCCAGAAGAATCATTTGCCTGTGGGCTTCCAGACTTCCCCTCCATCAACCCAGATGCCACTCTGATGGAGGACGATGATGATGCCAGCATCGGGCTGCCCAGTCTCAACTCAGCCGCGCTCTCTGGCCCTCGCGGCTCTACATCCGCCCTGCTGGACCTGGACACCCAGATGGACTCTGATCAGGAAGATTTCGACCCTGAGATCTCCCTCGGCTCCCTAAATACTACCTCTGACCTCACTAGTAACCTGGCAGGGGTCATCGCCAGCAACATGATCCAGGCAGCCATCGCAGGAGCCATGCAGCCCCGCCCACCGCAAGGCCCTCGGAGAGAGAGCGGCCCACGGGCAGGAGCCGCTCCGAGGGGATACAGGAAGCAGTCGAGCTCGGAGTTAGACACAGACCTGGACTTTGATGGCGAGGACTTTGAGATGTTGGATCAGTCCGAGCTGAACCAGTTGGATCCATTTGGAGGGGGGCAGGGGGGCCAAAACAGAACCCAGGGATCCAATTTCCTGTCCAACTTGCTGGGGAAGCCACAGTGAGCCCATCTTACAGATACTCCCTCCGTCTGTCTGCTCCTCATGTCCCTCGCACCTTGATCCGAGTAGAAGTTTGCAGTGTTGGTTTGAATGTCTACTGAGATGCTTTCGATTTATCTGAGTGAGTGCGACGGAGAGAGAGGGTGTTTTGTTTTGCACTGTTAATGTAATATTAGATTCACTTGCCAGGTTTCCTCCACTGGCTGCAGTTGATATCACTGTGAAGTAATCTTGTTTGTAGTCTGAATCTTCTCTGTTTATGCTCCGTGAGCTTCCGTGTCCTCTCTCATTCGTGTGTGAAATACTCCGATTTACTTTGTAGGCTAAGCAATAGGACACCAATCATAGAACCATTTAAAAAGATCCAAAATCTCTAAAACTTCTTAGAAACCAGCAAAACAAACACCAGATCTTTTTACTACATCCAAGTCTTATAGATCTTTCACATCAGTCGCTGTATTGTTTGTGTCTTCAATAATAACACATGGGACCAAATCAGACATTCCATCATCAATGCAAAGTCAAGACCCTTAGGTTATACATATATGAAGACGCCTGTAGTAAAGAAATCTACAGTCAAGACATCGCTGAGCAGAGGAGTCTGATGAAGTAGCAGTGACATATTAAGGCCGCAGCCTCATCTCTTGTTTTTTTAAAGTGGTAGTTCACCCAAAAATCTCAATTCTGTCATCGTTTACTCGCGCTCATGCCATTTCTAAACCTGTATGACATTCTTTCTTCTGTAGAACATACAAGAAGACATTTTGAGAAATGGAACATTTTGTCCATACAATGGAAGTCAATGGCAACAAAAACTGTTCGGTTACCATCATTCCACAGAAGAAAACAAGTCTTAAGGGTTTGGAACAACACGAGGGCTGAGTAAATGATGACATAAATTAATTTTTTGGGTGGCCTGTCACTTTTAAGACTCTGAGACATTAACTTTTCTTAAAGGGATAGTTCTCCCAAAAATTAAAATTTGATGTTAATCTGCTTACCCACAGGGCATCCAAGATTTGTGTTCTACTGAAGAATCAAAGTCACCTACATCTTGGATGCCCTGGGGGTAAGCAGATAAACATCAAATGTTCATTTTTGGGTGAACTATCCCTTTAAGGTCACTGAGTGATAAACAGCAGTCAGGTTATCTCATTTTGCCATATAGTGGTGAATTCAGATAATTTGATGTTTATCTGCTTACCCCCAGGGCATCCAAGATGTAGGTGACTTTGTTTCTTCAGTAGAACACAAACGAAGATTTTTAACTCAAACCGTTGCAGTCTGTCAGTCATATAATGGAAGTGAATGGGAATCACGGCTTTGAGAGTCAAAAAAACATACACAAACAAAACCAAATTAAACCCTGCGGCTCGTGACTATACATTGATGTGTAAAGACACAAAACGATCGGTCTGTGCAAGAAACTGAACAGTATTTATGTAGTTTTTACCTCACGCAATGTCTGAACTGTCCTGAGCGCGTCCTCGACAGCTGGCTCGTGACGCGTCTTATTCTTGCTTTACGGCGGATGGCAGACTTATAAGTGCATTACCGCCACCTATCTCTCAAATGGACCATTGACACTCTATCTACAATCTCAATTAGGAGTGACAATGGTCAGGTCAGTTCGGACATTGTGGTGAATCAGAGGTAAAAAACGAGATAAATACTGTTCAGTTTCTTGCACAGACCGATCGTTTTGTGTCTTTACACATCAATGTATCGTCACGAGCCTTAGGGTTTAATTTGGTTTTGTTTGTGTATGTTTGTTTTTTTTACTCTCAAAGCCGTGATTCCCATTCGCTTCCATTATGGAGGACGGTTTGAGTTAAAAATCTTCGTTTGTGTTCTACTGAAGAAACAAAGTCACCTACTTCTTGGATGTCCTGGGGTAAGCAGGTAAACATCAAATTATCTGCTTTAAGGTCACTGAGTGATAAACAGCAGTCAGGTTATCTCATTTTGCCATAGTGGTGAATTCAGGTAAATTGGGATGCTTTTTATCATTGAAACGACGGGGGGAAATGTCCCAAATAACTTGAATTATAACTTCTTTGCACCTGTTTTCCCCCATTTGTTTATTTCTTTATGTGGTAACTGCACATAATTTTTCATCATTTTTATCTGATGGCAATGAAAATTTCCTAAATCAGGAGTAATATAATAAAATGTATTCATTATATATCATTGCCCAGCAATTTTAATCTCAACAAGATTTTAAATTAGTAGTCAAGACAGTGGAAGATGTTTCTTCCACAATGATATTTACATTTAAGTTCATACAGGCTGGATTTTTTTCTGCATTACTTGAAAACAACATGTTAATAAATGACAGTAGCTCTTTCCAACATTTTTTAAAGACCTCTGTTGTAAAAATTGGGAAAATTACAGTATATTGTCTTTCAAATGGCTGTTCTTTGTCTGTTCGTCAGTCAAATTGAAAAAACTAATTAAAATCAAACAATACCAACTTGTTTAACAGCTCAGCAATGCTGTTCATCTGGATAATATGGCAGTACATTGATTTTGTTTGTAATGACTCTACCTCAAACAAGACGTTCGGCTGTAACTGCCACCTGTTTGTACACGGCCTCCTCTCTTAAAACACGCCTTTAACCGTTCTGACTTTATGCAGGAACTTTAATACAGGTAGCAGCAGAAAAACCGTAGATCTCTGCATCCTCTCTTTTCATCTGGTCTGGTCTGATATGAGATTTAGGGCAAAGTCTAACATTCAGTACAGTACTAAAGCGCAAAGGATTTGAGAAAACGCCTTTCTTTCTTCCTTTCTTGTGGTATGATGAAGCTGGTGGAATTAAGTTGAATTTGCTGTTTCTTTAGTAGATGCTGATCATTTTTTGTTTCACTGCACTTTTTCGGTTTCTGACCTAATGCTAATGAGACCCATCATTGCTGGCTTTAAGCTTTCATTACTGTGTACGCTGGAAAGTAGGAAACGTACCGGAAAACTGCTGTACTGATAAAAAGGCATTCTGTTACCAGAGATCAGTGAAGTGTTTTCTATTTTCCAAGCATTCATTGGTTTTCTCATTTTAATTTAAGGTAATGGAGCGTTTAGGAATTATAAGGAAGCATCTTATCTTTCTCATGTGTATTCACAGTCTGTCACTTCCTGCTATTCCAGTTTGTTTATTACATTTCAAACCCAAGTCTTACTTTATCCAGCCAACTTGAGTTAGGTTAGAAGAGCAGTACTGTTTATAGGAGTGTTTCATATTTCGCCACTTTTCTGTGATTTTTATTCAACTTCTTTTCTTTTTTTCCTGTTTTGTTTTTGTTTGGTTGTGAGCCCTAATTGCTGATGATATTTTTTGGATTGCTGTGTTAAAAAGGTTTGATTTATTATTATTAATTTTTTTAGGTGTTATATGTGACATTGAAGTGTAATGCATAGTAGGTTCATAGATTGGAAAGCCTTTTATTTTTCCCCTTTTTACTTTCATGTTTATAGTTAATACTATTATTAATAATACTTAACTATTTATATGAACACACTCTTTTATGAATATGAATTAATTTGGTTTGATAGATTATCAATACTTCTTTTGAAAAAAGCATGACAAGATTTTTGTTTGTAAGTGTGTCAGTGGGATTACTATTCAGTGCAAAAATTCTCTGGCCATTTTAGCCATTCACCTTTTTGTGGTCAATTTCAACAAAAATCACCAGCAATTCAAATGGGACAATGAAGTGGTGGTTTATATACTGGAAGAAAATTATGCCCAGCGTCATCTATTGATGTTGTATTGATGTTAGTGATTTAAATCAGTTAGCAGTCTACCATGTTGAGGCAAATGCAAAATACAGAATCACTCGTCTTTTCTTTATTTGTGTGAGCATTTTACAGGAGTCTTTCTGTAGCTGGATTCTGCAGTGATTTTTATTTCTGCACACAACTATTTCCCTCTTCCATTCTCTGTAACTGGTTTTTGATAACTTTTGATGTGCAAGACAATAAAGAGATGAATGAATATGTTCTTTAAGTACAAAGTGTGATTTTTCTTCTGTTAGTTAGGCCTATTGGATACATTTAATTTTGTTTTGTGACCTATTGACCAAATAAAAATGTTCTAGTCTAATTTGCAATAACAATGACTATTATTAACACAGAAATAACACATTTTAGTAAGATTTTAAAAAAAATCTGTTGTGGAAGGCAATACAATAAATCAAAAAATAAACAGTGAACATGGTTAATATTAACTAGCTCTACTTCTACAGCAAATTATATTTCACGAATGTACAAATTACAGTCAATCAACTTTTTACATGAAACTGGCAAGTTGTTTTAATTCATTTAGAAATATTATAAACATTATGGATAATTTGAAAAAAGCCTTCATTAAATGTTTACCAATATAATAATAATATACTATTTTTTTAAGCAATTCTATGTTGTTGTATAAAAAATAAAAAATAAACTAAAACTAAAGATGCAGAAGAATGCATTAGCGAAGGGCATTTTATAATAATAAAAAAATAATAATTATATAATTTATAAATTTTTAAATGTATTCATTTTAATTGTGAATTTTAAATGTATAAACTAATTAGAAGTTTATATACATTATACATAATGTGTGCATTATACATTATAATGACACAATGTTTTATACACAATGACACCATGTATGATCCAACACATACCATCAAAATTACGTCTTCAAGATGACCTACGTGTCGTCGTCACCGGTACTCCCACAATTCAACTCGGCGCGCGAAAGCTGACTGAGGTAAACAACAGAAAAGTGCAGCTCGCTGACAGATCTAGACCGAGGAAACAATGAGCAAAAAAGATAGTGCTGGTACGCGATGCTTCTTATACTTACACTACTGAACATTTTATGCCTTCATTTTGTTGTGATTTCATAAATGGTAACGTTACAGCACAACGCTACAATACAATAATCAGCTATACTAACGTTACATCAGTTTTCCATCTTTGTCTCCCACACAGGTGTCGCGCAGATCCTCGCTTACCTGAATGAGAAAAACAGACCCTATAGTGCTCAGGATGTCTTTACAAACCTACAGGAGCAGTGTGGTCTGGGTAAAACGGTAAAAAGCAACATTACAGTTCAGATTTAAAACGTTCTGCTTTGATGACATCTGTCCAGTGTGTGATAATACAAGAGCTCTTTGTGGTGTTCACCACCGGTGTGTTAAATGTGATAGTTTAATATTACAGTTTGTATACAGAGTGTATTATGTTATATGATTTTGTGATATTAAACGCCTTTATTTTTCTCAGGCTGTGCTCAAAGCAATGGAGCAGCTGGCCCAGGAGGGAAAGATTCAAGAGAAAGTCTATGGAAAGCAGAAGATCTACTTTGCAGATCAGGTTGGTCTGATTAGGATGGACACAGTTTGCTGTTAATACGAAGAGAACTGGTGTTGGGTAGTCAGCCTGACAGATGTCCTTTCTAACCCTTCAGTCTCAATTTGCGGATGTGAGTGATGCTGAACTTAAGGAGATGGATGCTCGTGTTGCAGAACTCGGTGCTGAAGTACAGACCATCTCACAGAGCTGCAGGCAGCTGGATACAGGTGTGCACTGCTGGGAAAAGACGTGTGGTTTGAACTTGTGCACACAGACTTTGTATTTGATAAAAAGTTCATCTTTTTGCCCTCAGAACTGAAGGAGCTGAACAGCTCATTAACCACAGCAGAGATGAAGGAACAGATCCAGGAGCTGCAGGCAGAGTGCTCTGGGTACAGAGAGAGGCTGGATAAAATCAAGTCAGCTACAAACCATGTGACCCCTGAGGAGAAGCAGAAGGTTAGAAATCACTGTGTTCTTTAATATCTGGTGATCTTTTGGCCTTGGCACCATTTGACAAATTCACCATGCAGGATCTATTCTGGGATCAACAGTAGGTCAGACCACTACTTCCTGCCAGCATTTTTACCTCAGACCCACCAAAAAATGATAGAGTTTATTTTTATGCAATACATGTCAGGAAATATATATTTATAATTTATTTTAGAAAAATATTTTATTGACCCTAAACTTTTGAACAGTTGTGTGTTTGCATGTATGACAGTGCTACAAAAAGTACAAACTTTCTATTTCAAATAAATGTTGTTCTTTTGCACTTTGTTCATCAAAGAATCCTGAGGGGAAAATATCAGTTTCCACTTAAATATTAAGCAGCACAACTATTTCTAACATTGATAATGATAAGAAATGTTTCTTGAGCAGCAAATCAGAATATTAGATTGATTTCTGAAGGATCATGTGACACTGAAGACTGGAGAGTAATGATGCTGAAAATTCAGCTTTGCCATCACCGGAATAAAATATATTTCAAAATATATACAAATAGAAAAGTTATTTCAAATTGTAACAATATTTCATTACTTTACTGCATTTTTCATCAAACGTTTGAACAAAAAATTCTGCAATAATATCTGGAATTATACAGCTATATTGTAACTCCATGACCGCTATTAAAAAACAGTTTAGCTGAAAACAGTGGCATATTGTGAAAAACATTTTCTCCAAGTCACAACTTTGCTCACAGTTTCTTTAAATAGTTACATGACATTACATTGGTAACCTATTTAAATTAGCTAAATCATAACAACAATATGCAATACATGACAGAAAACCCAAGTGTTAACGTTTACAGTACCAGCTCTGTGCATGATTAATGAACACAAAATGTAGTGTCGAGTAAGTGCAAATGACCGTCCATACAGCGGCCTGAATCTCTCCCACACTGGCCCTGGGCCATTCTTATTGTTGAGCCCTGCACATTAAATTGCTTTTTTGTAAAGCAGTGCAAAAATACTAATCTAAAACCTTCTAGCATCTCTGGAATATGTTTGATTCATTAGGTGAAGTTTATACAGATAATGTGGCTGTCCTGGGGCAGTCAACACAGTATATTATGCTTGTTTATGTTGCTGACAAGTGTATTTCTTGCCCCTCAGGTTTACAAGGAGAGAGAGACTTATGTGAAGGAGTGGAGGAAGAGGAAGAGAATGGTAATGATCCATAAAAACATTTATTCACACAACTTCAGATTCTGCCCAGGAGACAACATGTCAGCTAGTTTTTAATGATACAGCCATAGGTGTGCCTTTATGAAAGTGCATTCATTTCATATTTACCTTTGTGTCCTCAACACCATGGTTTATTTATGTACGAATGGAAACTGCTCTTGCACATTAAGGTCTTTACTCTCACTGCCAATGGTCAACTGACCTAACAAATGATACCTGTGATAATGCTACATAACTTGCACTATACAGATAATTAGATATATATGAAGTCTTATGTACCATAACATGAAACTCCAAGCACGGCTTTTAAGTAATTAATGTCTCTTTACCTGCCAGGTTACCGATATGGTTGGATCTATTTTGGAGGGGTACCCAAAGAGCAAGAAACAGTTTCTGGTGAGTCTTTCCCTTAAAACAGGTTTCCAAATTTATCTGAAGTACCCCCTAAGATTTGACGTTAATATTTCAATTACAACATGTTTGCTTGTTCACGATTCTCTGATGTCAGTTAATGGTCACGACATGCAAGTAAATAGATAAAATAGTGAATCTTTAACTCGTTTCAACTCTAATCACAAAAATGAAGCAATATATTACTGTTGTAAATGACAAATAAAAATGAATATTTGACTAATTATAATTTTTACACTTCAAGTAATAATACTAATATTTATCTTAAATGCTTCACTTTTTAACGTTCAAACCCTCGAGCCTTTATTTTACCATAATACTATTGAAATGCTGTAAACTTTAAACTTCTGTCCATTAAAATAACGGAAATTATGTGACCGTAAATAAAGCGAACCTAGCTCAAGTAGCATACCCAAATGCGTGTTAAAGTCGTAGCACATGCGGAGATGGAGTCTTTTTACATGGGATATTATTAAAGAGATAGTTCACCCAGAAATTAAAATTCTGTCAATATTTACTCATCCTCATGTCGTTCCAAACCCTTAAGACCTTCATTCATCTTCGGAACACAAATTAAGGTATTTTTGATGAAATCCGAGAGCTTTCTGACCCTGCATAGACAGCAGCACAACTGACACGTTCAAGGCCCAGAAACAGTCCATGAAAATACTCCATGTGAGATCAGTGGCTCAACCATAATTTTATGAAGCTACGAGAATACATTTTTGTGTGCAAAGAAAACAAAAATAATGACTTTATTCAACAATTCTTCTCTTCCGTGGCCCCGTTGGCCGCCATTATCGACAGTACCACAACGCATGCATGTGCATGAAGTTATTTTTGTTTTCTTTGTGCACAAAAATTATTTTCATAGCTTTGTAAAATTAAGGTTGGACTATTATTATTAACACATGGACTATTTTAACAATGTCCTTACTACATTTTTGGGCCTGGGATCATTTCAGTTCCATTGCTGTCTATGGAGGGTCAGAAAGCTCTTGGAATTCATCAAAAAATATCTTAATTTGTGTTCTGAAGATGAACGAAGGGTTTGGAACGACATGAGGTTGAGTAATTAATGACAGAAATTTCATTTTTGGGTGAACTATTTCTTTAATTATTAGCTTTTCATCAACTTAAAACCCCCCCACAGTTCCCTCACAAACCGCTAGGGTTCACAGCCATTGTTTTGGGAAACCCTGCCTTAGCGTATCATGTGTATTTTTATACTGGCAAATGAAAAACTTTCTTTCCTCTACATCTTGTGTTTGAAATCAGGAGGAGGCTGGGATTGAAACCGATGAGGACCATAAAGTGGCAATGCCTAACATCTGATGGAGGACTCACTGATTAAATTCAGATGCCGCCAACATCGTTGCTGGGACACCAGACCTTTGGAAAGGTTGGAAAGTAATGTAGAGGATTCTGGGACACTGAGAGAACTGTTTTGTTAAAACCCAATCCTATTTATAAAAGTTCTGTTGAGAAAGAAAGGACAAACAAGCTGTAAATAAGTTTGAACATTGTTTATTTTTCAATTAAAAAAATTATACTGATACAAAAATATTTCCACCAGATTCTTCCGTTGAAGTCAGAAATGCAGAAGCACAGAGTCTAGTATAGTAGTTCAGCACGACGTAGCCTCGTTTCTGTGAGCTGGCATTCGCTCCACTGTATGGCTTAACTTGTAAAGACGTCCCTTATTCCAGCACAGGTCAAACAGTTGATTGTACAATCATGTTATTTAAAGAAAAAAGATCTCAATACCTAAAAATCTGTGTCCTGAGTAGACTTCTAATTTTCATTACGCCTTAATTAACATTCATTGAAAATATAAATAGAATTGGGCGGTCACACCATGTGAAGCTGCTACCACGCACGGATGCGACTGTGTCTTCATTGATAGCTTATGCAGCACAAAACATACTGATCACAAGAGCTTAAACCAATATCATAAATGTAGAATAAAACATTATTGCGTTACACAAAGCTGAACAAAAACTGACATAACATGACAAAAAAGAGGTTTATCTTCCATTATTTGTGCGTAGACACTGCAATCTTTGGTCACAGCATCCAAAGGACAAAGAGGAACTAAGATGGCTCAGCATTGCCTAACTTTAATTATATTAAAGCATGCCAGACAGCTGTTTTTGGACGTATAAAAACCAACTGACAGTGATGCATCACAGTGTAACCAGACCTCTCGGCTCCCCTTTCCAGCACTAGGCTGTTTGTAAAGGTGAAAATGTAGTTGTGCTTTGGAAAATAATTTGAACATGAGGTAAAGATGATAACTGAATGCAACACACCAAGCTTAATCATTCAAAGGCAGCTGTCTGGTTTATAATGCAGTAAATTGAGACATATCTCTCACCTCAGTATATGGGGTGTGAAGTTGTCTTACAGCTGAGTATTCCTCATATCTGTGGTTGTCAGGATGCTATTTTATCTTAGCATCACAACTGCAAACTTTTGAAAATATGAATACTGATGAAACTCTTCTGGTTTTAGACTAAACAGAAATGATTAAACTTCAGGACTGAGGTGTGTTCGACAACATCAACTAAACAGAACTTACACCTTCTTTAATTTCTAAACCAGCTGAAGGCGTGTGAGGAAACAATCTTAGGTCAGATTATTACCTTCCAAATTATTAGTAATACAATGACTGATCGGAATAAATTACTGCATTTCCACATTTGTTGATTGGAATCACTGCCATAAACACTGTCAGTCAATACTTGAGCAAGCACTACTTCATCTCTTTAGAGTTCTTGAATGCACCCCAGTCCATTAGTGTGCTGATACCCTGCTGCATAGTGTGTGTGTGTGTGTGTGTGTGAAAGAGAGACTGTTCTTGAATGAGATATCAGCCTGAGAGACAGACAAACATACAGATTGACAGCTTCAGTACAGCTGACCATTCACTTGCTGCAGCACGGTCACCATAAATTCTCTCAGCGTCTGTCAACAATACAGAAAAACATGGTTAGTCTGGGAGTTTACAGTGTTTATCTAAGCCTGTGTAGGTGATTGACTGAAAAACTGAAGCTTGTTGTCGCTTGTGTAGTGATCAGGGGGCTGTTTCATAAAACTAGTTTACCAAATAAGCCAGGCTTATTTCAGTTATTCTGACTTATTGTCACTTGATTTGGTTTCCGAAAGCAAAATTACCATAGCTCAAGCTCAGTCACTGTGGCAACTTATGCTGGGGAACTAACCTGGTCCAAGGCAGGTTAACGGTCAGGCTAAGCTGAGCTCCTCTAAGGCCCTGTCCACACGGAGACGCGTTTAGCTGTATTTTTGTATCGTAATTTTGTATCGTATAGGCGTTTCGTCCACACGGATCCAGCGTTTTGGGAGAGTGAAACCGATATTTTTTGAAACCGGGTCCCAGAGTGGATAAATTTGAAGTTGACTTTATTATTAGTCCAAAAATAAAAGTATACAGAAAATGCAACTTAAATAATCAAATAAATAAAAATATAGGCTACAATTAACTGTATTTAATGTATTGTGCCCAAAATGCAATGACCTTTTTTTTTTTTTTAAGAGATACGAAAACATTTTAACACGCTAGTAGGGCTGTATTAGCCAGCTTACATTTGATTTACAGTTACTCCTATCCTAAAAATACACTTAGATGTAGGATTAAAATTCTGCTTGTCACATTTAATGTCCAACAACAAATATTTTTGCAGAATGTATATTTATTCAGAATTATTGCGCTATTATTCTATTCTGCTCCATCTGTGTAGCGCACAAGCGTGCAGCAGCACTCGTTCGCTCGCGTAAGCCTCGCCCACTCCTGACAGCAAAATGGATATATTTGCATGACTTTCTAACATTTACAGATGAAAAATATACCTGTGACGTGTCAGTTATGCACTGAGAAAAACACAATGTCTCAAATGCATTAAACAGCACAAATATTCGCTGTTTGTCATGGTGGATCGTTTTGATCCATGATCATGACATTAAGGGCTGCTTAAGAATAAGCATGCACATCAAATTATCCTGACTCCTTGAACCTGGATCGAATTAGTGAGATTGCGTGAACTTAAATTGTCGTTTATGAAACCGCTGTAGTCCTGATTGATTTGTTAGGTTATTTCAAGTCAGGTTTTGGACTTTAATCCCCGCTTTTCTTAGCGTCTTTTATGAAACAGCCCCCAGGTTGTCTACATTGGTTTGAGTAGAGTGTTATTAACGCTTTTATGGCACGTTTTGCATCTTTAATGCATTTCCAGGTTGCTTTGTCTAATTGGTATGAGCACATACTTTGTGTTTTTGGCGAGGGGCATTTACACTTGATCATTTCATGCATTTTTCCTGTTAAGAAAAACAGCAATCCGCTATGTGATTAAAAAAAAAAAAAAAAGTGTGTGTAAATGTCCTCTAAATGAACCTCCTTAACCTGGTGGTTCTCAACCAGGGCACTTAGCAAACTTAAAACTTGCAAAAAGTCTTAATAATGATTTAAAATTAGACTAAACAAACTTTAAAATGGGCTAAAACAACCGCAAGAACAAAAAAATCTCATTTTAATTTGCCTCCTTTAACTATTTTTTTCTTCGAAAAGCCAGGGTTCCCATGGTCTGGAAAAACCTAGATAGCCTAATTTTAAATGTGATTTCTAGACTTGGAAAAGTCTAGTTAATTCATTAAATATTAAACATTATTTTTCTAGTTTTCAAACTCTAAAATATTTGATCAGGTAGAAGCTGAGTAAAAACTATTTTTAAAAATCCTTCTGAATCCTTATCCAGTAAATCACAAACAACTGGAAAACTCATGGGGCCTTTACATATTGTTGTGGACCTTTATGTTAAAAAAGCTGAGAACTGCAACTCGTTGTTCATGTCATAATTCAGCTATTAACAAGCCTTAAAGGAATAGTTCACCTAAAAATGAAAATGTTGTCATCATTTACTTACCTCCATGTTGTTCCAAACCTGTATAAGTTTCTCTTAAGTTGAACACAACAGAAGATATTTTGAAAAATGTTGATGAACCAAAAAGTTGTTCGTTCCCATTGACTTCCAGAGTAGGGAAAGAAATACTATGGAAGTCAATGGGGACCATCAATTGTTTGATTACCAGCATTGTTCATAATATCTTTTTATGTTCAACATAAGAAAAAAACTCAAAACAGGTTTGAAATGACATGAGTGAGCAAATTATGACAATTTTCATTTTTGGGTGAACTATTCCTTTAAACGTGTGAGCATGTATGTGTATGTGCTACCTGGGGCTTGCAGTGTTCCTCGATCCAGCTGAAGACGCAGGCAGAGAGCTCCTGAAAGCTGTTGACCGACACTGAGGCACTGAAGGACTGGAACAGAGAGTCCATGATGCTCTGAAACACACTGAACTTCACCTGATCTGAAACCTGCTCGCTGCCCTGCTGAGGGTTATTCTGATGGGCCTTCACAATGTGCTCATAGTTCCTGAAACAAACCATTAGAGACACATTAGTATCTGAGACTTTTCTTCCTCCCTCCCTTTTATAGGTCTTAGAGGGTGTTATCTTTCTTGGCAGAAGAGTGACAGTGTCAGATAAAGCCGAAAGCAACCCTGCCGGAGAGTAAGTGGAACTACATTTGTCTGCTTAAACCGTTAAAAATGTCCCAGCCCCCTGTAAATAACCCCCCACTCACGTTTTCATAATTTTCAGCGCCATCACCTCCTTCCTAAGTGTGGAAACATCCTCTTCCTGCTTCTTCTTTTCTTTGTGGAGAAACTGAATGTAGTCGATTGCTGCAAACACACACACACAAGCTGCTGAGCTTTTCCATTCCAGAGTGAAAGACATGTGACAAGGAAATATAAATAGATAATGAAGGTTCTCACTCTTCTGCAGGACTGTAGCTTTACTCATCTTCTGTGTGGCCATGGCAAAGTCAGACTGCTGCTGGCATGTAGGCACTATAGACTGCAGGTCATCATAGCCTTTCTGTGGGACAGAGATCCGTACAGACACATTTGAGTGACAGAAGTAGAACGCTAGGAACCAAGGCACTGTGTTCTTTTTACACACGAGCAGCTCACAATCCAGTGTTTTCAGGATCTCAAATCGGGTCTGTTCACAGTAAATTCTGCTCCACATGAACTCATCTCTGCCTGTTTTGGGTTGCTTGTACCATGTATTTGGGAACACAACATGCGCTGATCATCTTCCCAACTTTGTAATGAAAAGCACTTGCAAACCAGCTGTTGTCAACAGAAGAGAAGATTTAAAGGGTCGCTGCGTAATTTTTTCCAACAAAATGAAAGCTTGATGGATTATTATTATTATTGCCATATTTCTATATAATCACAAAGTGTTTGGCCATATTGAGCAGCCCTACAAACAAGCACAGCACCTGGAGCTTTAAAAACATTTGTAATTGTAAACAATTTACAATTTTTATCAGGGAATTAAGTAATAAAACAAAAATAGTTTTGCAAATTGTGCAGACCTATGCTTACAAAATCAGTATTTCTATTTGGCAAAAATGCCCCCCCCCCCTTGATTAATTACTACAAGTAATTACTGTGCTTTTATGATCGATTATTGCCGTCACTTCCAAGTACTTAGGTGCCCTTGTGCTTATGTAAGCTACTATATTTTCTGTCTTTGTTTTCCCTAAACCAATTTGCTCTTCTCACTCTTACCTTGATGGCATCTCTGCGTTTCTGCTCTGCCTGTGTGTGTGCCTGTCTCCTCCGGTCTTTATACGACTCCTTATAGGGCGTCTCATGTCTGTTATCACTGTCTTCATCATCTAAACCAAAGGGAAGAACCGTATGTTAGCAGACTGTATCTTGATGTCTGTCTTTAAAGTAGCTCGTCAGTATTTGCATGCGGTTTGCATACTTCGCGTCAATTGGCCAGTCATTTGGACTGGCGGGAGCCAATAGGACTTCAGGAAAGGTTGGAAGGGAAGGAGTTCCCATAACGGAGAAATATCTCCGTGATGTCTCGTTCCCGCTCTCAGCGGTTACGATAGTAACCGGAGCGTTTTCTTTTATATTGTGACGTACAGCGTCAAAGTGTAACATAATTGAAAAAGAAAACAATATAGGCCATGGACTTGGTTCTTTGCATCAGAGGGAGCAGGGACGAGTCTTGCATACAGGACGTATACAAGGATTTAATTGTTCACAATTAGATCTAACACATGCATTTTAGAAAATAGATGGGTGAATTTAGTATTTCATGGCAGTGAAACAACCATTTTAGAGCAAAGGTTATAAAATAATGGCCATGTTTGATATTAGATGATTGAGGTATTACCTGTGTTTGGTACAGAAGAGGCACTTGTGGATCCGATGCTGTTGGCTCTTGACACTAAACTTCCTTTGCGCGCATTCTCGGCAAAGAAACCTAATGATATAGAAATTTATATAAGTATAAACGTATACACTAGTGTTAATTTTTGGTTACTTCAACATTTGACAGCACAAAGTAGTTTCAGTTTGTCAAGTCCAACCTATGGGTTCATTATATTTTTATAACTGCATGTCTAACCTTCATCTTGGTATATAAGCTGGAGAAAAAAACACATTAGTTGAGACTTAAAGTAATATTTTATAGCTCTGGTACTCACTGTGATCGAAGCCGTTGTCGCTGAAGGCGCCGTCCGTCTGCTGAGACATGATGGTGAGACGGGTGATATAAAAAGACAAACAGAAGAACAGTCAAAGCCAGCCAGACTAAAGATTCAGAGACCAGCCAACTGATGATCACATATGCAAACAGAGCCTGACCTGTCCTGCCTTACCTTTATCTAGGACACCTCTAACTCCCCACTGTGATGTGTCCCAAATAACCCCTTTAAAGGGTGACATTTAATCTACGTGCATAACGCGTCGCCAAACTCAGATTGAGCAATCTCTGTCATATTGTCAAGATGTCATCATTACAGTCGGTGCAATTGAGGGCATATTTTATTCGCTGCATATGAATGCGGCAGGAAGTTATAATGCATTGGAACCGCAGCATAAATATAGTGAAGGCACAAACAAAGAGAACTAGTGAGCTTTATTTTGCTGTCTTGACAGTATTTTGGGGCATCATCTGTCACTTGAATCGAATCCCGTTCTCTGGGGAGTCGATTCGTTCGTTCGAACGCGCCTTCCATGCCCAAAAATTCTGTCTAGTGGCAATTTAAATACGTTTCGAAACACAGCCAATGTAGCGATCAAACAAGTTAGCTTAGCGGATTCAACTCTAACCATCTGTTATAGCTTCCATTCTAACATTTACAACATATATAGTCCGTTTAAGCGCAGAACCGTTTTCGGACGCGTTTCTGTAGTAATTTGTTGTCTAAATCACCACTAAATACACTGCATTTTGAACCCACGATAATGTGGGTAGCAGGGTAATTGTTCTTTTGACTTGCTGAACTTTACGACTAACGTTAGCCAGCTGAGCTAGAGTGAAACCAACCGCTGCAGACCTACACAGATAAACAGAAACACACTTCACGAGGGCGATGTGGAGGGATATGGCTGTTTAAAATCAACGGACAGTCTTTATCTGAATATTTTTCCTTACTTTGAACCAGGGATCCTCCGGTGACGCGCTGTTTTCCGTCATTTTGGAATAAACAATGACTGGATGTTACGAGCTGCGACCTCTATTGGCCATGATCTGGTCGGACCTCTAGACTAGAGACTCATCCTCCACTCTCTCGTTCTCTCGTTCTCCTGACTACTGACGGCTATGATTTCCGATTAACTCTAGTTCATTAATATATTGATCTATTCGTTCATCCTTTTCGTTTTTTGATTTACTCATTGCATTGACTGTGTATTATATTATATTTTATTGTAGTCTATAGCTTACATTGATCAAATATAAACATCAGTGTGTGGTCATTTATTCCACATGGTGGTGCTCTAACAGTTTATCATACATCAAACTGAGAGTTAAAGCTCATATCACATAGTAATGGGAGTATCTATCTTATCTATCTATCTATCTATCTGTCTATCTATCTATCTATCTATCTATCTATCTATCTATCTATCTATCTGTCTATCTGTCTGTCTGTCTGTCTGTCTGTCTTTGCATGTAATTTCTGTATAAACCTTAAAGTCTTGGCTTTGAAAAAGCTATAGAACCTTTATGCTGTTATTGCCGGAGGGGAAAAAATAAATAAATAAAATAATTCTGTTCTTTAAATAGTGTATTATCGGATTTGTTTAGTAAAATTTAAACCGTAACATATTTACGACCAGCAGAACACAACAGTAAATTTATATTTAATAAATTAAAATACAATAAATAAATAAATTGGTAATATACAATATTAAACAAATGTGATAATCTGTAAAATAAAAAAATATAAAAAAAGTCAAATAAAAATGCCAGCGTGGTTTTATTGTGTTCAGTTGTTTATCCAACAGCTATTACAAAGGTAACACTTTACAGTAAGGTCCCATTAGCTATGGTAGTTAATGCATTAACTAACATTAACTATCAATCTGCAATATATTTGTTACCGTATTTATCAATAAATGTATTGGTTAATGAAAACACAACTGTTCTTGTTAGCTCAGGTCCATTAAATAATATGAACAGAGTCACTTTTTGGTTTTATTTATGTATTAGTAAATGTTGAAATGAACTGAGACTTATAAATGCTTTAGGCCAGCAAAAAAAATTATGATATTAGGACAGAATTGGAAAAAATGAGAAAACAAGTAGCCTTGTGACAACAAGCCCTGATCAACAGCATCAGTGTCGTAACATACATACAGTACATAATATGCACATGAGTGGTGTGATATGTTTTAGATCATCATATTTTTTTAAATACAAACAGAACTTAAACCGACACACCCAGCGGGCTCTCTCTCTCTAGTGCGAGGTATACAGGAAGCGTGGATGCTTCTGCTTTTTTCTGTGGTTTCCTCCTGCTGTCACAACTGCTTCTCTCTCATTTCTGTAACACACAGCAGTGTGCTCGGACAGGTGCCTTCATGTCAATTTGCCAACATCTGTATATTCTTCTGGAAGAAACTTCTGCAGGCTTGATCAGTGGGGCTGGACATAAAGGAAGATGCTCCAACATCTGAAGCACTCACATGAGAGGCAGACAACTGGAGAAAAGGCCTGTTACGCTGGTAATCAACACACTCAGCCGCACTGAGAGGCTGAAGAGCTGTACTTTCAAAGGACCTCTATTGTCTTTATTGTGAAAGTATAAACAGAGGCTTTTCTTCTTCCTTTTTTTGACTAAGCAAAGGTGAAAGTTCTTTTTACCCTTCATTTTGAAATCGGAGGAATTTTCTGATTGTGAGTTTGATTTTAAGTTCTCATCCTCATTAACACCATCCTGGACACCGTTTTTGGTTTGAAAGGTATCCATACTCTCTGACAGCATGTGCTAAAAAGACTCCATGTGCTTCCACCTACACTGGATCTGAGTGACTAAAAAACTTCAAACAGTGGATTTTTACCTGTGGATTGCAGAGAGGTTTGTCTGGGTTCCTCCAGAGTTTGGCCTTTTGGAATTGTTAGTGGTTGATCCAGAAAGAGTTCAGTATCCTGGAATTCCTAAGGAAAGTTGTGATGGGTAACGCAGCCAGCGGGTTGGAGCAGGTGGATGGGCCAGAGGCCAAAGGCTCAACAGGAGGGTCAAACGCTGCTCCCTCCACACCCAAAAAGAAATGTGCCCCTGCGAAACTACCCATGCCTCCTGAGGAAGAGCTCGAAGAACGCTTCAGTGTGGTTTTGGTGAGTTCTTTATACACAGACATTACTTATCAACACAGCAAAAGCAGCTAATCTCTATACTTCCTGTTCTGATAAAAACAACAGCCATGTTAGGAACTACAACAGTATTAGATTCTCTGTCTTTGCATTTTGGAAACATAAATATTAGCTGTAGAAAAAAAAAAACACAGGAACTTCTTGTATTCTTGATGCATAGACAGTGATAATCTAAAAAGAAAATCAAATACAATATGAACATTTCAAAGCAAATGCAGTCTTCCACTTGAAATGCAAAATGAAGTAACATTTGGAAAAACACTTCTGACTTAATACAATCTGATTACTGTCACTTTAGTTCCACATGGGCTTTTGGTATAGGAAATGGCAGTGGCGGGATGACAAATTAGGCAACTTCTTAAAGAGAAGTCATAAGATAAAAAGAGGTCCTGTATTCTCGGTGACGACTGACCTTTGTTTCGTCTTTCGCTTCGTTGCAAGACAACGCTGTCAGTTGGTTATACTCCTAGATATGCCATCCCTTTTGTTGAGCAATGTGTTGAATCATTTAACTGATTCCTAATGGAAGCTCAGTTATCTTCCATTTGGTTCCACTTCAGCAACTCATTATAAGCCTGTTTCCATCTCAGAATAGACATTGTGACTTCTCATAAATGTGACTTAAATCTCACAGTATGATTTTGTTTCTTGTTTTTAACTTCTCGAAATAACATTAGAATTTTACCAAAGTAAAAAAAAAAAGCACTTCCATATAACAAATGGCCATTTGATCTTTCTGAGCATACTCTTATTGGTCAATGCACAGGGGGGCACAACCAGACTGTCCCAGGCCCTGTGAGGAGTTGGACCCACTAAAGTCATCTTTACAATGCTGTAAAGTACTGTATGAAGGAGTTTGGGACAATCCCTGCAATTTTGTCCTTGAGCCCATAAATTCAAGTAACTACTACCCTGATTAGATTACTATTGTGTGCTAATGGATAAATGCATTACATGGTCACACTTCAGAGTGATGTCCTCATTACAGGCCACTGCCATAAGCCCTGAACTGTGCTTTATATATACTATTAACTTAATCTAGTCTCCACTTTATTCACTTGAACCAGTAGACCACAGTTAGTCCCCCACCCACCCCGCTCTCTCTGTTCCTCCAGTAACCGCTCAGTGTGTTTCTAAATGCGCTTTCGCTCTTTATGCACACAACCTTAAAAGAAATAACCATGCTCAGAGCGGAAACGTCTTAGTGCTTTAGGAGGAAACACCCAAGATCACAGCGTTTCTACACTAAACTTTACACCTATTTTTTTTTACAAACCACACCCTCTTAATTTGGTTGAAAGGTGCAATTCCAGATATGGTGTGAAAGTGCAAAACATAAAGCTAATAATGATGAATTTTTATGTGTTTAAGTGCAAGACATGTAGCAACTTAGCCCCCGTGCCATGTTTTCAGGAAGTCACATTGTGTCAGACTGATGACTGACACAGCATATGATCTTAGTAGATATACTTAAGGGAAACATAATATGTACAAAATATAATAATTTACTCAAAAATTAAAATTGCGTCATCATTTACTCACCCTCATGTCATACCAAACCTGTATGACTTCTGTGAAACAACAGTGGACCCCATAGACTTTTATTGAGACAGTTTTTCACATTTCCGCAAAAGCCATGCATGCAGGTTTAAAATTAAACGAAGCGAAATAGTCGCCTAAATGGTGACAGGATTTTCATTTTTGCCTGAACTATGCCTTTAACCTTTTAACTGTCACCCCCATTTTTGAACATAGACATGAAAGTGCACTATCCAAACTTAAATTGTTATAATTCATGAACGAAAACATTTTGTAATATGATTTTTTTCGCAGGATTAATTTAGAAATTTTAAGCTTTCAATTGATATATACTTTATGATGATTTCTAAAACGTGATAGGGAAAAAAATACTTTTTGTGACAAAGGTCAGAACTCCTGTTATGATGTAGATTTTTTTAAGGGTGGACTCTTGTCATAAATTAATCTATTACTGTTCCTACATAATTTATAACAAAAAACTGGTAAAATATCTATTTAGAAGTCTTAGAGTTTTCCAACGATATATAGTAGATTAGGATTTAATTATAATATAGTGAAACTGAAGGGGACAGGTGACCGTTAAGAGGTTAACAATCTGAAGTAAGCAAAAGAAGGAACAATAATTGCGTCATAACACATTTTGTAATGTAGACATTTCCTTCTCTACGTCTGTTCCACCAACGTCTTGAGTTGAATTACTGAAATAAATGAACTTTTCCACGACATTCTAATTTATTGAGATGCACCTGTAAATGGAGATTATCAATATTACAAATTCATTATGTAAATGGCAAATCAGATGTTATTTGAAACTGAGGAAAGACTGCAGTATACACACGTTAACGCCAGTCTCTTTCATAAACCATATGCTCAGACTTTCCCATGCTATACTCCAGGCTTATACTCCACAAACCAATTAGTATTGTAACACTGACAAACTTCTCTTCTTTTTCTTAAACAGTTTAAGCCTGGTTCTGGGTTACATACCACTGGCGGCAACTTTTTTGATATCCAGTATTATAGATGGAATCCGTCTATTGAAATCCAGCACTTTGTGATGGATATGCATTGTGCACATCAACCAATAGGAATAGCAATATGTTTACTTATAAGTGTATTAACATTGATACTGCAGTAATTTGAATCCATGAGTCTGCGAGCATGTTTGTACTGTACAGTTCTGCTAGAAAGGATTTCACCTGATCTCCAGGTTACTGTGATGAACCTCTAATTTCTCTTCTCAGAGCTCCATGAATCTGCCTCCTGACAAGATGAAGCTTCTGAGTCAGTATGACAATGAGAAGAAATGGGAGCTGGTCTGCGATCAGGTGAGTCGCTCAATTTCAACATTATGCGTTTTATATAATGGCAGCTAAGTAGAACTGAGAGCATCTTGACCGTTTCTACTTCTCATTTAGAGAGTGAGACATTACTCGTATTGAAATACGTAATGAATTAGTCATATTGAAATGCGTAAGGCATCGCATTTTTGAGCAGTTTTCTCTGTGTATTACCATAATACGTTCATGTCTGCAGTGTAGGTGTGACCTTTGAGTGGAAGCTATCTGGTAGACTACATTTAGACACACCAGAAGCATAAAAGAGATCTTTACACTGTGACACAAATACAAAAACCAAACTTATACAAGTTATACGAGGACTGTAACCAGGTCTCAAGCAACTGTAACCAATTTCTATAAGAGCCTGAAAGATTAAAAGTAAAAACAGCATTTAATTCATCACTCCATTCATACATATGTCAAGAGAAAACGTTAAAGTTTTTCAAATGTCTCTAGTGTTGATTAAAAAAATGCTTCAAATTGAATGATCTGACCTGTTTTTCTTGTTCTATGCTGTGGCAATATAATTAAACTACAGGTTGGGGCATTTGTTGTGATCAGTTTCAGAAAATGCAGAGCCTATAAGAAGGAAAAAACAACAGTGGTAGACTCTTTGTGTAAATGATGTTAATTTAAGTAGGCTTACAAAGTTTTGCAAAGGAGGTGTATTCTTAAGTTCGGATATATTTTTGTTGAACCTTTTAATAACAGTAAAAAGAATGATGCAAGAGATGATGTAAAGGCTGATAGTGAGCAGACATCTCAACAGGAGAAAAAGGCTTCGGGGGAAAATAAGAGCAGCAGTATGAGGTCAGACTCTTAAGGTGGTGAAACTGTCTACGCACATCCTGTGTTAATATTTGTGTCTCCATGACAACTGTGGGATGCAAGTTTTGTAGCTATGCATGTAGAGAGCACAGGTTGTTATAGCAATGAATGCACACAACTAAAATGTATTTCTTATGGGCATTATGTAGGCTATATACCACCTTCAGGGGAAATATGTATTAATACGACCGAAGAAAAATCAATAAGTATCTGAGATGGATGTACAGTACAATTTAAAAGTTTGGGGTCTGTAAGATGTTTTATTTATTTAATAAGAAATTAATGCTTTTATGTGACAAAGACGCATTAACTTGTTTAAAAGTGGCAGTACTGTAAATACATTTATAATGTTACAAAAGTTTTCCGTTTCAAATAAATGCTTTTCTTTTGAACATTATTCATCAAAAAATGTATCTTGGTTTCCACAAAAATATTAAGCAGCACAACTGTTTTCACAATTGCTAAAAAAAAAATAATAATTCTTGAGCATCAAATCAGTACGTATATTAGAATGATTTCTGAAGGATCATGTGACACTGAAGCCTGGAGTAATGATGCTGAAAAATTCAGAAATAAATTACATTCTACAATGCATTCAAATAAAATGCAACTTTTATGTTAAATTGTAATGATATTTCACAATATTACTGTATTTTAGTCAAAGCAATTATGGGCATAAGAGACTTCTTTTAAAAACATTAAATAGTCTGCAACCCCAAACATTTGAATGGTGTTATTCAAACTTTATATTATTCTGTTCCATCAAAAAGCGTTTAAATATCTTCATCACAGCTGGAAAGCAGTCCATTTATTGTTTCTCTTGATGTCTATTAGGAGCGGTTTCAGGTGAGAAACCCTCCCTCTGCTTATCTGACTAAAATCAAGAGCTTCTACCAGGACCAGGGTGGAGTGGCGCGCAGGGTCAGTACCATCACTCTCTTTCTGTTCTTTCCATACACTCGCATTTCTCTTTTACCCATATCAGTGCTGACACCCACCTGCCCAAAAGAAAACTCTGTTTAGAGTCTCGATGAGAAGTGAATGATTGTCTGTCAGTGAGTCATCTTATCTGTGATTCCTTCTCCACAGTTCAAGAAACGGGTGCAGGAGTCAACTCAAGTCCTGAGAGAGCTGGAGATCTCGCTGAGAACCAATCACATTGGGTTAGTGGCAGCTTTATTGTCTTGTGCCGTGCAAAGATAAACTTCACTGCTACTCCTGAATAAACCTGAAAGATAATTTTGCACCTGAATAATGGAAAACCTCCATGGATACATGTCATGATATTCCTTTTGTACTCTATAGGTGGGCTCAGGAGTTTCTAAACGAGGAAAACCAAGGCTTGGATGTCCTGGTGGACTACTTGTCATACGCTCAAAGTGATGCACCGTATGTTTATTCTGTCTAAGATTTCCCATTTACACCATTACAGCTGTCTAATGCAATATTTGTCCAAGAAGATTTTATGAGTAAATCCTACAGTAGATTTTGACAAGAAGTAACTACAATTCACTTGCCATATTAAAAATAAAGGTTCCAAAAGGGTTTTTTGCAGTAAGCCATAGAAGGGCAATTTTTGGTTCCCTAAAGAACCTTTCAGTGAACAGCTCTTAAAAGAACCATTGCACTCTTAAAAATAAAGGTTCTTTATTGGCATTGATGGTTCCATTAAGATTCTTTAACATTTATAGAACCTTTCCATTACTCAAAAGGTTATTTATAGTCTAAAAGGGTTCTTTAGATTATTACAGTGTTCTTTACTCTAAGGAAAACGGTTCTTTTAAGAACTGCTCACTGAAAGGTTTCTAGGGGAACCCAAAATGCGTTGAAAAGCCCCTTTTGCAGCCTTTTTGTAAGAGTGTAGTGTGAAGGACATTTCAAAAATCCAAAGAACCCTCTGTAGAATGCAAAGGTCCCACGGATGTTAAAGGTTCTTCATGGAACCATAGATGCTTAGAAAGAAAGTTTATTTTTAAGCGTGTAGTCTCTCAGTGGCTAAAAATGAGCTCAGATTCCGTGCTGACGTGTTTCTCAGGTTCGAGATGGAATCTGTGGAAAACGGCGGATCTGTATCAGACAACAGGAGGTTGTCAGAGAGATCAGTGGAGGATCTAGCCAAAAATGTTAACCATTCTTCCACACTCGGCATGACCAGAGCGGCACGTGCACTCACGGTCCGGTGAGCCATCACTACAGCACACCCCAAAAATACAGGGATCGCTGTTCAGGACTAAAATGAAGAAACCATGTTGTTTAGATATTATTCTCATTAAGATAAGTGTACTCGGATACGTCATATTCAGTGCTCATCTTTTGTTCATTCCCTGCCTTTTCACATTAGAATAAGTAACTTGACCCATGGCAGAAAAACGATGCGAAATGCCCGATTGGCCACCCAAAGAGATGACGTTCACCTCTGCATTATGTGCCTGCGTGCTATCATGAATTATCAGGTATGTTGGCGTCAGGAACACATACAAACACTAGACTCGGCTACTCAAATGTCATTTTAGGAGAACTTTGTGACTCACCATTTTTTTTTGTTTTTGACAGTCTGGGTTCAATTTAGTCATGACTCACCCCAGATGTGTCAATGAAATTACACTCAGCCTCAACAACAAAAACCCCAGGTGAGTGTTTTTTTGTGGGGTGTAGGGGTTTGTGTGTTTGTTGTGTGAGTTTGTAATACATTTAAATACACCGTCCATAGGACTAAAGCTCTTGTGCTGGAGCTGTTGGCTGCAGTGTGTCTGGTTAGAGGAGGACATGACATCATCATCTCGGCCTTTGACAACTTTAAAGAAGTAAGATGACCAGCCTTCTACACATATACATACACATTTTTTTTAATCAAACGGGATGTCCTCATAAAATGGTTTAGTCTGGTTTTGCAGATGGTCAAGATACTTTTTCTTCTGCCCAGCTGTATTCTCTAAAAACTGAAATAACTCTTTTTAATCTTTTACCTCGTCTCAGTGTACTCCGAAATCATTCTAATATGTTGATTTGCTTCTCAAGAAACATGCATTATTATTCTTATTATTATCAAAGCTGAAAACAGTTGTGCTTCTTAATGTTTTTGTGGAAACTGATCTGAGAAAGACCAAAAGGACAGCATTTATTTGAAATATTAATCTTTTGTAAAATTATAAACATCTGTACTATGACTTTTAATAAATGTAATGCATCCTTCCTGAAAAAAATAGTTTCTTTCAATAAAAAAAAGACAAAAAGAATGTTAGTTAATGTGACATAAATATCACAAATTATGCTACCAATACTGCACAAATGCCTTTCAGACACTATTAAAAGTCTAGACATTTTGTAGCATATATCATGCTCAACACTTACCTCTGAATTTGGCCCACTTTCTCACAGGTGAGTGGAGAGAAGAACCGCTTTGAGAAGCTAATGGAGTACTTCATGAATGACGACAGCAATATAGACTTCATGGTGAGCTTTGATGTGAATCACAATAACATGACAGTTAACCTGCTCACTTTTTTTGTGTGCAATATGACTGATTTTAAACTCTATCCATTTGATGTTATTCTTCACAGGTGGCTTGCATGCAGTTCATAAACATTGTGGTTCACTCAGTGGAGAACATGAATTTCCGTGTGCATCTTCAGTATGAGTTCACCCAGCTGGGTCTCGACCAGTACTTAGAGGTAAGACTAGTGTACAGGACAGATAAATACTTTATAAAAGCATAACGTGCATCTTACACATAATTAACACAGGATTGGATCCTAGATTTGAGATGCTTTATATGCAGCGTGTATTCATAAAGTTGTGCATTATCCTTGTAATGTAACACACAACTGTTTGTGTCCGCAGTCCTTAAAGGAGATGGAAAGTGAGAAGCTGCAAGTACAGATCCAGGCGTACTTGGATAATGTGTTTGATGTTGGAACTCTGCTGGAGGATGCAGAAAATAAAGGGGAAATAATGGAGCATTTTACAGAACTGCAGGAGACCAATGCACAGGTCACTATACTCTATGGACACAAAACAAATTTGCACATAATCATCTACTGCATAGTGCACATGCCTCATGTTGCAGGTAGGCTGTTCTGTTCCTCATAGGTGTGTGTATATGCTTGTGTTGTAGCTGAATGCCAGATTGCAGGAATATGAGAATGGAGCACTGGAAAAAATGGCAGAACTAGAGCAACAACTAATGCAGGCCACTAAAGAGTCAGCGCTGCTTAAGGTACCACACTGCATTTTCCTTTCATTGCATACTAGCTATACTATATACTAGTAGTTTTTAAGATTACATTTACATTTAGTCATTTAGCAGATGCTTTTATCCAAAGTGACTTGCAAATAAAGACAATAGAAGCAATCAAAACCAACAAAAGAGCAATAATATGTAAGTGCTGTGACAAGTCTCAGTTAGTCTAATGCAGTACACGTAGCAAGGACAAAAGAATAGAAAAAGAGTAGAGAACGCTAGTGTTAGAGGGTCATTTTTTTTAATTAAAAGTTAGAATAGAAACAGAATAGAGAGTGCAAATGTTATAGGGTCAAGTTTACAAATAAATAAAAAGAAAACGAGTAGATAAAATAGAAATAGAATATAGAGGCTATATACTATAGCTAGTAGAGGGTCAAGTGTAGATGGAAGAGATGTGTCTTCAGCTGTTTCTTGAAGATGACTAAGGACTCAGCTGCTTGGATTGAGTTAGGCAGGTCTTTCCACCAGGAGGGAACAGTTAAATAGAACATTTAACAATAAATTTAGCATTAACAGTTAATTAGAACAGTTAATTAATAAGATTAGAAGTAGTGAGTCTCGGGGTTATTATATAACTCCATGTAGCCATGCGAACAGCTCCTTGTTTTCCTTTTTTCCAATCTATGCTTAAATCTTATTTATTTGAAAAAGTGATTATGGCTTAAATGTGTTGTGTGTTTTTCTTTTTGACTGAGTCAAATGTTTCATAGCATTGTTTGAAAATTAGTACATCGATTTATTTGTCTTTTAATGCCCTTAAGGTGATTTTATGTACAGCACTTTGGCTAACCCATGATTGTTTTAATTATGATTTACAAATAAAGAAACAAAGAAGAAAGAAATAACTAAAAGCATTCAAAATAATTAACTTATTTAATAAAAATGAATAAAAACTATGGATTTACTTGAGAAGCACAAATTGTGTCAGAGAATGTATCTTTAATTATCATTATCTGTTTTTAATTTGAATTTAATTTTAAAATAATTCAAGATCTTATCTTATGAAAATAAATGTATTTTGTTTTAGATATTTAGATGTAAAATATGTTTAGGTATTTTTACTAGAAATGAGACCAAACATGTATCATAGTAAAAAAAAAATTTGGTAGCTTATATATGGTATGCCAAATGCAGTACATACACTCTTAGAATAATAATAAGAATATCAAATTTGGGAATCAGTCATTGTCTCAAACCTTTACATGTGTGTGTAACAGGAGAGTTTGCGAGAGTCCTGTGCCCAAGTGAGCACTTTGCAGCAGAGAGAACGAGAACGAGAGATTCAGAGAGAGAGAGAACGAGAGCAGGAGCGTCTGTCGCAGCCGTCACAGGTAGACCGAGAAAGAAACAGAGAGGCGAGTGAAAAGGAGTCCAAACTGGAGGTGAAGCTGAAGGAACTGGAGGAGAAAGGCTTAGTCCGACTGGAGCGCACAGCCTCTGGAAGCTTGGACATCGAAGTGATTCCAGTCACCGTAGAGAAAATTGTCACTCAAACAGGTAGGAGCACTTCTGCAAAAGTTCTCCTTCTGCTTAGCATCTCAAAATAAAGGGGTCATGAACTGCCTTTTTTTTTTTTTTTTACTGTTCTCTGAGGTCCACTTATAATGTTATTTTGCATCAAAAAACATCTTAATTTAGAAGTAATAAGCTATTTTCTGTCATGTTCTCATCTGAATGCTCTGTTTGAATAGGTGTGGCGGATTGTAGACTCCGAAGTAAACGCCACTGCTGTGATTGGCTAACAGTTGTGTATGTTTGACAGCCTACTTCCTTCACAGAGGGACGCTGCTGTGAAAGGAAAACTTGAAATCGCATCATATGACCCCTTTAAAAACGCATCAATACTCAGTACATATCAAACAATCTGTAATAAAAGACAAAGCAGTAGTGACCACTAATGAAAACAGTTACTCACACTTTTGTGGTGCGACATCAGATTCAATATATTCAGAGTAGCATCGTCTTTTAGTTTCAATCTTTCAATCCTGCATCGAATTGTGCCTTGTTTGTAAAAGAATCCGTGGTCAAATGAAGCGAACAAAGGACCAAGTTCTTACTGATGTGGTCTGGCACTTCATTACAAAATAAATTTCATCAAATAAAGTTTAGCGTTTGGTGTCTGCGTAGACCTGCGTCTGCCTCTCTCGTTATTTAGGCAGCGATGTAGAAAGCAGGCGTTGATCTTCTTCTGCAGAGACAGTGTTTAGCCACACTATTACGTCATAAAGTGGCACATTCCACAACCTGACGTTTTGGCAGATTGGCTTCAATAAAAGCTGTTGTTAGACTAACAAGAAAGTTTTGAGTTCTGAAACTTACAGGATGTTTTTATAGTGCATTGACCTTTATCAAAAGATCAAGGGAATTTTGATTTCTCAGTTCATGACCCCTTTAATGCTTCTAGTGAACTCAAAATGATTACCTTTAGCTGGCTACATTGATATTATCATAATGTCTGTTTAATGTTCACAGTGACTGTGTCAGATCCAGCTTCTCAAGCACCGTCCCCTCCAGCCGCAGCACCACCTCCACCTCCACCTCCTCCTCCTCCACCTGGAGCTGCAGCACCCCCTCCACCTCCTCCACCACCTCCTCCTCCTGGAAGTGGAGGTATTCCACCTCCCCCTCCTCCTCCTCCTCCTCCTGGTGGAGGTCCTCCACCACCCCCGCCCCCACCTGGCTGTGGACCACCACCCCCTCCAGGAGCTCCTCCTGCCCCTGGGGCTGAAACAGGTGAAGGGACAACTAAAGAAATTTAAGAAATACTTATCCAGACATGCAACCTGAGCAGAGTGACTGTATCTTCCATTGTTTTGCACAGGACCAAAGGGACGTAAACCAGTTCAACCAAAGTTTAAGATGCCTCTGTTGAACTGGCAGGCTTTGAAGCCCAATCAAGTGACGGGAACGGTGTTTAGCGAGCTGAATGATGAGCAACTGTTAGGGGTAACAGCAAAAAAATCCTTAAAATGCACCCAAAATTAACCTGTATGACTTCTGGAGGACACAAAATAAAATATTTTGAAGGATGTATATAATGAAAGCCAGTGAGGTACAAAATTACTTTCACAGTATGGATGAAAAGATTTTTTCAAAAATATTTTCATTTGTGTTTCACAGAAGAAATAATGTCATACAGGTTTGGAATAAAGTGGATGAGTAAATGAATTTACATTTTTGGGTGAACTACAGTAATTGGGTGGTCAATTAATCAGTCAATTAATCTATTACACTCTCTGTCTCAGGAGCTGAATATGGATGTATTTGCAGAGCAGTTTAGAACCAAGGCTCAAGGTCCTCCAACAGATCTTTCTAAGCTCAAGGTTAAGGTGGCTGAGAAGGCACCTAGTAAGGTGTCCATGCTGGAGGCAAACAAAGCCAAAAACCTTGCTATCACCCTCCGCAAGGGAGGCATGAGCCCCAACGACATCTGCACAGCCATTGAGAGGTATGTTTCAACAACAGCTAACTGCACCAAAAAAAAGCTTTAAACCATCCTGAACCAGCATGGAAACTCTCTTCCCTCTGTCTCACTCAGATATGATCAGCAGTCTCTGAGTCTGGACTTTCTGGAGCTTCTGGAACGTTTTATCCCATCGGAGTATGAGATGAAGCTACTGCAGAACTACGAGAAGGAAGGGCGGCCACTAGAGGACCTGAGCGAGGAGGACCGATTCATGAGCCGATTTGGTAAAATCCCACGCCTTGCTCAGCGGATCAACACCCTCACTTTCATGGGCAACTTCCCAGAGAGCATGAAACGTCTGCAGCCGGTCAGTTCACATCACTCTTTGGCTGTTGTACCTAGCATACTTCATATGTTTGATTCAAAAGTCATCCTCCCCCCACCCCCACCTGTTTCTGTAGCAAATAGATGCGATCATTGCAGCTTCCGTGTCCCTCAAGTCTTCATCAAAACTGAAGAAGATGTTAGAGGTGAGTAGACTTCATTTGTGCTTAGAGGTATGAATGGTGTGCTCCTTCAGTGCAGCTCACTTATCAGTCTCCTGCTTCAGATCATCTTGGCTTTTGGGAACTACATGAACAGCAGTAAAAGAGGAGCAGCGTATGGGTTCCGTCTGCAGAGCCTTGACCTGGTGAGTGAGTTTGTAGATTGTAACTTTAAGACTCATGTTTTTGTTAAGTATGGATTGTAAATAACAGCAGGAAGTTACAGACCCAGGTGTGTGTTTTGGAAAGCTCTCTTTGTATTAGTTATGAGAGACCTCTGATGTAGAGGCCTTTGATGCAGAAACAAAGAGGCTAATGGAGTCTGAAGAAATTAGGGATTGAAACTTTGCATGTGAATGAAAACTTTGCATGCTAATCTTCTGTAGCTGAAATTTCCTATAAATTATTTTTACCTTTACCTCTGTTTTTCAGGTTTTTCAAAGGTTTCAGATTACCTCACCCTATTTTTAATGAATGTGTTTTTTGACAAAATCAAAAACATAATTAACATGAAGTAAAAAAAACTATACACACATTTATATTTTTATTATATATATATATATATATATATAAAAATATAAATTTTTTTGTGTGTTAGT
>NW_015657695.1:325837-342572 GCF_001515625.1 Sinocyclocheilus rhinocerous | reverse complement strand
TGTGTATGTTTATATATACATAATAAATATAAAACTCTCCCAATTTTTTTCAGTTATTATATATATATATATATATATATATATATGAAAATTGGTGTTATTTTAGTATACTATTATGATTTTTATTTATTTTATAGTATTATATTTTATTTCAGTTTACATTTGTTTTATTTCAAGAAATGAAAGTTTTAAACTACAATAACGCTGATTAAAATTCATTGAAATATATATCAAAATTGACAATTTGCAGGTTATTTGTAATTTCAAATGAAATGGGTCTCAAATAAAAAAAAATTCTTCTCACATTTTTGTTTACTAATTACAAAGACTGATAAGAAACTAGTCATCTATCAAATTTTATATTATACATTTCCATACATGTTTACATTCATATTCACATAATAATTGCTGTATAAATATATTGATCTGATTCATTTCTTCATGAGGATATTTACCCAAAATAAAAACAACTTCTGCATCTACCTTACCTCTATTTCTACCCTCTACCTTTGCGATAACTTCATCTCATCTCTGCATCTGTCCTTGGTGGCCAAAGTAAAATATCCCAGTGTCCTCACTCAGTCTCACTCTCTTGTGTCTTTCAGCTGTTGGACACTAAGTCCACAGACCGCACACAGACTTTGATGCACTTCATTGCGAATATGGTGCAGGAGAAATACCCCGAGCTTGCCTCTTTCCACACTGAACTCCGCTTTGTAGACAAGGCTGCTCTGGGTAAGACATACCATAGTTGCTGTGCATACTACAAACATGGGGATACATCGTCTTTTCTCTTTCTCACTCCTTTGCTCTCTCAGTGTCTTTGGACAGTGTGCTCCAGGATGTGAGATCTCTGGAGAGAGGGATGGAAGGGACCAAGAAGGAGTTCCTGGTGCAGGACGACATCCCGGCGCTGAAAGAGTTTGTTAAAGCCAACAGTGACGTATTAGACTCGCTTGTTAAAGATGGCAAGACAGCACAGGTGAGAGCACAGTGTATGCTCAACGCACACAAACTATTTGACATTAATTCTGCTTAATTAGTCTTGCTGACTTTTTCTCTTCTGCCAACAAGGAGGCATACATGTCTGTAGTGGAGTACTATGGAGAGAATCCGAAGACGACACAGCCTTCCATGTTTTTCCCATTCTTCATCAGGTTTATCAAAGCTTATAAAGTGAGAGATACAGCAACATTTACCCACATGTTCATGTCAACACATACACATAATAACAAAGCCGTTATTATTTGATTGTTCACATGCTTATGGGAATTGCTTAAAGTACTGTAAGTACAGTAAAGGGTTATTATGGGTAATGAAAGGTTCATTTTGGTTTTGGGAGTCCCCAACAACAGGTTGACATGCATGCAAGGTCAAAAAACACTTTCATTTTCTTATAATATGCATTTATTTTTTTTACCTTATTTTGACTCCCAAACGATTCTCTCAACGATTCATTTTTCCAAACCCCTCCTTTGCATGACGCTAATCTGCGGTGATTGGTCCGATTGGTCTCATTTCATTTCCATTTCATCATGCCTGTAATGCTTTGTGTAAAGCCGTTACCAGGGTAACAGCTATTTTTACCTCTCCAAAAGCCGCATCTAGTGGCAAAGAATGAATTTGCATTTTCATTCAGACCAACGGAGAAGGGTATAACTGCAGCCTGGAGATCTCCAAATGGGGGTGGGAGCTACAAAATAGGGCGTGGCTTCCTGCCATTGACAGACAGGCACATGACACACATGCGCAATTTTCCCCCTAGGGCGTGGCTTCCTCCCATTGACAAACAGGCACATGACACGCATGCGCAATTTTTTCCCCCAATCCACTTCAGTGCAAACTCCGCCCCACAGCTGATTCTAAAGTTTTTATTGGTTGTGTCAATTAAAGTGTTGATTTCCTACACTATGCTACAAAAAATGCTAACCCCTAAACCTACCCCACACACCTGACCCTAACCTTAACCAGTGAAACTGACTGCACGGCGGGATTGGCGCTGAATAGCGTGGTAAAGAAAGTTGCAGTTCAGGAGACAAACAGTTAATACGATTATGCGATGTAACTCCCCAACCGGACCTCACCTGACAATGGCAACTTTTTAAGTTACACCCAGCGTCACTACCCGCTACTACACTGTGAATTTCGAGCCCTGGGATGCCACCCATTTTGGAGGTTCTGCCCACTTTTGGAGTTCACACCCCATTTTAGAGATCTCCGGTCTGCAGTTATATCTACTTGGACCAACGCGAAAAGACCAACAAGTGGGCGGGCAATATGCTAATGTTTCATTTTGCCGTCAACATGAAGCGGCTTGGGATTCGTTTTAAAAAACAACTCGTTTAAATAATTCAGAGTCGACTTTCTTTTGAGAGACAATAACTTTATACACGGTTTAAAACTTTGCAGGATGTTTTCAATCACTTAGAGCTGTGTTATACGCTGCATGAAAGGTAATTTAAAAAAATCCATAATAGGGGCACTTTAAAGGAGCTGTGCTCTACACAATGAGCAAAGATACCGCAAGCATTTCACCAATTTATTATTAATTACTGTGGTGTATTATTGTGTCACACAACAGCAAGCAGAACAAGACAATGAACAGAAGAAGAAACAAGAGCTTGCAGCAGAAGAACAGGCAACCCCTTCCCCAAAGAAGAAAGATAGCACTCCTCAAAAGGTTAGAAAAGCGTAATTCTAAAATATGTTTGTAATTTTATTCATAAAATATTTTTTTAATATATCAACTATTTGGTTATTTTATTTAAATAAAGCATTGACTGGAACTGCACACCTGAAGTTATTCCCCTGAAAACTTTTCCCAACTATGATCAGGGTCCCATGATGCCCAAAATGCCTCAGATGGACCTGATTGCAGAGCTGAAGAAAAGACAGGTGAAGCCTCAAGTCACAGACGGGGCCATCGAGGGCATTATAACAGGTAAAAAGGTTACAGATATACAGCCAAAATAGTCGTCATGTCAATATATACCTTAAGGACGTTCCTTATGGTGTAAACCGGCAAGAGCGATTGGCCACCTACTACTCTATAATCTATATATTTTTAAGAATTTGAATTTTATTTTTCATTTGTCTGCGTCAGATTTGAGAAATTCACCCTACAGAAGAGGTGATGGTCGGAGAGCAAATCCACGACAAGACAACTGAGGGTTACCTACAGAGACTTCTCTCCTTCCCACCGGACACTTCTGTACTTAACACCTGGTCTTATTCTTTATATACGTAATAAAACATTTTCAATCTGTACAGCGATACAGAAAATGACTGCCAAACATGCACAACAACAGATGCTGTACACAAACAAAGAGTCACACTAACAGACACCCATCATCACACACGCTTGCATATATGCTCTGATACACGTAACCCTTTGAGAATGTTTAAAATAATTGTACATAAGACACAAAAAGGATTTTTGTACCATCGCATATGCTCCTGAATATGTAAGCAATTCCTTGAGCTTCAATTTTCACGTTTTGCTGTGTTTATATTGCTAAAGAAATTGTAAAAAGTGCTCATAGATGAAGGCACTTGTAATACAGCCTGATAATAAATAATACCCTGATGATAAGAATTCTTAGATATTTTAATAAAACAGTGAAAACATTGTACAGTAAGACACATTTCATTCATTATGAGAAACCAAAAAAAGACTCCGTAGAAATATTGTCATAGAAGAGAGCTGTACTTTATTAGACACACAACCACAGCAAGTATGTACAAAAGGTCTCAGCTCTCAACGATTTCTCACAGGAAAAAAAATAAAATAAAGTCACATTTCTCACAAAGTTATCATGGCATCCACACTGACAAATTAATTTCTTTTTCTTCTGTGTCTATAGGTGTTTATATATCTTGTTTGTATATAGAGTGATTCTCAGTTGGTATATTACTCTACTCTAGAGATGGGAGGGTCACAGCGTGGGCTAAGGGCTCGCACCATTACTAGTGCGCTGATGGTCAGAGCTGAGTTTAATCTGCTCAGTAAAACACACTCAGAGCTTGCCACTCAAGTCTGGTTACCACATCACCACAGGTTACATTAAGAGTGGACATGCCTGAGCCACAAAGAAATCAGACATAGAAAAAGTCACTTTGACTCTACAGCTGTGAACCTCATATCAGTGCACTTGACCTCACTATTCTCTCCGTTGACTTAAAAAAAAACCACGTAGATAACTTTTTTTTTTTAATCATCTGCACCGTGCGATTGCTTTTAGAATGTACATGCATTGCTGTAATTATTTTTAAAACTTTTAATATATACCTTATAACTCCATCTTTTAAATAAAACTTTTTTTTCTGGACATAATTTTGTAGGACTCTCTAATAATTACGGTTTTATTTACACGCTATAGTCTTTTCATACTTTTTTTCCTTTGACTCTTTTCTAGTATTTTATTATTATCGTTTTGATGTCAGAATTTTGTAACATCCACACATCCATGTAGAAAAAAATCTCACTTAAGGGACTAAAGAGCTCTGGTAAAATATTCTACATAAAGACATTCCATCATAGAATGTGCTTTCTCCAAATTACTCTTGTGTTATTTTTGGCCTGGTAAACCAGACATAACTAGCAGAAGCATCCAGCTCCTCCTATTTCCTGCAGTCTTTCCGGGGGAAACTCTAACCTGCAACTCAAAATTAGTATAATGTGGCAGAAACACTTGTGCAACTGTTTCCTTGACCAAGGCATTTGTACATTGAGAGTTTAAACATCTGTTATTCAGTAGTGAAATGAAATTGCAGACTTACTCCCTACCACTAGAGGGCAGAAGAGGGCCGTGACAGTTCCTTTACATTTGCCATTATCCACATTGTTCATTTCGCTCAAAGCAAACAAATTAAGAGTTAGCAAATGACATTCTCAGGTCACAATACAGATTTGAGCTTCATAAGTATCAGCAATGAACCCGATTTTCACTCGGATCACATTAATTAAATTCTTTTGAATGGCTAGCTGGATAAAGGCTTTTTCAGAATCACCCAACACTTAAAACAACTCAGAAAATTAACAAAATATCAACCTGTGGTTAGATGCAGCTATACTTTATACATGAACTGGGCTGTACAGAGTAATATTTTCAACTCAATATACAAAACACTTCTCTTATGAATAAATAATTTTCTAGTGTGCTATATATTTCCTCAGGATTACAAAAACAAAAATATGTACAAATAAATCTGTTAATATAAAATCAACAAACAAAAAATATACAAACGCAAATCTCGCATCATACATTTTTTTTTTTTTTTACCAACCATGTTGAGAGAAAAATAAATGACTAACTTTAAAGATGTATTTAAATATGATGTCTGAGCTGTTATCTTACCAGGTTTTGAGAGAGAAAGATTCTACTTCAAAAAGGGAGATTTCACCACCTTCCTACATTTATCCATCGCAGTCAGGGGGTCAAGGCTGTACAGAGTAATATTTTCAACTCAATATACAAAACACTTCTCTTATGAATAAATAATTTTCTAGTGTGCTATATATTTCCACAGGATTACAAAAACAAAAATATGTACAAATAAATCTGTTAATATAAAATCAACAAACAAAAAATTTACAAACGCAAATCTCGCATCATACATTTTTTTTTTTTTTACCAACCATGTTGAGAGAAAAATAAATGACTAACTTTAAAGATGTATTTAAATATGATGTCTGAGCTGTTATCTTACCAGGTTTTGAGAGAGAAAGATTCTACTTCAAAAAGGGAGATTTCACCACCTTCCTACATTTATCCATCGCAGTCTCTGAGGGGGTCAAGAAAGTATTTTCTTAGCCGTGGCTTTACTAAGAGGATGAAGTGTACTTCCTGACAGGAAGTGCTGTAGATTCTTACCATCTCCATTCAAGCACGAAACCCGCTTCTCGTTTCTGCGAAACTGTAGCCGCAAGGGTAACGTTTTGAACATTTGAGAGTGCTCACTGCAGCACCAATTGCTAAATTTGTCTCATTTGCTAGTTTGTAATAATAGTTCGGTCTGGGTCCTTAAATAGATCGAGCTGTGAATTTGATGCTTGCTGTGAACTTTCCAGACAAATCTAGAGTGTAAAGAATCTGGAGTATAAATCAAGTTTTAATCATTTTAACAAAAGTAATTTTAAGGAATTTGCAAGCCACTGCTCAACTTTTTGTGTAACTAGCTGATCCAGGCATGAATTACAAATAAAGCTTTGTTTTCTCTTTTATTCACAGATGTTAAATTCAAACAACATGGCTTAAATTAAGACGTTTCCGTGCATGCAGCAGCCTAAGCTTGACCTTTTTGCCTCTGGCAGCACCTCCCACGTGAATTATTATACATTTCGGACATGAATTACAGGCCGATTTGGCTGCGAGACACGGAGTAACACCACTAATCTCTCCTCTGACCATTTACGCTTGACGTCGACCTAGTGCTTAAGCCATTATTTTAAACCCAGCACCCCAAGCAATCAATTTCACACATTCGTTTCGTCAGAAAGCTGGAAAAATCTCCCTTCTTGCTCTATTCATCTCATTCTATTCCACTCTCACTCACCTTTACACATTTAAATTCTCTGGGCTCATGAGGAAACCTGCAGGTTGTCACATTGACAAATTCACAACATAGGAATACTCTTGTGAGAAGAAAAAAATCTTTATCTGTGAGTGTGTGTGTGCGTGTGAATGTCATGAGGACTGGAATGAGAAAAGAAGATGGGTGGGCAGAACCAGAGCCTCAATGACCAAAAAAAGGATGCTCTTGCGATTTAGTATTATGACTGTGGAGAGCAATGAAACCAAAGAACGGATGTGATATTCATATTTGTACCACCATTCTAGGTAATCATAAACTGGCATACATTACATTACCTTCTAAAAATGATAGTGAATCTAAGTGTCTGTGGTTTGATAGAAAAGTAAGCGGACGGTTTGACTGGCTCATTAGAAGAAAGGATGAGTTGGAATGTTGTACCGCACAGATGTCTTCCACTCGATGGATCACGTCCACGGGCATACGTGCTGTGGAATTACCCTCAGTCTTCTAGCTTGTGCAACCCCTACATGGTGAACCTAACCATCTGTTTGTTCATTTTAAATTGGAATTCGGTTTCACAATCTGGGAGGCCCAAAGGTTAAGACAGATTGTGCCGAATGTTTGATGATTGTCAGATTATTGTACTTTCTCTAGCTTCTTGTGCTTCTTTAATGACAAGAACAGGGGAGTATCCTATATCCTTATGTAGGAAAACTGTGACTGTTATGAACTTAAGAAAACAATAGCCTAACAACACCATCCCATAATAAGTGATTCAAAAAGCAGGCAGCCCTCCACAATTCCTCTGTTGCCATGACAACTTGTGCTAAGTTACAGCAAACATGTAAAATGGCTGTATGAAGACCTATTTGAGTGCAAATGAGAACAAAAATAGACTCTTAGGCAGTGTATGTATATCAAAGGAATAGTTCTTTGGAAAATGAAAATTCTGCATGAATTGCTTTCTTCTGTAGAACACAAAAGAAGATATTTTGAAGAATGTTTTTGTCCACACAATTAAAGTCAGTGGAGTCCGAAGCAATGTATAGACCCCAGTGACTTCCATTGTATAGACAATAAACCAAGACATTTGCAACAATACAAGAATGAGTAGATCATGACAGAACCTTCATTTTTAGATGAACTATCCCTTTAAGGGGGTGTATAATCATCAAAATGTTAATCATAGCACCAATTTCAGTTATTTTCCTTTAGTAGTAGTACGACTGATAGCCAAAATCTACATTAGAACGAGCGATGCTGCCTTAACATTAAGCTTTTGCTGTTATTTTTTTAAACATTCCTTTCGTTGATATAGATATGAGCAATAAAACTTCTCGACAAACACCGACTACTACAGTACTCACTTTCGATTATTGCAACTCTACTTGGTTTTACATAGTCTTACAGTCTTGATTTTACACTTGATGGACATCTACCGAACTCAGCTAGATCTCCAACATGTGAGATTTGGCAAATGAATGAGGGTTTGGGTTTGGTCCTTCCCCAGGCCTCCCGTGGGTGGTGTGATGCTGGCTGTGCAGTGGAGCTGGAAACAGGCTGGTGGTGAGTGTCCAAGCCCATCTGTTGGTTCTCTAGTTTGGGGAACTGGCAGAAACACAGAGTAGGTATGGTTTACAGTTTGGATCTGTTCACAAACTGAAGAAGAGTGAACCTATGATGCAAAGCGGTAAGTCATCCGCCTCCGTGCCCTACGTCACTGTTCTCCGCAAGGCGTCTTGGTAGGGATAGTCAGGGAAACAAAACACTTTAGAAACTAAGCCTCCAAAAAAACCTTTCTTTTAGGTTAGTAACATTTCAATTCATCTACTTGCGCTGTCCACATCCTATATATGGATAATTTCCAGCCACATCCTCCTTAATCACTATCATCTGGAGTCGCCGTCTTGGGTTCAGTCTTGTTCCGCTCCAAGCTGCTGGTGGCGGAGGGTTTCAGGGCCAGCGAGGACGGACTCAGTGAGGTGAGAGCGGAGGGAGATGAGGGCGAGGAAGAGGAAGTAGGTGAAGTCGGAGAGGGAGGGGAGCGGCCATTGGAGATGGGAAGAGGAAGACTTGGGGAGTTGAAGTTCTGCTCTCTGAGAAACCGGTGTTGTCTTAAGGTGGATGACAGGAGTGCCTCAGCTGAGAGGCTGGATGCGGAAAGGCTAGCCAGAAGCGCTTTGGCCTGGTTGGAGGAGGCCGTCAAGGAGGACAGTGCCCCCTCCTGGTTTCCCAATCTGGAGGGCAGGTGGCCAAAGAAGCTTGCTGCTCTGGTGCTTGCGAGGAGTGACTCGGCTGCTCTGGCTCTGCTGATGTTCAGACTCAGAGCCTGAGGGGGTGGGTGTTGAGGGCAAAAGTAGGGGGGATAAAGGACAGAAGAGTGGGTAGAGAAGAACAGAGTAAAAACTAAGAACATTTTTGGAGGCTTTTAAGGTTTGGTTTGGCTGCAATACGTCAATCTCTCTCACAAGACACTTTCTCTAAGGAATGAATGAGGCTCTGGTGAATATTGACAGCTGCATGATGTTTTTTCCTTAAAAGTATACAGGGTTGACTAGGAGGAACTGGGTGAAGGATTGTGGGCTTCAGTCAGGAGATGCTGATGAAGAAGTGGTGGTGAAGACGGCAGAGGAGGAGGTGGACAAGCTTCGGTCAGGTCAGGTTGGTTTGGGTCGCTGGCTTCTGCTCACTGGGTCAAGGAGTTGGACGTGAATGGTTGCCATGAGGGCCGACGAAGGATGGCAGGTAGTGGTGACAAAGAGGAAAATGCAAGAGGAAGGGGACAATGGGAGGAAGGATGGAGACAAACACAGGACAACATTATTCAGGTTAGGATCATTCATGCATGATGCTAGCCTGGTACACAGCTCTACATGTGGATTTTACCACATGATGGCGAATCCACGTACATTTATAACACCCACAATGCATTATGCTAGAAGAAACTGACCATTTGACAAGATCTTGGTGGGTTTATTGAACATGAGCTTATATGCGTCTCTATTACCATCAGTCACTCACAAACACTCTTTCGGTTCCTGTGTGACAGGACGCTGAAAGAGTTCCATTGAGATCTGCTCAAACTCTAATCAGTTGTGAGGGAGATGGATGGACAGCACGGATACAAGGAGTGAAGAGGAGAGAGCGATGAGGGTGAAAAGAGAGCCCGTGTCTTTCCACATGAAGTGCCAATTATTCCACCCTGATAGAGCAGAAAAAGACTCTCCATCTCTCTCTCGCCCGTACCTCTCTTCCCTTTAACCTTCTCCATCTCTTTCATTTCTCTCACTCTTTTCCAAACCTGCTGGCCCATGTCCTTTTCAAAGAGCCTTCTCAAAAAGTCCCTGGAGAACACAACTATGATGGAGATTAAAATAGCTACTGCTTTTGCACAGTCATAAGGAATACATTTCCCTTTTGGCCATTTCCCACTTACTTTCTCTGCCCTTTTAAAATGTATGTGCCACAAGCTCATGTAATTGAGAATAGACATAAAGCTGTTGAAGGAAGTCATATGTGAAATGAAAATGGGAGCTAGGGGGTACACAAACAACTTCAGATAGAGATAAAAAAAGATACAATAACAAATTATGTGTAACATGAGTTTTTTTTTTTTGTTGCATTTACTAAATTGAGAAAACCAATTTTGTCTGCAAGACTTGTGAATACTTCATTCTACTGACAGCATAAAAGTTTTAAAAGCTTTTGGGAAAAGAGGTTACACTTTATTTTAAAGTCCAATTCTCACTATTAACAAACCATTAACTAAGAATGTTTCCTCAGTAAACTCCTAATTTGCTGCTTATTAATAGCTAGTAAGGTAGTTGTTAAGTTTAGGTATTGGATAGGATCAGGGATGTAGAAAATGGTCATACAGAATATGTGCTTTATAAGTACTAATAAACAGCCAATATGTTAATAATTGGTATGCTAATAAGCAACTAGTTAATAGTGAGAACTGGTCCCTAAGTGTTACCAGAAAAAACAAAAAAAATTTACAATACCATTCAAAAGTTAGGGTCAGTTATTTTTTTTTGTTTTTTGGGGGGAAGAAATTAATACTTTCATTTAGCAAGGAGGATCCATGTGACAGTAAAGACGTATAATGTTACAAAAGGTTTCTGTCTCAAATAAACATTGTTGTTTTGAACTTTCTATTCAAAGAACCCTGAAACATGCATTACAGTTTCTACAAAAATATTAATTAGCAACATTGATGATAATAATAAGCAATAGTTCTTGAGCACCAAAAATATTAGAAATATCAGAATGACATCTGAAAGATCATTAGACACTGAAGTAATGGCTGCTAAAATTACATTTTAAAATATATTAACAGAAAACTGTTATTTTAAAATGTAATATATTGCATTTTTGATCAAATAAATGCAGACTTTGTGATGATCATAAGAGACTTATTACCAACCCAAACTTTTGAAAGGTGGTGTACATATAATTTACAATTAGTCCAATAAAGACAGGGAGAAGAGGTCAGAAATGGCAAGTGAATCAGACCAAAAGAGAGCCGTGATGTGTTAATTTACTTTAAGCAGTCAGGGAGAGCAATCATTTCAAAGATGAAGTCTTTTGAGAGAAGGCTAGAGTACAAAACTAAATAAAATGTGGATGAGGCCGTGAGGCACAGTGAAAGGCACAGCAAGCAGAAAAAAGCCTCAATGAAATGATGAGAGTCCGGGTGAAAAGATGAGTGTGCATAAATGTTTGTATCCATTTGCTGCTAAGAGGGTTAAGACAAAAAAAAGATATACGCAGTCCACTTCAAAGGGAATAATTAGCTGTTAGTCACTGACAAGACTAAATCCTGATCATATCCAGCTTAGCAGGAGTGCCTATAACAGCAAATATGCTCTCCTGTAATTATAGTTGCAATGAACCCTCTGATCTTGCTCGCTCTCTTGCCAATATCTGCTTCTCTCTTCCTTACCCATAAAATATTAGATTCTTTTCTAATATTCATGGCCTGTTGAACAGGGGCCAGATTTATTAAAGACAGAGTGAGGAGATTTACAGAGCACCAGCATATCTATCTATCTTCTCCTTACCTACAGCACACAGGCCCATAGCTGTCCGTGTGTGCGCGTCTTTTTCTCCCTCTAATCCATCTTTCAAACCCTCCCCTGTTTTCTCCACCTGTCTCATTCACTTCGCTTATGTTGTAGAGCTCACATTTCCCTAGTCTCTGGCTTCATGCTTTCTCTCTCCCCCTTCTCCTGAGACCCACCTGTCTCTGGTTTCTTTGTTCTGTTAGAGGGTTTTAAGTGCACTTTAGAGTCCCAAATGTTCTGCGATTGACGCTCCGATTCAGTTTTTCAAAGCGTCACTGCTAGAAAGTTCTCTCCCAGCCTCACTTCACTTGTGACTGACACACACAGACAAACGTAATGTGCATATACACACACATCTCTCCTAAGGCTCTCGGCAATAGTCTGAGCTGTGGAATCTGAGCTCTGAAATGCCCTCAGACAGACATTATGAATTGGTTTCAAGCAGAAAATGATCTTCTTAACTTTCAGCAAACCATTTTAAAAGTTAATACAAACTTACACAACAGTAAAGCTACGAACAAGTTCTAAGAACAAGTTTAAAACCATGTTCCATGCAAAACCAAGACTGAAAAAAGAACAAACCAAATAGAGACCAAGACTACAGATAGACTAAGACTAAACTGGGACCAGACTAAGCCTAAAATCAACACTTAGGCTAGATTAAGACTTGACCAAAACTCTAACTAAAACTAAATACAAGACTAAGACCAAGTTTAATTTTTAGGCTAAACTAACAACAAACCAAAACTAAGATTAAAGATAGACCAAAACTAGACTGAGATTAGGCTAGGCCTAGATGTATTTGAATAGATTTGAAATAGACGTTTACATACCCTTTGCAGAATATGCAAATATGTTAATAATAGTTATGCAAATATGTTAAAATAAGAGGGATCATGAAAATTCCATGTTATTTTTTATTTCGTACTGTCCTGAATAAGCCAATTCACATAACAGATGTTTATATTTTGAACAGGGTGATGTATACATTTTTCTTATTTTGTTTAAAGACCATATTTTTTTTCATTTAGCACTGCACTTCAGAAGCTACATAAATACTTACATGTTTCCCAGAAGACAAAAGAAATACAATTTACCCTGATCATCCAATTCAAAAAGTTTACACCCGCCGATTCTTAATGCATTGTGTTGCCTTCTTAAGCATCTGTAAATGTTTTCACCTTTTGTAATAGTTAAGCATGAGTCCCTCAATTGTCCTCAGTGTGAAAAGATGGATCTCAAAATCATACAATCATTGTTAGAAAGAATTCAAATATACAGATGATGCCGGAAAACCAAATAATGTGCAGGAGCTGGAGGATTTTTCTGAAGAACAGAGGGCAGTTTAATCATCCAGGAAACAACACACAGTATTAAGATTCTTTTATTAAGTAAACTTTTGAACAGGGTCATTTTTATAAATTCCGTTATTATTTTGACTTGTGGAGTATATATAAACATCTATTATGTGAAATAGCTTATTCAGGACAGTCCTAAATAAAGAATATCATGCAATGTTCATGATCCCTCTTATTTTGTTTAAATTATTGACATTTTGCATATTCTGCAAGGGGTATGTAAACTTCTGAGCAAAACGATAGATAGATAGATAGATAGATAGGAATGACAGAACAATACACTGAATAATAGAAACAAAGATAGAACCACAGAATGATGGATAAAACCATGGAATGATAGAACAACTGATATACAGGACAACAGACAGACAGAAAGAAAGACAGATCATACCTGCTGTTGACCCTGGTTCTTAAGGAAGTCCTCTCTCTGTCTGCTTGTTTTGCTCTTTTCTAATCCGCTCTGCTGCAGGTGCTTGAGACGAGACAACGCCTTTCCACCGCCAGTCTGAGAAGGATGAGAGAGAAGAGGAGATAAATCTGTGCACTATATTTGGTAATATTTTCCATCCAATTTCCAACAGTGTATTTGCCATCACCAGCAGTCAAAGGAAGTGCTGGAGGAGAATAGTGTGCAAGACAGGCAGGAGGGTGATGTGTTTTTAATAGAACACATGCATCTTAGCACAGTCCTCTCATTCATTCTCACACACACAGACACATATTACCTATAATTTCTTGTATTAAATTCAGAAAATATAAATTATACGCCTCTGCACGTATGTTGACAAAAGCTCTCAGTGCAATACAAAATAATGAACACTTTCTCTAGTCTGTTTTCTCTCTGCATATATTACCTACACAAGATCAAGCACTAGACCAAAGTCTAAGTCTAGTGTGTGTTTTATGCAAATGAGCTCCTCACTGAACGAGGGGCTTTGTAAGAGGATCTAATGCTTGCAATCAGGTGGACCTGCGGTTGGCAGGCTCCATCTGTCCTATGAGAAAAGTGTGCAACGACCTAGAGCAAGGGGCTTGAACACACCAGTTAGGAGGGGGGATGCAATGCTGGCTTGTATACAAATGTGTGGGCTGAAAGCAACACAGTGGAAAACACAAGTGACTTCATCCAAATCCTTCCCTTCTGTCACTCACAGACATCAGCCCTGTTCTCAGCGGAGCTGAGTAATACACATGACGTCTGGTGGATCGCTGCTTCATAGCGGTTTATCCTGACAACTAGTCTCTGAAGATGAAAGACAAATGCAAGAGGAGACAATACTGCATAAATTACGCAACAAAATCACTTGAGTAGTTACGAAGAGCTTCCCTGGGCTTTATCTTTTTACTTTACAAGAAAACCACATATAATGTCTTATGTACCAGAGGAAAATAAGACAAGGGGAAAGTAATCAAATTGCAAAGTCATTTTAAGAGGAGAAAAAAAAAGAGTAGGCTAATAAAGAAGAGGAGGAAACAAGAGAATTTATTGTGCGAAAGATACAATATGTATTTCTACAGAGGCTGGAGGCAAACAATTTATCAAAGCATTTGCAAAAGAGAACAAACTGATCTAGTTGAGCAATCCAGCGGAAGAGACCAAAAACCTTCCACCAGATAGGAAGAAAGAAGATGGAAAAGACAGAAAGACCAGGGCTGAAGAAGATACTGAAGGTTAGGTTGAACCTTGGCTGTGGATGTGCTGATGCAGGACGGTTTAGGTGGGACAGCGGGTTTGTTTGTGTCTCCTCCGTCTGCTGTATGTCGAGAGCTGCCGGATCTCTGCGTCTGGACGGACGCTGGGAAGATATTCCCTGTGTGAGGATCAGTGCTGAACTCCATCAGGCTGAGCTCCAGCTCACGGATGGTTTCCTCCAGACTGTCCAGACGACGGTACGTGCTGTGGCAGATGTCTTCCTTTTCCCCTCCAACGCCTTGAGTGCGGATCAAACCCACTTGAGATGTCTCTACGGGCCCGTTTTGCGGCGAGACAGACAATGCAGTGTCCGACTTTCTCGTTCGCTCTTCTTTCTTTCCTGTCGCCGCCTCGAGAGACTCCTGAACCCTTGGCTCCATCCTCAGGGGCTGTTTAATTGCTCTCTCGCTTGTTAAGGGCGGGCACGACTGGGTCACATCCTGGACGGGACTCTGGAGCTCCCTCTGGGCTGCATCCAAGTCTTGTGATCGAGGGACTTTTTGGCTGGCTGACAAGTCTTGTTTCCATAGCGGCAGACGGGGAGTCCTCACAATGTGGCTGAAGTAACTTACTCTGATGTCATTTCCAGTGTTATTGTCTTTAACTGTCTGCGTGCTGTCAGACCGCCGGGTCTCTGCTGAGTCCTCAGAGGGGGACATGGGGAGAGAGTTACACTCGGTTAAGACTATCTGGGGAACTGGAGTGGAGGACATCCCGTGCTGCATCTGCAATTTAGCAGGAGTAATTTGTATACTTAACCCATGAATGTGAATCATAAATGTATGACGTTGTAAGGTTAATGTAAAGGTGGCTAAAATAAACTTACCAGAAATTCCTCTGTAAAATCACTGAAGTGCTCATCACCACCCTTAGATGCGATCAACTGTTGGCACATATGTAGCGTAGCACACATACAAATACAAAATTAAATAAAGAAATCACAAATATTTAAACGCGTTCAACCAAGAATAGTTCACTCAAAAAACATTCAGTCCTCATTTACTTTTACTTATATTACTTACTTATATTTACTCTTTTTCATGTAATTACAATGTTTCAATGTCTGAATTTTAAAAAAATGCAAAAGAACTATAAAAATAGTTCAAAATAGTCAATTTGACTCATGCTAGTCTGAGGAACTGACTACAATCTACATAGTTATTCACTCATAATCTTATCCTCTATTTTAGTTGTTAAAGGGATAGTTCACCCAAAAATGGAAATTATGTCATTAATTACTCACCCTCATGCCGTAAGACCTTCGTTCATCTTTAGAACACAAATTAAGATATTTTTGATGAAATCTGAGAGCTTTCTGACCCTGCATAGACAGCAACACAACTGACACGTTCAAGGCCCAGAAAGGTAGTATGTACATCGTTAAAAGAGTCCATGTGACATCAGTGGTTCAACCGCAATGTTATGAAGCTACGAGAATACTTTTTGTGCACAAAGAAAACAAAAATAACTTATAACAACTATAAAAAATAACAACTATTCAACAATTTCTTCTCTTCCACACACATGCATTGTGGTACTCTCATGAATGGCGGCAGACTGGCCCAGAAGAGAAGAAATCGTTGAATACATTTATTTTTGTTTTCTTTGCGGACAAAAAATATTCTCGTAGCTTTATAAAATTACGGTTGAACCTAGGGCTGCACAATTAATCGAAATTAAATCGCAAAGGCAATAAATCGTGATTAGGCAGAAGCTGCGATTGTCATGCGTATCTTTTAGTGAAGCACAGTTCTGTGATCAGTAGTAAAGCTCTATCCGAAAGCCAGAGGGCGCTCCATGACAATCGCGATTAATCGCGTTTGATTAATCGTGCAGCCCTAGTTGAACCCCTGATGTCACATGGACTATTTTCTTACTTCTTACTCTTATGTTCTTACTACCTTTCTGGGTCTTGAACGTGTTAGTTGCATTGCTGTCTATGCAGGGTCAGAAAGCTCTCGGATTTCATCAAAAATATCTTAATTTGTGTTCTAAAGATGAACGAAGGTCTTATGGGTTTGGAACGACATGAGGGTGAGTAATTAATGACAGAATTTTCATTTTTGGGTGAACTAACCCTTTAA
>NW_015657695.1:281577-325791 GCF_001515625.1 Sinocyclocheilus rhinocerous | reverse complement strand
CAGTCAAATACTCGACTGACGTTATGAAGTGAGTTTGGAGTCAAAACATGTTATTAAATGTGGTATTTTCACGTGCTCTCAGATGGAACAGCATTTACTACACAGAGCCGTAGTTCACTGAGAAGATACGCAAACAGCTGTCATTATCACGAACGATTTCATCGATTTCATACCTCTCGGATTTCATCAAAAATATCTTAATTTGTGTTCTAAAGATGAACGAAGGTCTTATGGGTTTGGAACGACATGAGGGTGAGTAATTAATGACAGAATTTTCATTTTTGGGTGAACTAACCCTTTAACTTGTGACTGAATCATTGAGTCAGTGAGCTGAGCTCGAGAGCGTGATTCGTGAACAAATCATTCAGACTAGTTTTGTGAAACGGATTAACTGATTCAAATAAATAACGAAAAGAATTCTAAAGAATTAATTACAAACCAGCTATTCCTCTCATGAACTTACATTATTATTACTTTTAGTATTTAAAAATATTCTGGAATTAGACGACTTGGAATATGGACTACATTTATGTTATCTTTAATGCTTTTGCATACTTTTTGAATCTTGAAAGTTTCGGTCCCCAGTCATATTACTTCATGAAAAAGAGCATAGTAAAACAAAACGTCTCCTCTTTTGTTCCTCAGAAGAAAGTCATATGGTTTTGGAACGACATGAGGGTAAGTAAATGATGATAGAACATTAATTTTTAGGTGAACTATTCCTCTAAAGATCACAGAGCTTTGCTTCTGTGCTCACTTAAAAATGTAAAAACAGCTAAATTAAAAAATCTGGGCAAGAGCTACCACACTGCAATATCAAACCACTTTTAGCTTCAGTGGAAGAAATTAGAAATTGGGCATTTCAACACAAAACAGTCATGCACTGGCAAGTGCACACACACACACACACACACACAATGTACAGTATGTGGTGATTGTGTAGTTGTGATCGTGCTCACTGTGATGTGGGAATATCAAAGAGCATCCTTGGTCTTTAGTTTGAGTGCAGTGAGTTTTCTTTGTCTATATTGGAGTATGACTAACATTTTAGAGGGAAACATATAGATTCATGTGTGTGCATGAGTGTACAACAGCAGTCCACACTAGCTCGCAGCAGGGGTTGTTACCTGTCCAGACGAGGACACATGGGGCAACAGCTGTAAACTAGAGGGAGGAGGATATTTCCTGGGAGAGGGCAGGGGCAGAGTCAAATGTCGCTCAAAGAGCTGAGCGTCAGGAAGATTGAAGAGAATGAATTAAAAATATGGGATGCACAATATCAGTTCAGACCATGACATTTCAGGATTTCCCATGAAAAGCTCTAAAGACTCTGAAACTCAATCATTTAGGTTATGCACATTCACATACTGTACAGAATTGTAAATCCCATAATTTATTAAATCAAATTTATACCAAATGACATTATAATTTGACGGAACATCAGAAATGACACGCTGTACCTTTAAAGGGGTCATATGATGCGATTTCAAGTTTTCCTATGTTTAGAGATCAGCTATTTCTGTTCATGAATGTGTATGTAGAGTGCGGGTGTTACAGAGTTATGGGTTTGTTTTGAGAAGCAGCTTGTGAGCCTCATTAGGTTTAAGAGGGAGGTGGGGATGGTGTCACTGCAGCAGTGCCCAGATCTCCACAGGTCTCCACAGGGTTTCCAACAGAGACATGCAGTGGGGATGGAGGACAAGAGACATCTGCTCGCTTTCCCTGTCATCCACTCAACCAAGACAACAAAATCTGTCTGCTTGTTGGTGTTAATGAGCCTTGTAGTTTGTGTGCCATGTTTATGTGTGTGTGTGTGTGTTGCTGGCCTGAAGCAGGTCAAGGAAGCCTAAAATCAACACCAACACAGCTCAAGCAGTGTCAGTCAGGAGAAATGCACTGTTATGGCCCCATGGCAAAATGATAATATGTAAATGGAGACAGCTGGAGAGAGAGGTTAGAATTTTTAATTGTGCATTAATTAAACAAATATAAAAAAGATTTGAAGCATGTTCTGAAGTAGGACTGGGTAAAATTTATTATTTAAGGTTTGTTGTTTAAAATAATTCAAATTGAACTGAAATGAACTGATTAAAAAGTACAATCTTTAAAAATAACAATAATAATTTCCCCATAGATTATATATATACACTACTGTTAAAAGGTTTAGGGTCAGTAAGATGTATTTTTTTCATTCAGCAAGGATGCAGTCTATTACATTATATGACATTTTGTGACATTTACATGTTACAATAATGTATTTCAAATAAATGCTTTTTTTTTTAACTTTACATTTTTTTTTTTCAAAATTGATGATAATAACAAATGTTTCTTAAGCAGCAAATCAGCATAATACAATGATTTCTGAATCTGAAGAACCGGAGTAATGACTGCTGAAATTATATTTTGAAATATATTAAAATAGTTATTTTAAATAACAATTTGATCAATAAATAGTTATTAAATAACAATATTTTATAATATTTCACAATATTGCAGTATTAATGCATTTATAATCAAATAAACACAGCCTTAGAGAGCATTAGAGACTTCTTTCAAAAACATTAAAACTTTTGAACAACAGTGTATATATGTAATATAATATAAAATATTAAATGAAATTTAAATTAATTATAGAATTTACAAAGACTGATTATTAATAATGTGTACTGCTTTTAGAAATATCCAGTGTGTGTTGTAGGTATGACAGAACATCACTATTACAGCAGGTACTGTATATGAATTTCTTTGAATTTCATTCCTTAAACTTCCTTAAATTCTAATTTGAATTACAGTTCTGCATCCTTTAAATTCAGGTGAAATTCTGGAATAGAATTAGTATGTAGAAGGCATTCCCAATTCAATTTGAGTGGTGCATGACCCTGCTCTGAAGTTGCTTATGCATCTAGAGATAAAGTATATGGGTAAGTGAGATGGCATATATTAGATGTTATGGTTGTTGATTCTATGTACAGTTAAATTAGACACAAACGGTATCCCACAATATACTCACCAGTGCCTAACTAACAGCACTTTACATCAGTACAGCACACAACATTGTCAATCCACTCATTTGAGCTTTATAGTTCATGAGCCAAAGAGCACAGACAGAAATTCAGATCTCCTGCCTGCTAATGTGTGCTTAATGAATGAGCGAACCCGCCAACTGGTAGAAGCCACCAATGTGTGTATGAGTGTGTGTGTGAATGTAATTGCACAGCTCTGTGGGTGTACACCAGACACATCTGGTGCGTGTGACATATGGACATTAATCACCACCATTAACACTTCAGCCGTTACGGTATACTTGGTCTGATGTGACTCCTCAGGTGTAATACATGTGCTCACCTCTAGCTCAGCTGCTAACTTCTCCTCGTTGCCCTCCTCTCGCTCTCCACCAGCGATGGTCGGAGGGGTGGAGGCCGGTCGGGGGACTTCAGATATACTCCTCCTCAGCTTAACGTGTGGCTTCTGAGACTCAGTCTCCTCTGATTCTGATTTCTGTTTATATACACAAAGACAAAAGGACAAATCTGTATATACAGTATGCATTTTTTTAAAAAGGGGACTTATTTTAAAAGAAAAAAAATCATGCTTATATAAATATATATATATATATATATATAAACATCATTTTCTCTTTTGAAATATGTTTGATGTAATGTAATTGAGACATTGTCTATGTATCGACATAAACAGATTTAGATATTTCTGGACGCTTAAGTTACACTTAATGTCTGAATGTCTGCAACAAGACAATTTAAATGAATGAATGAATAAATAAATATAAAATACATTTATTTATTTGTTTGTTTTTCTTTATGAAAAATTATTATGAAATATACATATTTTTTATTTATTTATGGATGACAGAACCAATCAATCAATGAATAATATAAAATATAACCATTCATGGTTGAAATAATTAAATAAATAATATATATATAAATATTCTAAAATATAAACATTCATTTATGAGTTTATGAATGAATAAATAATTATATAAATATTTAAAAATACAAATATTTTTTTATTTATATGGTTGAATGAATGAATGAATCATGTAAAATTTTTGACTGACATGATAACTGAATTCCAGAAAATAATAACTAAAAGGCTGCAAAAGTACAGAATATATCCCATTGTAATGTAATGACTGAATATTAATTAAAAGTAAACACAAGGGAAATTAACACCTAGAACCATCTTAATCTTTCTCAGTCTCTCTCAGATTTACCTGTGACCGACAGTTGATTTATTACCATAGGAACAACTGAGGTGATAGAGTAAATATCAACCATGACTAACACACCCACAAACACAGGCGGCTTTTATGAGATGCCTGACATTTTTGAGACCCTGCACTCAAATAAAAGTGATTTAGTGTGTTCCCCTGACTCCTCTGACGGTCCGTGTGCTGCTCTTTCAGTAACAGCTTGCATATAAATGTTTGAGAAAGTTTGCATGCATAAACACACACATGCAAAATCATCAGTGTGTGGGTGTCATTCTGAATGTCACCAGTCACCTTTATACTCTTTCCAGGAATGATCATCTCTCCACTGCGTGTAGTCAGGCCAGGGGAGGAGGGGAAACTCCGGCGGGGAGGTGGAGGAGGGGGGGATTTTGAGGGCTTCTCCGTTCGATACCTCGCCACCGTCAGTTCATCCGAGCCTCGTCTGGATCCGCTGTCTTTACTGGAAAGTTTATTCTGAGGTTTATTAGGCTTGTGTTCAGGTGTGGCATTGGTGCTAGATGGACTCTGGCTCTGGTTTTGGTTTTGAATCTGGTTCTGAGCAGGTTTGATCTGCTTGGCAGCAAAGTCCAAGTCAGGAATGGCCTTCATGAGCTCAGCCTGAGTCTCCTCCAACAGTCGATTAATGTCCTGAGCGCTGTACTGTGTTAGACTGGCTCTCTTCTCTTCCCAGTCCCGCTCTGCTGCCTGAGGAGACATACAGATTACATTTTACAAGATCATCAGTGCTTCAAAACAGCTAGTAAAGAAGCTGAACTGTTAAAGCCTATTCACACAAAGTCCGACTATTCAAGTCTAAACACATTCACAACAAGATTTCAAAAGGAAGAAATATGCACATGTGCACTATTATTAAAATTTTGAGGACGATACGATTTTGTGTGTGTGTGTGTGTGTGTGTTTGAAAGAAGTCTCTTACATTTATCAAGGCTGCATTTGTTCAATTAAACATCCAGTAAAAACTGTAAAATTACAGTTACAGTTTTCTATTTGAATATATTTTAAAATGTTGTGATGCAAAGCTGAATTTTCAGCATCATTACTCCAGTCTTCAGCGTCACATGATCCTTCAGAAATCATTCTAATATGCTGATTTGCTGCTCAAGAAACATTTATTTTATTAATGATGAAAATAGTTCATGCTTTTTCATGATTCCTTGATGAATAGAAAGCAAATAAAAATCATTTTTTAAAAATAAAATAGAAATTGTTTGTAACACTATAAATGTCCTTAATGTCACCTTTAATCAATTTGATCCTTGGAGAATAAAGCATAAATTTCTTTTGAAAAAAAAAAAAAAACCTTATTGACCTCAAACTTTTGAACGGTTGTTTATCTTTATGAACTTTATTACTGCCACTTTTGCATAATAAGTATTTTAAATGGTTGATTAATCAACTGTCATTCTTTTTAGCAACACAAATTGTCCAAGGTTAATTTCTAATTTAAAAATATACCTTCATATTATTGTCTAATTTAATAACAATATTAAAACAACATTACTAAATAAAAAAAGGTATTGCTATTGTATACATTTAGACAAATGGTTTCTTTCATTTTAAATCTCATTCCTCACCAGTCTCACTTCCACGGATGAGGCCTTATCAGACCCTCCTCGACCTCCCAGCTCGCCCAGCTCTCGTCCCTTCAACGAGCCCACCATCCCATGAGAATCTTTCTCATGCTGTGCACTAGAAGGGTTCGAGTGGCTGTGGCCTTGACCAGAGTGAGGGCTCCAGTTAGCCAGGCTGGTCTCATTGAGGTTTAGCGGTGGACTGGTTGGAATATTAAAGTCTGTGTTCTTCCTGTACTCGTCCCCTCCTCCGAGTTTAGGAAAGGGGCTGGAATACTCATCCTGGGTCTTCCACACTCCTTCATTCACCTGCCTGATTAAACCATAAAACAGCACTCACAATAATGAAGAGTAAATTACATTTGAGACGTGCGGCTAGACAAGGAATGATTAAATAAGTGTTTGTCTACCTCCTCAGCGTGGTGAGAGTGTCTGTGATAGATCTGCAGCGTTTAAGCAGAGCGTCCAGTCTGTGTGGCTCCTCTTTCAGGAATTTCACCGCTTCCACTTCCACTCGCAACACCACTCGCATTTTACTCTGGAGCCCCGGGAACTGATCTGAACGAGAGAGACAAAGAGAAAAACAGACGGGCAAAGAAGTGAACAACTCTCTTCTCTAACTTAGGTTCAAGTGTCTGGCTGTGAAGGACAGAAAAGCGTCTCACTCTTCAGCTCGGTGAGAGTCTCTCCCAGTTTCCTCAGCAGCGAGCTTTTCTCCTCCAGCTCCTGCACTGTCACATGTCGGTGACTGACAGACATCTCCTTCTTGATTTCCTCCACTGACTTTTCCAGATCACTGTCAAGAGCAAACACCCACTCATTAGCTTCATTACATATTGATTGTTTCAGAAAGAGCATATTAATTGACGCTGTGTTATTACACAGAAGGGAATCTTGCACGTTTTGATGTTTCTGACATTTAAAAGTTCAAAAATGTAGCACGAGATGCGTGTGAAAATCCCAAGCCCGCCTCCCTGCACTGTGGCGTCGGCACGCATTTGAGTAAGTGTCAGTGCAGCAGGGTGTATTAGCACTAAACGACTGAGACACAGTCGGAGTGTTTACACTCGAAATCCAATTTAACCACGTCAAATAAATCCACCCCCCACAAAATGGTTTGTTACAAACAGCGTCTCGTTAATAATTGAATCACATCAGCTGGCTGTTAGCTATACTTAATAACTGCTATCAATTAAAAGCAACACGACTGATCTGGCAGCGAGTTGAAGAGGCGGATTTAGTCACCCTGCTGCTTTTAATTGGAAGAAAATAAATCAATGAGATGCTGTCCGTTGTTTGTACGGGCTAACGCTGAGGTGCGGGTCTGCAGGTCTTTAACTGAGACTGTTTATGCCTCATTGTTATGCATTTATTCACTTTCGAGTTGATGAGAACCTGTGCAATAAAACTAACTGGGAAATAATTTTTTTTCAACATTATGCAGCAGTGTCACTAAGCTAGTGCCTCAGACTGCATTATTATCGCACATATTGTGCGCGAGACGCACTGCAGTTGCTGTATGATGAGTTCCTCCTCGTTCAGGTATTTGAGTCGCTCCTCTTCCACTAGGAGGCGCTGTCTCTGGAGAGGGTCTTCCTGTTTCCTCAGTGCATCCGATAGACGCAGACTCAGCTCTGCCTCGGTCCTCTTCAGTAGACTGCGCATGGAGTCCTGGTTCTGCAACTACACACAAACACAAACCAATTAAAGTCCGTGTAAAGGCAATTTAGAGAACTGTTTCTAAACACATTATAAATGTTAGAAATGTATTGCTGAAAACACGTTACAAAGACTAGCTAGCTATGCCTTCGTCACGTAAACGCATATTATAAACATGTATGGCTGTGTAAATCCAATTAAACTGCTAGAGGGAGCATTTTTATTGTAATTATTTGTGAAATTAACTAGCAATTTCTGAGTGAAAATTGTTTCATAGCTATTTTTTTCAGTGTATCATTATTAAACCAGAGGGCCAGGGCCCACTAGGGGTCCTCATCAAATTTCCAAGGGGGCCAAAGGACGACTTTAAAATTAAAGGGAAATAAATTTATATATATCTCAAACTAACATTTCGGAATAATCCAGCTCCAGTTGAGAAATAAAAAATGCTTAAAACATAAACTATTACATAAATATCTAATAACTAAAAATCATATTTTATCTTATTTCATTGAAGAACATATAGAATAATTGTTCATTTAATATTTCAATACTTTCAGTGTCTGTTAATAAAGTTTTAAGCAGATTTTTTATAATTACAGTAGAAATACTGGAAATATTTGCCAACATGGGGGAGGGGTGTTAAAATATTGTGTTGGACAGCAGAGGCTTTCGGTCAAAATATTTGAGAACCACTGCTTGAGGTGATTTATATAACGCAGGACATGTTACTTGATCAACCTCCTATGGTGTTTCTAGAACAATATTCCCAACAACCAATCGCAGCCCTTCTATGTTCAGCATTAATCTATGAATGATTGTTAAGCATTACAGCCGTCAGACGTTTCAGGTGTATCAGTGTGGGAGCGTTTTACAGAAGGTCAGCTGTCACAATCCATCACAACACAGCCATCAGATGACTCATATATGTATCCATATGTAACATTGACCTGTCTTTGACCATATGCAGCTGTCATCTTGAATGTGAAGGTATAATATTATAGAATTGACTTTGATAGTGTTTTGTTAAATGTGAGCCAAAATCATCACAATTAAAAGAACCAAAGACTTAAACTACTTCAGTCTGTGTGCATTGAATTTATTTAATACACGAGTTTCACAATTTGAGTTGAATTACTGAAATAAATGAACTTTTCCACGACATTCTAATTTATTGAGATGCACCTGTATACCGTATGATGGATCACATTAGTTTAAGGTCTCTTGAATGCCCTAATGTGAATGCGCATCCATGTCCTTGAGTTTATTTTCTAGTATTTTCAATTTGTGCATGTTGAAGGTTGTGTGGAAGTTGGAATACCAGATATCACCATAATTTTGTGATGCGTAAGCGCTCTGCAGACAATGTTTGTTTGCCCTGAGAGAAAAACAGTGGACTTTGTCACTTGCATAGCGCCGATAATGAGAAAAGTGTGTAACCACTGTGTTTTTGCACACTCTACGTTTGTGTGTACGATGCGATTTTAGTGTCATTTGGCGGTAGTTCCTCCTCAAGCTGAATTATTTATGAGTCTCATGCATTATTCAACATATCCATGTCTCCTAGGTAACGGGACGAGGGCAGGGGCCGTGTCTCCAGCTCTGGCATTCAGGCAGGTAATAGTCTAACTCAGCAATCTGCAGTTGTCATGACACCAGTGGCTTGGCTCTCGACACCAAAGCAATTGACACCAACCTGGCCGTCCCCACGCGACATGCTCAGACTGTTGCAACATCCCCTCTACTTCTCCATGCATTTGTCTTATTGGCTTCCAGCTCACATCCACCCCAAAATTGGGGTATAGTGCTTGGTTTCATTGTAAAATGTTCATAAACTGCAAAAGTGACATCTTAATGGGTTTAATCAGTTTTTTTGACACCCCATACAAATATATAAATCTCTCACTATTTATATAGTAAAAAAATGTCAGTAACACTTTACTTAAAGACTTTATTTATAATACATTATAAAGGGTTATTAAAGGGTATAATGCATTATAAGTATGCATAATGTGCCTTGTCATTAATTATAACTTGTAAATAATTATATAATAACCGAATTTAAACTGCATAGTGTAACAATGAATTTATAAGTGTTACAATATATTAACTGTGGTCACAATTATTCATGATATTGTACAATGCATTATAAGGTGCATTACAATGCATTAAAACTACTTTTATAATGCATTATACATAAAGGCTTTAAGTAGTGTTTTAAGTAGTGTAAAAAAATGTGCAAAACAACTCTTTCCCAAGCAGGTTGCTTTCAGGTTTTCTTTCAAGTTCACTTCTCTAGCAAAATTATATTGTTTTAAGTACTAGTAGATACTTACATATACGTATTATGCTTAAAGGGGTCATATGATGCAATTTCAAATTTTCCTTTCTCTTTGGAGTGTTACAAGCTGTTCGTGCATAGATAAGATCCCTGAAGTTGCAAAGACTAAAGTCTCAAACCCAAAGAGATATTTTATGGAGGACTGTTTCCTGAACCTGCAGAGTATCCTACAATGCGTCTGTGCACAAAGGCTGTTTCTATAAAGTGGGGCAGTTCCAACTTTGCAAGGACAGTCTGGCACTTCTGACCAGATGCGGCCTGCTGTGTCTCTGCGTCTTCTGACCAGTAAGTACTAAGCCTGTAAGTAAGTTTTCATATTTAAAGGATTTGCCACTGACTGTTCAAACGCGAGTTTTGAGCAGTGTAGAGTAGCGCTTGTTGTTTGTCATTTCTCCGATCACAAATGCAGACATGGTTTTATGTTTACGCGGCGCGATGCAACGCAACGTGTAAAAAGACAGTACAAGTCATTATAATCTGTAATTATGTCCCCACTGGATGCAACAAATGCCTCGTTTGTAATGGGTTTTATTGGTGTTGTCTCATCGCGCCGGGACACGGCATCACAGTATGGTAAGGGGCGTAACATTTCCGTCACACGCTTGAGGTATTCGGCCAATCACAACGCACTGGATAGCTGGCCAATCACAGCACACCTCGCTTTTCAGACTGATGAGCTTTGTAAAAATTGACGCGTTTCAGAAAGGCGGGGCATAGAGGAGAAACAATAATGTACAGTATGTGGAAAATAATGTGTTTTTTGAACCTTAAACTGCATAAATGAATTGCATTACACCAAATACACAACATAATGTTCTTTTTATCAACGTCATATGACCCCTTTAATATATACTATATATTTTATTTCATAATTAAGAATATTTTATATTTTATAATTATTTGTTCATTTTTTGCAGTATGGGATTGTCTTTCTTTTGCAAATGCAGACTCTTTACAGCTGCAGGGTTTATATTATGTAATAAGGACTACAATTTTTCATCTTCCATATATTGAAATCTAAATCTTGTAGAAAATTCCATATGGAAATAAATGGTTTTAGGTTTTTGAACATGAAGAACCATTGTGTAGGAAATAACAAAGGAATATTTAAGATTCTGCACTCTTTCTAGGTCACTAATTCAATAAGCAAATTAATCATGTGAACTCCTTTGTATAAAAGATAAAATTTCCATGCTTCCATTGAGAGAAACAGACGTCTCTCTAAAAGCTTCCTTTCCTGTTTTTCTCTGTTTATTCAGAGAGTTCACGGTAGAGATGCGGGTGTTCACTCATGAATCACACAGCTATCATTCCACAGTAAATTTTTATTAAAGCACTGCTGATTGAAAAGCTGACTTGATTTGGGGCCGGCTTCCTCTCTCTCTCTCTTCATCTATGTATCCCTGCTGGCCCATACCATCTCATCATTGAGCATGATATTAAGAGTTATTGCCTGCCCTGCTATAGGAGTGAATCACACACAGCAGCTGCCGGAAAATTAATGACTAGTTGAACACATGCTCACTTACACATAAATACACTCATACACATACACTTAGATACACTTATACACAGTAGTGTAATAAATACAGCATTCCCACATTTTTTGATCAATGAATTTCTATGGCTTCCCAAAAACTTTCCAGTCATGGTTCATGGTTCTTTTTTTTTATATATAAACACAATGTGTGTCTACTGTTCAAAAGTTTGGGGTCAGTAAGATTGTAAAGGTTTTTGAAAGAAATCTCTTATGCTCACCAAGGCTGCATTTATTTAATCAAAAATTCAGTAAAATTTTAATATTGTAATATACAATTTAAAACAACTTTCTATTATAATATATTACATTGTATATTTTTCTATTATAACATATTTTTAAAATGTTATTTATTCCTATGTTGGCAACACTAAATATTCAGCAGGCATTACTTCAGTCTTCAGTGTCACACGATCCTTCAGAAATCATTATAATATGCTGATTTGCTGCTCAAGAAGCATTTCTTATTATCAATGTGTCAAACAGTTGTTGCTGTTTAATATTTCTGTGGCAACTGTTTTAAATTTTTTCAGGATTATTTGATGAATAGAAAGGTCAAAATAACAGCATTTTTTTCAATAGAAAAGCATCCATGCTGGATAAAAATAAATTTAAATAAATATTTTAAAAAATCTCTTTCTATATATAGACTATGTTCTAGTCAAATTGTAAGACTTGTAACATTCTGTCCAGGGACTATGGTTGAAAAATAATGTTAATGTACAATGTCCCTGTTAAGTAAAAAATAAATAAATAAATAAAAGTAAAAATATATATATTCTATTTTTTCTTTTTTATTTATTCATGCTTGGTTTTGAAATATTTAATGAGTTAAAACTGCTCTTGGTGAGTGCAATCCATATAAAATTATTCTTAGAAATCATGGATGACTGGAAAATTCATGAAGATTAATTGCTGCGAGATCCCTGTTTGTAGACACCGCACTCACAAAGAGAAATGTCTGATGCAATTTTATAGCTGAGCATAACTAGAAAAAATTATTTTCCGCTGTAAAAATTTCCATGACTTTTTGAGGCTAGAAAAAATTATTGAAAAATTCCCTCGCATTTCCAGGTGTTGCATGACTGTGGGAACTCTGTAAATACAGAAAGGAAAGCGTATGACAGACACACAACCCAATAGGATCTGTCAGACTGTTAGTGTGCCGTCTCCCCTCTGCTGGCTTTCAGCCCTCCCTAAAGCTCCCTCCACATCCTTCCTTTCTCTCCTCCTTCACACATTCACCAACACAAACATTTCCCTTTATCATACTCCTGCTCAACATGTCACCATGATAATCTGACAGTTGGCCGTACAAGGAATTGCAACAGTTTACAACAGTATCCATACGTATTTTATTTAAGACATTTTGCCCCATTCAGACATCAGATTCTATATCCATCCTGCTCGTCAGAGACGACTGCTGTCTTGAGACAGTTGGTCCATATCTAAAAAAATCTGACATTTTGACAGATACATTTCTGACTGATACAGTATCTGAATGTTCCCTGTTCCCTATAGAGGTAACTTATCAAACATCTCTTCTTCCGCTTTTTCTGTCTGTTTCTCTGTATTTCTGCCCAACTTAACACACACAGGTACAGAACACAAGCATTTCAATATAAACTTTCTGTAATGTAAAAAGTAAGTGATTTTGAGTCCAAAATTTTCAGTGTCTATCTTTTGCAAATATGTATTAAAATCATCAGTAACACAATCAAAAATGTTAAAAACGTTCAAACAGGTTTGATTTTACCATCAAGTCCTCTGGTTTGGATGTTGAAGTGTGTAACGCATGCAAACTTTCCATACTGAACTCTAAACATGACCGAGATCGATGCATTTCACTGAACACCATCGGGACATGGAGCAACAAATCTGCCGTAAATACCAGGTGAGGCCATTCAGCATGTCCTCTTTGTTTTTCGCTGCTGCGTGTAAATAAATTAGACTGTGAGATATTGTGAAGACTACAAATCGGCACTGCTGTTCCTGCCGTCTGTGCCTTCTGTATCACCTCCTTATATCGTCCTCCCTGCCAGCAGGCAAACATCTAGATGGCTTGCAGTGTTAGGTGTTAGCATTGTTCAGTTGATTCTGACTGGTTGACACTTATTCCAATATGGCTATGAAGTATTTCCAGGTCTGCGAATAGTGTTTTACATTTAACCAATGTCTAGAGATAAGCACATGTACAAGTGATTTCTATGGTATACGTGGAATAATTGACACTGAATTGCTTAAGAATATATATTTTAATACACATCTAAGGAGTAACAGGTAATTGGCTTTGCATCATGCTGCATTTCGACCTCAGGTATGCATTCAATTTTTCATTATTTCAGCGGTCCGTTGTCAGTTATTCCTTACTTTGAGACGGAGGTCTTACAATAATGACAATGTCTGACCTCCCAACTGTGCCAGTAGTGTGCGTTTCTATGACTGAAACTAAGCAAAAATACAGCTATCATAATTCACAGCTATCAAATGAAAGCAATTTGGAGCAGTATTTTGTGTAATGTGTGATCATTTGCACTGATGCTGTGAGTGTTGTTGTCAATCGAAAAGTGACACCTTTCTAAGTAGGAGCGAAATTACAAAGTTTCGAGCATCAAGAAGCATTTGTGTCCTCAACATTGAACTGAACTGAGCTGAATAATAACACTAATGCCTTCTGTAGAGCTGCTTACAGCGGAACTGGATTTGTTTCATAACTTATGAACTTTGTAACCTTTACACTGTAACTGAACTACATCGAATCAACATTTAACTAAATTGAGCTGAATAAGGACACTATTGTCTTTTGTAAAGCTGCTTACAGCTGAAATTGAATTCGTTTCATCAGGAATTCTGCAGTATTAAAGCGATTATTTTCCTGTTTATTCCTTTGAAGCCGCTTTTTGACACAGTCTGTATTATACAAAGCACTCTATAAATAAATGTGATTTAACTTGACTCCCTGAAAGCTAAATGCCACAATCAGTCAATCAGAACAACTTTGAAGTTTGATTTAAAGTTTCATAACCAGCTATGTGGAGCAGTCCCAATGAGATTACTACCTAGTGCGACGTGTCGAAACCAAATCGAAACCAAGCAAGTGACAAATTGTTGATGGTCACCCATGGTAAGGACAAAAACTCAGATTAACATGGAAGAGATGTGATTTATCACATGCCGCTTTATCACGTCATGCCTGTTCAGTTGCCTGCTGTGTGTCAAGATGCACGAGATTGTAATGTCTTACCTGCATTTTACGGAGCTGTGCGAGCTGCTTGCGCAGATCGGTGGCGTTCTGTTGTAGGTCGTGCAGGTGAAGCTGCATCTGTAGCCTGGAGACGGTGGAAGCCTGAGAGCCTCCAGATGAAGGCGGAGGCATCAGTGCCAGCGGGGCAGATGGAGTCAGCGCTAATAACCACAACACAGGACAAAGATTCGACACTGTCAGCTCGAAAGACGCACTCAATCAAATACGAATTATTTTGCACTTACCCATCTACACCTGCATTGTTTAGTCCTGCTCCTGGAGATCGACCTTACAACAGAGTTTATGCTGCTTCCAAGTTACAACGAATGTGTTTAAAAGTTTAACGTAAACAAAGTCATATTTAATTGTCAGAAATGCAGGATAATGCTGGATTCAAGTCCACCTGGGAAGCTCTTACAGCCAAGTTAGGCAATTGCTTTTAGGATATACTGCATAACACATTCAAGTTGAAAACACAATATCCAAAATGGAACAAGATCAAAAGCTCTTTGTTTCCTGTTTTATCAGTAGATATAAATGAATGCACCTGCATCACTTTTACACTACTTATATGCATGGAATTTAACAAACATAAAGAAAACAATTAGGAGTGTGTAGCTTTATATTGGTAATAATTACAAAATCATTCACTCTCATGTGCTGCAGATTAGCACATTCAAAAATGTGGGTTTGGTGATTAGTGGTGACTTGGTGACTCTTCTCACTATCACCAAAGCTGCATTTATTAGATTAAACAGTAATATTGTTACATACTACATACATACTAATTTGCAGCATCATTACACCAGTGTCACATTATCTTTCAGAAATCCTTCTGATATGCTGATGTTGTGCTGCTTAATATTTTTCTGGAAACTCCTGGTAAATATGACTTTGCTTGGTTATTCATGAGCACAAAGCTCATGATTGTGAAATTTCTGACCTGAAGATTGCTTAAGCCCAGACTTTCCAAGTTGAGGTCAGGTCGATTAAAGAATTATGGCAGATAGTTTTTTTTATCATAAGCTGTGAATGTTGATGGTGCAGTATAGTATGTACAGATTCTGTGTGTACTGTTAGAGAACAATAAATATAAAGCTTGCCTGAAAACACTAGTCATTTAGTTGGTTTACGAGGAGACCAAAGTACTGTACATTTCTAATGATTCTCCATGAAAGCATGGAGTGAAAAAAACACACCAATAAATACACAATTACACACCTAATGTTCATTATTGCTCTTTATTTTGTTTTATTAGCTCTAAAAGCTTTCTTTTTTAGTCGGTAAGTAAAAAATCAAGAGGAAGAAATATGAAACTGCCCTGCAAGTCTATTTTATTCTGAGCAAAATCACTTCATAATGTCATAATTATGATTTCCGAACTTTTAAGGAGGAACTTCCCAGGAGGATTTGAACACAGTATTAGTTCCAGCTATGTTTCAACACACCTGGCTGTAAATTCAATCAAGTGACCTTGACTAGCTGGATCAGGTGTGTTTGATTAGGATTGAGGCTTAACTCTGCGGAAAGGAAGATCACCAGAAACCAGATCAAGGACTTTTGCTCTACACCCATCCTTCTTTGTGTTTTCAGACAGAGGTACACTAACCCACACACACACACAAAGCGTGTTGTCACCTCCAGAACCCATTCAGGAACATGCTGTTAGTGAGGAATACAGAGATACCAGCACTCTCCAGTCAGTCGTTTTTAACAAAAGGGTACATGTACTGATTCCCCAAGATTCAGGAAATGTGAAAATCAACACATCCTCCCCACACTTCATTTTCAGCGTGTGAATGTGTTAAGTTTAGGAGTGAAAACAGACTGAGGGAGAGCAGATCTAGTGCAGACAGGCCACAGAGGAGAGATACAGTAGAAAACTACAGTGGGATCAGGCATTAAAGGGATAGTCCACCCCAAAAAATGAAAATTCTGTCATTTCTATCATTTATTCACCCTCATGTTGTTTCAAACCTGTAAGAGTTTCTTGCTTCCACTGAACACAAAAGAAGATATTTTGAAGAATGTGAATAATCAAACAGTTGATGGTAGCCATTGACTTCCACAGCATTTTAACCATACTATGGAAATCAATGGCTACTGTACCATCAAATGTTTGACCAACATCCTTCAAAATACCTTATTTTGTGTTCAACAGAAGAAAGAAACTCTTACAGGTTTGAAACAAACTGGGGCTAAGTAAATGATGACAGAATTTTCATTTTTGGGTGGACTATCTTTTTAAATAAACAGAAGGATCACATTTTCGTATATATAAAAACAAACACACCCACTACATACACCAGGAAAGACTAATTAAATATGAGAGAGCAGAGACAAGGCTACCTTTCTTCTTCAGCCGGCCAGCTGTAACATACATTAGAAGCTTTCAGCTGGCAGTTAACTAAATAACCGTAATGAAGTAAAGAAACAGAGTGCTGAATTGGACTTTTCGTGGATCAGATTCAAAAGCGGAAACTAGGACTCATGGGAAACTCTCTTGATGGCCCTTTACTGAGGTGAGAGTCGACTTATACTCACCTCTCTTAACCGTGAAGAACCTTCAAAGACAAATCTAGCAAATCAAAACCGTTACGGATTTGAGAAGGAACAAAACTGAAAACTAACAAAAAAAAGGAGCACTGCGCAATATCCGTGAAAACATCAAGGTTGTTCTGACAAAGAAGAACAAAGGAGTGAAAACAAGGTAGGGTCCTTCATTCAAGTGCACTCTGATGAAGATTCATGTCTGGTTGTTTTAATATGTCAAAGGCCTGTTTGAGATCAGCAGTTTTTAAACTTGGGCCAGCCTGATCTACTAAGAACATGATATTTTAGACATTAGCTTTACAGCCTGCCTCACAACTGCTCTGGACAACCATAAAGAAGTAGCTGGACTCACTTCCTGTGGCGGAGCCGTCGCTGGTGGATTCGGTCTTCTCGCTGGAAGAGAAAGGGAAGGGCCGTGAAAAGTCCGCCCCCTGGTCCGGAGGGCAGCCCGCCATCATGCAGAGACGCAGCAGGCCGCATCTGAGGATCATACAGCCATGATACTACCACTGTACTACAGCACCTATTACTACACTGACACTACACTTCTCTAACACGACGACTACACTAGCCTTCTCTATGGCTAACAAAAGGTTTTGCCATCTATCTTGTGTTATGCTACTGTTATTGCACTTATACTATTTCCACACATTACAATTCCTTTGAGTAACACAGCTTTATTTAACCTATAAAACAATTGTGTTAAACCATGTACACTACTGTTCAAAAATTTGGAGTCAATAAGATTTTTTTTTTTTAAAGAGGTTATTACTTTTATTCAGTAAGGAATCCTGAAATAAAAGCATTAATAGTAATAATAATTGTTTCTTGACCAGCAAATCACCATATTATATTGATTTGACACTGAAGACTAGAGTAACGACTGCTGAAAATTCAACTTTGCATCACTGGAATAAATTACATTTCAAAATATATTTAAATAGAGGAGTTGTTTTTAATTTGTAATAATATTTCACAATATTACTGTTATTATTGCACTCTAAAAAATGCTGGGTTGTTTCAACCCAACTTTGGGTCAAATATGGACTAACCCAGCTTGACCCAAAGTTGGGTTGAAACAACCCAGCATTTTTTAGAGTGGTATTTCTTACTTATTGTTATTACTGAATCAAATAAATGCACTCTTGGTGAGCATAAGAGACTTCATTCTAACACATTATACAATTTTAGCAACCCCAAACTTTTGAATAGTGGTGTATTAGAACTGAACTATACAACCCAATATGATACTATTCTTCATTCTGACCCATTCTATCTATTCTACCTATTTTTTATAATCCAAAACAATTTAAACACTATGCTTAACCACAAGTCACTGGCTTTAATAACATCTAAAGGTCAGCAATGAACTCTTACTTAAAAGTATCTTTAAGGCCTATTTACACCAGGGTAAATTATGAGCACAAATTTCAGCGCTATAGGATTTTAACACCAAAATGCACAGATTTGCACTGTGATTATCTGACTTTTTAGCTTTTTTGTTCATACACTCAAAAAAAAAAACCCCTCTCTAATCAACAGGATTTACATCAGGCATTTCTATCTCTTACTCTACCTAATCTGAATTAAACACCCTACTTATACAATAATCTTATAATCTCTTCTCAATGCTTTCTTCAAAACTCTCTTTTTGAGATTAGAATCGAATTATTATTCATTTCCTTTCATAAAATAGTTGATGTGAATGACTTGTCACATCGAATATGAATGTTAATAAATGTCCAGCAACATCAAAGCACCGGGTACAAAGAGACTCATGGCCATCGCAGGACAAAAAAGACCACCAGCACACACAAGTTCAATACAAGCACTTACAGTCAGCAAGTGAAGACATTTTTGCAAGCTTATGAAACATAAGAAAAGGCAATGGCTATATAGCAAACAAGAGAACACAGGATATTACCGCATGATAGCAAAATGGAACCATGATAACAACAGTGAGCATGTGTGAAATGGTTGAATGTATTGCGTAAAACTGTTTTTTAGTGTCAAGGACATTTTACATGGTACACAGTCTTAAGTACAGATGTTTTCCATACACAAGAGAGAGCACAACACACACTCACTACTGCTTTAGTTCAATGCTAACAAACAACAGGCTGCTTCTATAAATGATGCGATTACTGTAAATTATGTATTTAACATTGCATGTGAAAACTTATCAAACTATACAAAAAATGAACAACAAAATGCCATTTATTTCTCCATATAATGTTATTTCTCCATAAAATAAGTTGAACTGTGAACTCACACAGTTACTGTGTACCATGTACAATGGTCTTTACGTGTCAAATGCTTATTGTGACTGACTTATCAGAAGCCTGTATGAGTGAGATGGCTTTTATAGGTAGGTTGTCAATGTAAGTGAGCATCTGATTGGCACTGGTTCCATGTAAATGGATCATAGATGGCTCTGTGGATGTATTCATGTCTTACGTGCTGTCACTGTCTGGTGCTCGGGTTAGGACGCTCTGAACCAGTCCAGTCAGACTGGCTATCTGCTTCTCCATTGCCTCCATACGATCCCTGCTAACGAGACAGAGACAGAAAATGTATAAGTGTAAACTTTTTTACCATACATTTCCCAGGGTTTTTTGCTTAAATTTGATCTTAAACACTGTTACAGTAGTAGATGTTCCATTACTGGCAGTCATATCTGTTCAAAGACAGCAACATTTCCCCTAACAGTGGATTGTCTAGGGCAGGGGTGTTCAATCCAGGTCCTGGAGAGCCAACGTCCAGCAGACTTTAGCTCCAACTTGTCCCAGTCCTGAAGACCTTGATTACTTTGGTTCAGGTTTGTTTAACTGGGCTAAACTCTGCAGGACAGTGGCCCTCCAAGAGCAGGATGTGACACCCCTGGCCTAGGGGCATCACTCAAGATCTCTCAATAATGAAGTGCCAGTGCCCGGGCACAGGTTTCATTTTCTAGTGAGTAGGTGTAGCTTAGCACAGAGTAAAAACTGTTTAGCTGTTAGATCAATTTGTTTGGAAGAAAACGGAGTAAGAAGAATCCAGTATCTTTAAAAAATGTGCAACAACATCCCAGAAAATCCCAATGAAAAGACAATGCCAAAAATAAATCCGATAAAGACATAAACAAGATAAAGCAAACGAGACATTAAAAAGCTTGTTTAAATCATGTGCCAACTTTGCCAAGTTCTTATAAATGTACTATATATATTAATGTTTTATATATTTAAGATTTTGGAAAAAAATCAAAGGTTTTAGTTTAAAGACTAATGAATTATGCATATGGTGCAACCATGACGTAAACAACAATAACATATGCTCCTAAATGATTACTTTCAAAAAAGTTATTTAAATATACAGTATACTGTATATAGAGAAGAAATTGTTGAATAAAGTCTTAATTTTTGTTTTCTCTGCGCACAAAAAATATTCTCGTAGCGTCATAAAATTAAAGGTCTTTGCACACTGAGTCCGAAATTCTTGTCCAAAATATAAATTAAAATATTAAATATAAAAATAAATAAAATACATAAAAAATAAATCCGACCTCACGTTGTGTCAATCACGTTTACACACTGTCTCCGAAACTTTCATCCGTCATAAAAAAAATTCTGATCAGGTTAGATTTTCTGCGTTTTCGCCTCCGTAGCAAGCATTTTGATAGGAAAGGATGACGAATATGGAAAAAAAAAACACATACGAAAATTTCGGACTCCGTGTGCAAGGACCTTAAGGCTAAAACCACTGATGTCACATGGACTATTTTAACTATGTCCTTACTACCTTTCTGGGTCTTGAACGTGTCAGCTGTATTGCTGTCTATGCAGGATCAGAAAGCTCTCAGATTTCATCAAAAATATCTTAATTTGTGTTCTGAAGATGAACTTACAGGATTGGAACGACATGAGGGGTAGTAATTAATGACAGAATTTTCATTTTTGGGTAAACTATCCCTTTAATAAGGATTTCTTTCTAGCATTTGCATAATATTAAATGCTGTTTATTAATTTATGTTAAGAGTGTGCAGACTGACGTTCCGTTCTTGTCCATGAAAATGTGTGTTTGTCAATGAAAAAGTAAATAAATAACCTCACATGAATGTACTGTACATGTACTTTTGCTAGTGCTCACCGTGTGTCCGTCTCGCCCCCAGATAATGACGACCCAAATCCAGGTCCCTTACTCCCATCTCCTAGGGGTTCAGAACTGGAGCTGGGTCTGGACTTCGGACTCTCCACAAACACCGAAGAGGAAGCCGAGTCTTTGCGGAAGGTGGTTCTCACAGGCGACCCTCGGCTGGGAGACCCAGTGAACGAATCCCTGTCCCTCAGCTGCACGTCGGGAATCTTCTGCGGGGAGGAGGGCGGCAGACGAAAGCCCATGCCGAGCGTGGAGCTGCTGTAGGTATCGGAGTATAGAGAACCTCCAGGCTTATACAGGCTGTCCTCCAGGTCGCTTTGAAGCGCCGCAGCTGAGTATGTACTGAGGGACCGCACCGACCCTCTGCGGTACAGACCTCCTGACACCGGGAAGCCGAAGGGGTCGGCGATGGTGGCCAGGGACTGAGTAGAAGCGATACTAAGCCGACCCTCGTGCATCAAGCTGTACGGATCAGCATAAAGACCTTCATTCTTTAGGAGGACCATGCCTTTACCAGACATCTCCTCGTCGGGTTTGACATCACGCCGCTCCAGGATGGCCGAGGAGGAGGGGGTTAGGCCTTGAGCCTGTCCGTGAGAGGGCGAAGGGTGGTGGGAGTGGGACGGATGCTGGGGACCCTGTGGGTGAGGGTGACCCGGACCAGCGAAAGAGGGGGGCCGACCTCCGCTGTAGGAGAGACGAGATCGAGAAGGAGAGTTGGAGGAGGGCGAGGCAGTGGAGGAAGGGAGAGTGTTGAGGCGACGGGTAGGTGACGAGTCCCGGGATGAGTAAACCATCTCTCTCTAAAATAAAACAGAGAAAATAAATGTTCATATTCATTTTATGAATATATCACTATAATTTTATTTATATTGTATATTGTATATTATAATTATATTGTAATTTATTTGAATAATCTGTGTCCAAGTCATAGAAGAAAAAAATTTGAATGCATGAATGCATAATGCATGCATAAATAATAATATATAATTTATATAATAATAAATACAATACTAATTTTGATACAAATACAAAAATAAATTTGACAAATTATATCAGTTTGACATCACAACACTTATTTACCTCAAAATAATAGTGAACTGTCATTTTAAAGGGATAGTTCACCTTCAGTTGCTGGTCCCCATTGACTTCCATAGTATGGGTAAGAAAAACAAAGAAAACACTAATGGGGACCAACTGAAGGTGAACTATCCCTTTAAATGACATAATGAAGAGGAAGTGATGTCATCTGTGTTTTTAGAAATTGGCAAGTTCTACTCTAATTTAACATTTAGATTTTTTTTTTTTTCGTGCTTGACAAGATTTGTCCAAAAAAACAAAACAAAAAAACAAATATAACTTTTTTTTTCTAAAAGAGTTAGTTTTCTATTATTTATACTGTAAACGCAGAATAATTCAAGATTTTTTAAAATCATTTACATTCAGATGGTACAATACAATTTTATTTGTCTGGTAGAATGTTTAAAATCCTACAGAAATCTAATGTAAAAAAATTGAAAAGCCACCAATTCAACAGAATAATTTAGTTCCATTCATAGTTAGGAGTGTTAAAGTGGATATTTGTCAAAAATCACTCAAAAGTGAAAATGAGTTGCTGACAAATCAAACATCTCAAAGCAAGAGCAATCCTCTGAGGTTTAGGACAAAAACCAAGAGCAGAGCTCTAGACTCATTGCCCCATTCTCTCCTTCTCTCACTCTTTCTTTTCATGGGTCTGTAATTCAACTCCGGGGAGCTCCATTCACCCTATTCACTCTTTTCACCCAGCCTAGCTAAAGCTACTGGCATAACATTGGATTACATGACACTGTATTCAGATTTCACCAGCGCTTCTGAGTGAGCGCATATACTTTACTAAGCTACAATGAGCAGAAGGAAGAGCTTTTAAACTCTCCATTCACAAACACCAGGAAACCCACACTCATCTAATAGATCCCTTTTTTCTGCCTTGTTGCATCTCAGTATCTTTCCATTCTCTTCATTCTCACCTCTCCTTTGCTACATCCTGTATATCATTCTAAAAATATTATATCTGCTTGTCACTTTACTTGCATTTATTCCACAGCGTGTTTTGTTTTATTTTAAGGCACTCATCCATCTTTTCTTTACATTTTTTGTTTCTTTTCCCCTCTTCGTCTCTGTTCCCTTTTGTTCCCCACCTCTGAGAGTAGTCAAACTTACTGAAGCATTACAGGGATATAGCTTGTTAGCCTGCGTACAACGGACACACTGACGTAAATGCAAGTACACACTCCAGGGAGCAGTTGACATGTTCTGTCTAGAGTTCTGTTGATGATAGAGAAATGGGCTTTATATATTCACTCAAACACACAAACAGTGAAGGGCTGTAGAGTTTCAACTCGAGTGGCAATTTGAACAAATTCAAAGTGGTCAAAAGGTGCAATGAGCTTGTCACTGCAGGCTGCCACTTTCGAACCTCTTATTTTATTTAAAATATGAAAGCAGCAATTAACCTAAAAAAACTAAAGTTCCAATTTAGAGTGTATATAATTTTTGTACAGTATTAATAAAAAAAAGAAAAGAAAAACTCTCTCTATCCCTCACACACACACACACACACACACACACACACATTGCATAAACACTTAAGATGGGAATCGTAAGTAATGAAACCAGGGGAATATTTTCAAACTGGGTCCTAGGGTTCTGTAAGTAAGTGCTAGAAGGTCGTATTTTAGGACTAGCAAAGTGCACATAATTAATTACATGTTTCAGTTTATTTTTAACACATTAAAAATAATATTATTACTGTTTTATTCTATCTAATCAGAAATCATGAAATGAATCAGAATTATTAAATCCTATGGACAGTTTAAATGTTATACATTTTACATTAATAGTGGGTAGAAAAAAATACTCTTGCAACTTAAAGTAAATATTCAGCAGATAATATTTTAAATATTTAATTTTCAAAAATTTTTATGTAAAACCCCCCCCTGAAAAATAAAACATTTAATTTTAGAAACATGTTGTCTTTGTAATACCACACCTATTTTTTTTTTCACACAGAATGGGTCTTTATAAATAAATGAATATATATATATATATATATAGCTGCCTTTATATTTTATGACACAGTCCTGCACAGGGGATCATCATATTTTGTAGTCCTTGGCATAATACAGTTTGAAAACCCCTGAATTAAGTGACTAACAATTATTGGTCTTAAATATATACTAAATAATCTAAACATAAACAATAGCACCTTTTGCTACAACAAAAATCTGTTGTGGATGTGAACCTTTAGCATACAAATCTTTAGCATCTCATTATCATACAAGCAACCAGTCAGTAATTAATTAGACTGATTTAAGTCTAAATGAGTGAAAGCCCATTCTGCTTTCCCAACTCTGACAACACTCTAAGAATCATTGAATGCAGGAGGAATATCTCACCCTGAGGTCTCCGTTGGCCAGATGTGCCGCAGGATAGGAGGCATAGATGGGCTCTTTGCGATAGATTTTAATGATACTGCGGTCCTGTATGTCCCTCACGTCCTCTAGCTCGTAGAAGACATTCCTCGCTTCGTCTTTGATCAAGATGGCCGTGTTCGGGGACTTCAGCATTCCCGCTGTCAGCTTCTGAGGGAACATGTGCACGATAAGTGCGTGCAAGGTCTCCAAACTGTTGAGCTCGTGAGTGATATGAACACGTCTGGTCTCATCGCCAAACTGCAGGAAAAGGACACCTGAGGAGAGAGAGAAGGAGAGAAGTAAGAAGAAAGTCAAGAAAGACCACCATGATCAAGATGAAAATGGTGAAGCATACGCTCCTAAATGTGAGATTTGTGCATTTGAATGGCATATAAAATTGTCATCTATTAGCTTTACGCAGTTTTATTATAAACTATCAAACTTAATGTGATGTATACAGTATTCATCAGTTATACATAAACGAAAGAGGTAAGATTTCTGTAACAGTGCTAATAAACTGAATGTGTTTTAAACACTGAAAAAACAGCCTTAATACATAAATCCAATTACTTTCTGACTGATACACTTTAACTAATTGAATTTGGCTTGTTCCACATCTTATGCCATATTCATACTTTTCTAACAGAATGAATTCAAATGTTTTTCACAATGAACAGATTTATGCAGATTCTACGCAATCTGAATGAATGCATTTAGAAGAAAAGATTGTTTAAATAAAATCAAATAGATGAAAATTGCTGATAATAAACTGTGCAGAAATCTTACCTGATGCGTATCTGTTTTATTTATGTGTGACTGACAAATATAAAGTGTGAAAAGCATCACATTAGGTTTATTAGTCTATGTTAAAACTGTGTGATCCAAATGGATGTTAATTTTATATGCAATTCAATTGCATAAATCATAAATTTGATAAAGTGTTGTAAACTGCTGTGAGAGAGAGTGACAGACAGATTTTAGGAGGGATGTCAGTGACAGCAAGTCGCTCATTCAGGGCTGCTGACCTCCTACTGCAGACTTTTTGTCATTAGTTTTTGTCAGTTTATCTCGGCGCACTTCACCTAAAGGGGCATCAGGCGATCCTAAACTTCCTGCTGATGGGACAATAATCTCTCTGTGGGGAAGAGCTCCAACCGAATCACTTTCAGCAAATATTGTGCGCTTGCTGCTAACACACACTCAGCTATCAAAGTTCAACAACACTGTATCACGGCTAAGAGATACTTCGCACCATGGAAACCAAAGCTAAAAAACAAACTGTTGAAGGTCAGTTCATCTGAATGCATTGTACTGCTGTAATTAAAGCACTGCTATTAACTATCAACGAGTAGAAAACATTTCACAGTACCTAATTGCAGGACAGAGAAATGTCATCTTCTGCCAAAAGCAAACCAGAACAGTGGGGCACATGTTTTTTTGTCCACTGATTCATTTATACCACCCAACCCATTCAAACAAAGTGATTCAACAGAATGAATCAGACTTTCCATCACCGCAAATGAAAAACAACAGAATGTGTTTAATTATTGTGTCATCTCACTCAACTGTAAAGCTGCACGCACAATACAATGTGACATTTAAAGAAGTACCGTAATGTAGCACAGTGTCACATCACTATTAAAAACAGCACAGATATTTCCTGAGGTTAATCTGATTGCAACTTGAACTGTTCTTGTACTCCGAGTTATTTACAAGGAAATGTTTATCATAATGAATACTTAACTGTCTATCAAACATTCAAGTAACTTTCTGCATAACCTTTGGGATGATGTTTACATTTTAACAAAGCGTTTTGATTTTGAATTGCGCCCAGAAATGGTTTTGAAATCGTTTCTCAAGAGGCTTAGAGGCACTGCTGTTAAATTTAAATTGGTTATGCAGTAACAGTTCAGAAGAGTTTCATAAACAATAATTGTATTTGAAAGTTACAGGAAGTCGATTGGATGAATAAGAGGCACTAGTGAAGTTGTTTCATTTTCTATTATTTATGAGCTTTGTAGGCCATTACAGGCCTTAACAGAAGAGAAGTATGTGGAAAATTGTGTACGCTACCATTCAAAAGTTTGGGGTCAGAAATCATTTTAATGTTTTTTTTAAAGTCTGCATTTATCTGATTAAAAATACAGTAAAACAGGGATATTGTAAAATACTATTGCAATTTAAAATAAATGTTTTCTATTTTAAAATATCTTAAAATGTAATTTATTCCTGTGATGTTAAAGCTGAATTTTCCAGTCTTCAGTGCCACATGACCCTTCAGAAATCATTAAAACATGCTGATTTGCTGCTCAAGAAACATTTCTTATTATCAATGTTGAAAACAGTTGCTTGCTGCTTAATATTTTTGGGAAAACAGTGATACACTTATTTAGAATTCTCTGATGAATAGAAAGTGTAAAAGAACAGCATTTATTTCGAAATCTTTTGTAATATTATTAATGTTTTTACTGTCACTTTGGTCAATTTTATGCATCTTTGCTGAAAAAGTATTAATTTCTATCCAAAAAAAATAAAATTAAAATAAATCTTACGCACTGACACTAGTAAAGTTGATAACTTATTCTTGTGTTTATGTGGGCATAAGCGTTTTTGAGTGTCAGGTAAAGATATATGTTGAAGGTATATGTTACCTGGAGAGCGTAGTTTATTCTGGCTTGCAGAGCGGGAGAGTGGGAGGCTCTGACGGAAACGGTTCATGCGGTTGAAGCTCAGCGGCATGTCGGCCTCAGACATGGTCTCCAGAGACTCAGCAGATGCGAAGGACAGTTTAGACGCCTGGTCTGCCAAACCTGACTGAGTGGACTGGGAGTGACGTGGACTACGGCTCTAAATGACAGAGAGAGAGAGAGAGAGAGAGAGAGAGAGAGATTTCCAGCATTTTAAATGGCATGATGTAAAAGGCAGACATTATTTACTCACAAGGAGAAACCAAAAGCAAATTCCTCCAACCAGAGTAAATTACACCTAAACCTACCAAGTTTGTGCTCAAGCTCAGGGTGAGAAAGTAAGGCAGATAAAAAATACCTGATTCTCTGTTTGTGTAATGATGGGAAAAACAGCAATGCATTGACAGGAAAATCACTCACACACAAACAAGTCTCTATGGATATGTTTCTACAAACAGACTGAGACGCTAACTATTACACAGAACAAAACAGTCTGCCTCACTATAGCATATACAGTAAAGGTGAATCACACATCTGTGGATTTCTTGTCAGATGTTTCTGTTTATTTTGTAGCATTTAATAAAGAGGATCTACACAACCGCATCCTGGTGTGTTTCACGAGCTCAGAGACACCTGTAATGAGCTCCCAGGGTGCACTGGGGAAAGACTGGCAAGCTGGTTTGCAGAGCAGCGCGCCATCACCATACATCAAATCAATTCTCCTCTGTACTGCAAAAAATCTGCTTCTAAATCAGCATTTTTCCCTTTTTAAAAGCTGAACATATTTAAAACTAGACAAATTTACTTGAAAAGTGCGTTTGTGTAACAAATATTATTTTCAGAGAATATAAAACATTGTGCAAAAGTTTGGGTTCCTTAAGATATTTTAATGTTTTTGAAAGCTCAACAAGACTGAGTTTATTTGATCAAAATAGAACAAAATTAATACTGTGAAATTTTGATTATAATGTAAAATAACTGTTTCATTGTAATATATTTTAAAATATAATTTATTATTGTGATGGCAAAGCTGAATTTTCCAGTAATTTGTCCAGTCTTATGATCCTTAACAATGTAATTACAATTGTTGGTTTGTTTTGTAAAAGTCGTTACTGTCAGTTTGTATCCAATCAATGCATCTTTAATGAAAAAAAGTTTTGTTTTTTTTTTTAGAAAAAAATCTCACCGACCCCAGACATTTCAACAGTAGTGTATATCTTGAATTACAGTTAATAAACAATTATTTTTTCTTGTTTTAACCATAAACTGAATGACATTTAGAGAAGTTTATACTAGATTTAATTCACGAAAAGTGAACAAAAACAAATCAGCTAATTCACATTTATAAAAATAAAACTTATAAAAGCAGAGTGTGTTATTTACACGCAAGGTAAAAGCTCAGACACACACACACATAAATGCTGAGGCACAGAAGCAGTGCTGTGTCCGTTCCCTTGCAGACAGTGTCTGAGCGCAAAGGGGCCAAGTTGAGCTGATAGATGACCCCCCAGTGTAACTATAATGGGGTCATTTATCTATAAAATAAAAGCTTGTTTATCCACACAAAGATACATAGCCATATAGCTTTCATGTATCCCATGCTAAACTAAATGCTATACAAAAAACGTCCCTTTTTCAGGACACATTATTCATTCATTCATGCTGCTGCTCACACCATACAGTATTATTATAGCACAGTTTGTGCTGTTACAGTGTAATCAGACTTTAGACATTAATGTTTTTAAGATACTGCAAAAAGCACAAATGTCAGGGCATGTCAAAACTTCGCCAGGGCCCCAAAACCCCCTCAGACCCTAGTGGGTTATGGATAATTTTGAAAAAAATCCAAATAAGCTTTACAGATCTTTATTGCAAAGGGTTTAAACAATATTTTCATACTTGTTCAATGAGCTATAAACCATTTTTGCACATGCACCTTACGGTTTACAGGCAGCAGGCAATTAAGTTCACAGTTATAATAATGTCTGTAATGTGAGATTAAGACTAGCCTAAGACAGGGAGACAGGATGGACAGCTGATCGTCCTTGCAGTGCCAAATCACATGTATCCAAGTGTCCCCCCCAGACATGTAAAATGCCTTGGTGGAAGAGTGGACTAACATCTCACAGCAAGAACTGGTAATCTGGTGCAGTCCATAAGGAGGAGAAGCTCTGAAGTAATTAAAGCAGCTGGTGGACACATCAAATGCCTGTGAAACTTGTTCAGTTTACGACTGAACAAGTCATAAACTAGTTACATGTTAAGAAACTTGCTGGAAATGAAAGCAGTTGAAAGTGAGAGGATGTTTCTTTCTTGCCGAGTTTATAACGCGAACATGAATCTGATATGAGGTTTGACTGCATCGTATGATGAATTTTGTAAAGGGAATCTCTTTATGATCACAAAATACACATTTTTTGAGATAAGGGCAAATATGAGTAACTACAGATCAGAAGCTAAGGAATGATGGGACACATTGCTGCAGGTAAGAGCACAGACATCCAAATTTGTAAACTGCTGATACTTTCCATATACTGTAGATGAAATACATTTGGGCTTTCATAAATACTTTAATTCTGACTGTTGGCCAACAAACGGCAAACTCTCAGTTGTTCTGATGTGGTTTCAAACCTGAACCAAACTGAGGGAGAAAACGCAGCACACTGTTAATCAATGCTCCAAGCGAAAACACCCTTAAGACCATCCACATAATCAAGATCTCCTTCTCTCTCAAGCACTAATGCACTTTCAAACGGCTTTTTGTCAAATGCAATAAACAAACCAGCTCTCAAGTTTCCTTTCGAATTTGTATTTGCGTCAATAAACATGTCAGCGTGTGTCATATCACCTTCCTAAAGTGCCTGTATTTTCTGAATTAAACAGAATCAGGGATCCCTGCAGGATTCTCTGCAATAAATCTCCACCTTCATCGCACACACACACACACTTCAGTTCTGTTCCAACAGCAGGAAGGAGGACAACCTCATGCCAAAATATACATCTGACTAGAAAATGAAATGAAGGTAACAGCATCTGACAGGACTGTAGTGTGAACGGCATACGATTACGGTAAATACAGATGCAGCTGAGAAATCCACTACAACAACAGAAGCAGTAATACTAAATGCAACCTGAGGCAGTACAAATCTGAGAATGAAATCACTTAGTTATTCGCTCATTCACTATATACTGAGTACCACACAGTGAACAAACAAACTTCGAATAAAATACCATGCAATAATGAAATTAATCATAATAAAATTAAGGAGTTAAAGTCAAAATAGGGCACAATGTTCTGAAAGGATTTATTTTTCACGTTTTACCAGTATTTGGAATTTTACACTGCATTGCATTGTTTTAGAGTTAACGGAAATGTCCTTAAAATTAATGGATACATTTCCATGTAATGAGCTGTCAGTACTTTTTTCTTTTATTTGTTTGCATATGTTTTTGGAATAAAGTAAACAACATTGTTTAGCTGTAAAGAGAAATGTGCCCAGAGGAATATTTTAATGCACAAATATTACACTTAGTTCAGGAGACAAAATCAAATTCTCAGTTTGTGTTAAATTCACCTTGTTTTATAATCCTTTATAATTCTAAAGCAATAGTGGTAAAAAGATTGAGCTTGTTGGCTTTATATTACGTTATATATGTATATATACAGTATATACATGCATACATATTACACACACACACATTTGTGCTTATACTAAAAATCCTGACAAATTTAAATTAACGTGAACAGCATAGCCTACATCAAGTTTTTGAAATATGAGCTCATGTCGACATCTCTGATTATTTAAAGCTGAGCACAGTATTATTGAGGTCTATTTTGAAGCTCTTCTAACATTTGAGATTACCATTATCTTTTTCTTATGAGAAAAAACTGAGAAAAAGACTAAAATCTGAGTATGAACACCTATGCAAAAGTCTCCATTAGTTCTCCATTTAATTTCATTGCCGATTAAGATATTACAGAAACCTCTTTTGTGCGTGTGGGAATGAAAAAAAAAAAAAACGAGAGAGGCATATTTTTCTTTCCTTGTACATGAGAGAAGTGTGTCTATTTCAGATAAGTTGATGGGAGACATAGTATAATATAAGATATAATGTGCACAATTTTATTAAAATAACATTAACTATATCAAAGAGACAAGGAAAAGGAATGAGATAGAGAGCGAGAAAAGGAAAGAAAATAATTGCTCTTGAGAATAATCTTTCTCTCTCTCTCTCCTGCTATTGTTAGACACAGGCTGAAGGCACAGCAGAAATTGCTCCAGCAAATTGCAGTAGATTGTGGCCTATTCAGTCCAATGCTGAGAGAGGCAGGGAAAGCAAGGAAATGGTAAGCTGGTAGGTGGTCATAAAATGGCGGCATTCTCTGCACTTATCGTTGGGGACTAATAGCAATGATGAAGACTGAAATGATAAGAGGAAGGGAAGGAGGACAATGGATTAGTTCAGCACACCTTTACTGTCTGCTGGAGGACAAGCTGTGAGCTGTCTCCCAAAACAAGAGATAACAGGTGACACTGTTTAACAAAAACACAAAAGTAATGCTAAACTGGATATACAGGCAGTGCGACATGTGTCCGGTGTACGTCTTTGTTTATGTTGCACGTGATTTTTAGGATACCCTGAAACTAATTCAATGGGCTAAATTTGGTAATGACTATTTTTGGAGAAGCTACTTTAAATTGTAGTTCGACAGGCTACATTACTTCAGTTACTCCTAATACAGAAAACAGCTAATATTGAAACTACACGAAGAAACAATATTATTTCCTATGTGGCATATTACAAAATAAATAAATAAATCACAAAACTATATCTATCGAACCTAGGTTTATTGGAGAATCGTGCCTCTACCCACATTTTTGCAGAACTTCAAAAATCTACCTATATCGTACTTTCCATTCACTGTAGTTTCCAGCTGAAACTGCCACTAGTGGCAATAAAACAAACAAAAAAATTTTTCCCTTGCATAATATATGTTATGACCTCAGAACACTTATCATAGTGCATGATTTGTAAATTAACAAATTTTGATGCTTGCATCACAGAACCAGATTTAAATGCAGTAAACTTGCTTAGTAGCACACCTGGTACAGCAATGCTTTATTTATTTTTATTGATGGGGAGAGCTCAGGTATGAGAAACGATACAAAATCTCAAAGACTGGTAGAAGCAAGCAAAAAAATGGCATGGTTTTCTTCATCAAATGTGTTTTTATATCACATTTGCTTTTGTTAACACTTTAAGTTATGTTTAGGGTAGGGTTTTAATAAAAGCTATTTTATAGGCGATAGAGCATTAACCGTTAGTGCCACTCACTGGACATTTCATTTTAAAAACTGCTGGGATATCTACAAACGTAATGAAAGGTTGTGTGGTTCACGTATATTGGTTCGGGATGAAACTGAACTGAACTGGACATTTTACTTTGAAAGTGTTGCGAAATGTGCAAGAAGTGCACTTGACAGAAATGACACCACAGCCTAATTGTTTTCCCAAGTTTTACCTTAGAAATATTTACCTGACACCAACACAACCAAACTGGTAGACACAACTTTACAGTAAAAAATAACAACTAATAAAACACCCTAATTACACAAAGCGCTGTGATAAGCAGCAGAATTTAGCAAAACATTTCACTAAAATAAAGGAAAACATTTAAGTGATGAACTTAGAATTCAGTAGATCTTTTATGCATCCTCGCAAAATGTTTAACTAATGAATCAGACTTCCAAGAGCTACCTGAAAAATACTAGTTACTTAAAAAGCCAGAAAAATTGGAAAACAACTGAGGTATTGTCAAGATACTGAATGTTTTCATAGCACCACTACTTGAACTTAGCTACTCCCCAACACTGTCAATGACGAGCTCTGCCCTCTCTTCACTGTTAGCATATGGCTAGCTCTAACGATTCGAAACATCTGACAAAGAAAAGAACAACAGAAAATGCTAATGAACCAGCACTTAGACATCAAAACACATTTCTAAATGCGAGGAAGTTATCAAAGTAAAAAACAAGGCAGCACAAATGAGAGCGGAACCAAACCAACAAATCACAGCTCTGACAGTAATTTGCAGAGAGGCTAATTTTATGTGGCGTAACCAGCCAGGGGAGACGTTTGCTTTTAACAGGCATCTGTTTGGGGCCTCAGAATCTACACCTAAAGGAAAAAAATTTCTGAAAGCATCTGACAATTCATCTTACCGTGACAAGAACACGCAAACATCAGAGAAGAGAAGAGCAGAGAAGAGAAGAGAAGAGAAGGTCCATAATTCAGGAAAATAGACAAGAATAGAGAGTGTAAAGATTAAGAATTGGTTAAACGAGAGAGTTTGAGGTGTATCATGTTGCAAGGGATTTGGAGGGTCAGGTCAGAAGGAGTCTATTAGTCTAGAAAGTCTACAGTGAAACAAATAATATGATGATTCACAAACCCAATTGAGATGCCCAACACTAGCAGAAAAACACAGCAAGATCTCATTAGTCCCAAATCAATGTCGACATGTACTTAAAACGTGCTGTCTGCATGTTATTCAGTGTCTGGATTAGGCATGGGACGATAACCGGTTTCAAGGTATACCGCGGTTTGGGAAAAGTCACGGTTTCAAAACCACTAAAATTCTCCGTTATACCGTTCCTGCGGTATGCGCAGTTTTTTTACGTGTCGTCAATTTATTTTAATTATTTAGCCTGACATGTTTACTGTTCCAAAATGTTCTATATGTTTCTTAAAAATAAAATGTGTTCAGTGGGGGAAAAAAGTAGTTTTTTTACCCAGACATTTAAAAATAACATATTTTAGAGCTGTAATCACAATACCGTGATACCGTGAAACCGTGATATGTTTATCTAAGGTTATCATACCGTCAGAATCTCATACCGGCCCATGCCTAGTCTGGATAGTCAAATCTAAAATAAAATAAAAAAACCTGGCATTATTTCCAGACATAGAGAATGAGGGTGTGTCCGTTGACAGGAGGAGTGTAATGTGAGTAAATAAGTGTGAGAGTGAATATGAATGAACAGAATCAGGAGGATCCGATTACTGAGTCTCAGTCTAATGACACTGTTTATCACAGCCTAAGGCCATTTCCTGTGTCCTTCTACAATTATACACACCCTCCAACATCGCTAATACATATAATAGACATTTCATCCCTGATAGAATAAATATCATTCGCAATAGTACAGGTTCAATAACAAGGGATTTGATAGAGTACGTAAGCCTATAAAGTTTCTGAACCAACATCCTACCAGCATACTCGCTGCTGTGGCTTTCTGATTATTTTTTCCTACAGTCTCATTACCTTGGTTTTTAAGGTGCTGTGACAACTTAAAAGAAATCTAGTTTTTAAAAACATCTATAGAGACCCATGTGTTCAGTTCTATTAAGTTGACTTCAGCTGGAAGACTTTAATGGGTTCTGTGGGCAGGTGTGTAAGAAAATGGAGGAGAGGAAAAGAGATATAGAAATAGAAGATAGAAAGAAAGAACAGGGGAATGAGATTTAGAAGATAAAAACCAGTGAAGCAGACCATCACAAATCAGCCTCAGACCTGCACGGCCCATAGATCAATGACTTTAACACACCTGACACGTGATACACACCTATTCAACACCATAGACTTCAACTGTTTTTATCTGATGCTCTTTGTAATTACTACAGACTGTCATTCATTTTAGACATTTAAGGATGTCCATGTGAGCCACCAAAGGGTTGTTTTTGTAAGATTTATTTATCTCACTTTTAGCAACAATTATGTCCCCGCTACTCAGCCCAGACAGAATCCGCTGTCATTTTTTGCATTTCTTTGTTGGGAAATTTTTGGGATGTAAGGTGTATAAAACTACAACACTGGGCCTACAACAGACATCAATATACACCATGTACATACAACATAAGAACACACAAAAAGGTATCAAAAGAACAAGTTTTTGATATAGGGACACACAGAAGTAATCAAAGTACTGACCTTAAAGCTCCAGTAGTTTGGCTGTTGCTATGGAAAGAGAGAGACGAGAGAGTGTTACTTAGACATTCATCTCTGTGTGTGGTGAAACCCCATACACAGTCACCATCTCCAACCATCTTTTGTGATAAAAGAATGTGAAGGAAAATATGAACAGAGAGAGAGAGAGAGAACAGATCACAGTGAGGATATCTGTCAAAATTTACTGAGAATTTTGGACTCACATTCATTTCAACTCACTCTTAATAATAAGCAATTGTAAGTAACTACAACTAATATATTGCATAACTTAAGGCCTTTACACAAGAAAGGTAGAGCTGCTCTAATTACTGCTTTATTATTTATTCTGTAATTACAATATAATATTTTCATTCACCATTTGATGCAATACGTATTTATACCACCAACGCTAATGTTCAAAATTAAGGGCAGAAGGATTTTTTTATGTAAGTCTCTTATGCTCATCAAGGCTCCATTTATTTGATAAAAAATACAGTAACATTGCAAAATATTACTTCAATATGAATTTTCAGCATTTTCAAGAAACAATGTGCCTGCTTATTATTTTTTTGTGGAAATTGTGATAAATGTTTTTCTCCAAAATGATTAATATAAAGTTCAAAAACAGCATTGCTTTGAAACAAAAATATTTTGTAACATTATAAATGTCTTTACTCTCACCTTTGGTCAATTTACATTACAAACAATTAAAAGACTTACTGAGTCGAAAACTTTTGGTAGTGTATGAGCAGCAATAAACAGACTTTTTACACCACATATGCGGCTTCATATGCAGCGATTTGCAGAATAAAGACGGCATTAACGCACATGGTGACACAGAAACACATAATTCCTCTTGTCTGGTCATCATATGGAGCTGTTCTGAATGGGCTGGCCCTCTAAATGAGTCTGCATGAAGGTATTTTGAGGCTTTCTCTCATCTGTCCATCAGCTGCCCTGTCTGACGGACTAACTGACAAAATTGCAGAAAAAATTTAATTGAAAAGATCCCCTCTGTGTCTATGCTTGGCCTGCTGCCCAGACCTATCAATCATACTGAAATTGGTCAGCTGTCTGAAGCGATCACACCTATCTCTCCCATTTCATCCGTGAATTTCACTTTTACGGAAAGTCAAAGACATTACCAGGTAAAACCAGATTATGACGTTCTTTTTTTATTTGCTTGGTCACTTTTGACTCTTTTGTTGCAATTTTATAAAAAAAAAGAGAGATAGAGAGAGAAAGAAAAGTAATTTAAATCACTGCCATTTCCACCACAGAATGATTCAAGATGTGATGGAAATGACACTGTGGTGAAAATAATATTTTAAACACTAATTCGTCTGTCATGTACGTATGCCCACTGCATTATTAGACAGACAACATTACATTATTAAAAGACAAGTTAAATAAACTAGTTAGTCTGAAAAATGTGGTTAATTAAGTGGTTTATTTTCTTTATTCAGTTCATTAAGGCCACAGGGCCTAAAGTGCCCTGAGTTCCCATATATTCTTTGAATAAAACTCAGACTGTTTGGTGAACACAACCCTGATCGATCAAGACCTTTGAATATTTCATGGCCAAGTCTAGACTACATAGTCAGCTGATTAAAAGTGTGTGCGCGTGTAAAAAACATACATTTAGAGGAAAATATATTAATTGGAAAGCTTAACATCAACTAAACCTTTCCTTCTACACAAGGCCAAAAATGCTGCTGAACTCCCTTGAAGCAGGATGTTGATATCAATGGTGTATAATAGCTCACCGCTCATATAGCAGTACTTCAGCATTATATTTCTAGTAAAATAATATTCTGTGTATTCATTCACCTGCTTTCAACTTTGTGCAGTTCATCCTGCCAATGCCCTACAAGGAGCAGCAATAAGAAAAATACATGCAGCTCTATGAAGCACTACTGCAAACATGTGCTGCATGTATTTATATTAAATACACACAAACACCCCAAAGTTGAGGTTAAGACACTAGCATACACACATTGTATCAGCGTCTCTCCAAAAAAGAAAATACCACATATACCTATAATCATATAATATATATATTCAGTGTTGGTCAGTGTATCTGTGTTGCTGATATATGGAAAAAAACTGGCCAACCCTTCTCTGTGTTTATTCTGTTATAAAGCAGGTTTAACTGGTTTCTCATTTGAGCTGTTTTAATGATTGATTCCGCCCCTCCAGACAGAAATGGGTCAGATATAGGGGCAGGGCCTCACCTGCAGGGATTGATTCTGGGTTACCTGATGTCAGGTACTACTGAGCGGCAGATGGACCCATTGCATTGCTGCCAGGAGGTGTTCTGGTACTGAAGTTCAGCCTAAAGCCAAGCCTTTTGTACAGTTGATGGTCAATCCGGGGAGATAAACCGTACTTTGGAACAGCTTGAGATTTAAGTGCCTGCTCAAGGACGTAATATTAAATGTCTCCCAGCAGCATTTTTAAGCCAAAGCATTCTCGTATTACGTGGGACATGATTGTCTGAAGCATGAAAGGAATGGCAGTGTAGCCAGTCTATACACCCCTTATATTCAACACACACACACTCAAACATTCACCTAAAATATAAATGTAAATTAAAAGTGCATGATTCACTGGCTATATATAATTTTACATACATTTACATTAAATAAATATATAATTAAATTATGCTCGTAAATTATTTTCTCAAAAAAGTACTAATACAATTTACAAAAAAGTTAATATATAAAATTACATAAAAAAGTAAATATATAAAAATACATTTATTTATTTATTTATGAACCACATTTGCTTTTGATGACATCCCCCAAAATGAGATTTTGTCAGTTTTAGCAAACTCCTAGCAACATATCTCAGCAAATTTGTCTGAAAAGTATGGCTAAATTACAAGCGCACACACACACACACACACACACACACACACACACACCCCTTCACGGCCATTTCAATTTGTGCTGTGGTCTCCGGCCAAACCACAGAGGAAGTGAAAAATTCACAGCAATGAAAAGTCTCCTAAATCATTTTTATAAATGTAAATTAAAAGTGCATGATTCACTGGCTGATAAAAAGTGGACTTTAAAAGTGGATATAAGAAAAGCTTGTGGACATTTCTTTATTATTTTTATTATTCATAATTACAACAGACCAACCCTAGCCACCATAAAATGCAAATTTATATTTATTAACTGAAATAACACAACTACCGACGCCATCATATTGGATCATAATTGAGGGGCAACTTCAGCATCTTATGGATTTATGCACTGCAGGGCCGGTGGAGTGGAGCGGTATGAGGCTGGCGTCCTCAGTTGCTAAGAAACAACTCTAAATGGGGGATAATTGGCTTAGATAATTGTCTAAGCTGCGGCTGCTTTTGCCAGCAGAAAATCAACAGCATGTTTAAGGGTTAATAGATGATACAGGTGCATCTGAAAGGAAACATTTAAAAAAGGGATAAATCATACGAAACAGATTTCTTTCAGAACGCAGAGCTCCCTTCCCACATCACCCAGTCCATTTATGGAAACTAAAATTCTGTTTATACCTGATACTAACATTCATTTCATATGGACAGCACTAAATATGAGGGGTTCAAATTGTTTTGTGATTCGATCACTTAAACCACATTCTATCAGAATCTATCAGTTTCACCTGTCAATCACCCATTGCCCTAATGTAAGTGTTTATTCGACAGTTACATAAAATAATGGTGAAATCTTTGCAGAATTTGCCTGACATCAACAAGCAGCAACACAGACCACATGAAAAAGCACATCCAAAGTACAGTTAATACAGTTACTTGACTAAAATAACTGAAAATTCTGCTCAGAACATAATGCTTGTGGTGAGATAAAAATTTGGATGTAAATTTAATAATATTGTGCCATTTTATCAACACGCACTGATGCACTAACTTTAAGAGTGACTTTGAAAACATTGGTGTTGAAACCATTTTCACCCAGAAATTGTAGTACATTTAACAAATAATTACAAAGAATTGGCAAGTAACACTGAGTTGAACATGAAATTTTGAAGTAAAAAAATCTAAAATAGTAGCCTATTTTACTATAAAATGCACGCCAATATTCTTTGTTTTATTCACAAGTTTGAAAAAGCATTTTTAAAATGTAGCCACAAAATGAGAGCCTCGAGTACAAATGGTCACAGTCAACGCATTTGCAACATGTTACTATCAGGTGAAAACAGCTGACCAGTTGTGATCTGTACTGAACTGCATCGACACATGGAAGTTAAACTATCAGAGGTTATTTACATAAGCCAACCTCAACCCTACAGTAAGTCTTAAAGGTACAGGAACAAATACAGCTTGCTATTAAATGCTATAAAGTGAAAACTGGTATTGAAATATAAATTACGACACATTCTCGTGCAATAATCCTTAACAAGCATTAATCAGGAGGTCAAAATAAAATACTGCAAAAGTGCAATAGAGCATGTCCCCTTTAAACCCACCTCCTGCATGCATCAGAAACATAGTGGCTTTTGTTTGCAAGTCAAATGCCACCATGTGCACCTATACGTCAGCATTACAACCCAAACCACCTTTATTAAAGCAGAAGCACATCCTCGTGCACGCTAAACACAACGATCAGGCCTGAATACTAGTTGCATCTGATCCTGTGACCAGCATTAGTCTCCACCTGAGAAACATGTGTCAGCCCAGCAAGACTACATCCAGCTATACACTACCTGACCCGCATGCAAAACAGCTCTTCCTTCCCATCACATGCACACACGCATACAAATACATACATTCAGAACATTCATGCGCAGATACACTCACACTGTAAAAATCAAACCCAATTGGTGTCCATCTGCATGCAGTCACCACGTCAAACAATCTCACAATAACCAAACAAATGAAGCCGTCAGCGCGAATCTCACCTGCACCTGCATGCATGTGCGCTAGTGAGTGTGCGTCCTCCCTACACACACACACACGCGCGTGTGCACACTAGCTAGATGCCTTCAGTCTTAGCAGCTGGCTGTCAGGTGTGCAGAATACTCATTCTCTTATTCCTGCTCTCTCTCTCTCTCTCTCTCTCTCTCTCTCCGGCACATGCGACTACAGGTTCTTTATTTAATTCATTACAGCATCGGCTGGCTACTGGCTGCTGCTTTAACTCTTCCGTGCTAGAGTCTCGGGAAAGGGCTGGCAGAGGGTAATTAACTCTCCTCCCGCCGGTTTACACACCGTTGCACTCATCTGTCCCCTCTCTCGCTCTCTTCTTGTCCTCTTCTTCCCCTCCCCCTTTCCATTATTCCACCACGGCTACAAATAAATGAGGAATTCCTGTGAAGCGTCTTCCTTCAAAAGTGAGGATATTCCGAAACCCTTCCTCTTTTTCTTGTCTCTCTCTCTCTCTCTCTCTCTCTCACTCTCTTTATTCCTTGTTCTCTCGCTCTCTCTTTCTCTCCAGGCTGACCTTTGCAATATGATATCACCAGTTTCCATATAAGGGCGGTGTTGCCTTGGCAACCATGGACTCCACCTGTCTCTCACCCAACCTCCCCGTCTTTCTCTCTCTCTCATTTGATCCTATCATCTCTCACACACTCACTGGGCATTAATGTCACACTCAGGTATATACTGGGATGAGAATCACATACATGAGGATGAAAGAGCTGTAAAATAGGTGATGAAAAGAAAAAAAGAGAGCCCTGCTGAAAAGACTATCTTAGACCAGCATGAGTTCCCATGTTTATGCTGGCTTGGTGCTAGTCTAGATTGTGGACTATCATAGTTATGTTGTTCGCCAACAAAAATGCTCAATGACCAATCTACTTAAAGGAATAGTTCATGCAAAAATGAAAATTTGCATCATTTATTCATGTTGTTTTAAACATGTATGATAGAGTTGTGCAAAAAGATTGTACTGGTCATTCTAGTCAACAAGGTCAATGTAGCTTTCAAGCTTCAAATAACGATTAAAAATGTATTCTTAAGAACTAGTAACACTTTAATACAGAGACCAATTCTCACTATTAGCTAGTTGCTTATTAGCATGCCTATTATTAACATTTTGGCTGTTTATTAGTGCTTATAAAGCACATATTCTGCATGTCCATATTCTACATCCCTAATCCTACCCAATACCTAAACTTAACAACAACCTTACTAACTATTAATAAGCAACAAATTATGAGTTTAAGGCAAAAGTCTCAAAAAAGTGAGAAATGGACCTCAAAATGAGGTGACCAAACTACTTTTATAATACTTTTAATATTATATATTTTTTATGTCATTCATTGTAACTGCATGGAAAAAAAAACAAGAGAGACTAGTGATCAACCAATATATAACCTAGACTAATAAAAACATTTTTTTTATTATCGCCGTCAGTCAATAAACTGTTCAGTCCACCACCAGGACTTTTATTTTGGCATCACTGAAAACTCCAGCATCTGAGCTCAGATGCTCCTGTTTTCAATCTCCAATCTAGTTTTATGTTTTTTAAAGCAAATTATTCAGCAAATACATATTTATATATTTTAAACAAGTCGTTGAATCTAATAAATGTTTAATTTTACAAACAGTGTTGGTTACAGTGTTTATTTCCTTTTTAGTATAATGTTTTTAACAATTTCTTTTGTAAAAAAAAAAAATTGGCTTCAGCTACAGAATCAGAAGTCTAAATTTTGAATCAGTTTATTTTATAGGTTTGTCCATCAACTTCAAAGTATTTTTTTTCATATTGATTCATTTTCAGTGTACTGTATCAATTTCTAATTGAATACAATTTTAAATAATGTAAATTTCATTGCAGCGTGTTATTTACTATATTTAAATTGTGTAATACATATTTCAGCTTTACGTCGGTCGTTCTGCCCTCTGAGATCCACATCTGCCATCAAAGTCAAGTTTTGAACAACATGAGGTAAATAGTGAGTAAATAGTGACAGAATTTTTGGGTGTACTATCCCTTTAAACTAGTTTAAGAAGCCTGATAGGGACACCTGATAGTATGCCACAACACAGTATATGCTGCTGACCAGTACTGCAGGTCATTTCAACAGGAAAAAAGAACAAGAACAATGGATTGAACATGAAATCATTTTCTTGGGGGATATATTGATGGAGAGATATTGGGATGATGGGTATAATTAGAAAGCCGAGGCAGAAAAGTCTCTTTTTCGACACTCATCCCTCTGAAAATATCAGTGCAGGTGGATTTTGAAAGACTTGAGCGTAAACATGTCTGTTAAAACCTGCGTGTCTCTCTCTCTTTTCATGTGCACATCTGATTGGCTGATACTGGTTTGATGCAGTGACATCATCCATATTTGAATTCAACATTACGTCACCCTCCTCCATAAGAACCAGTTGTTCCATTCACAGAGTGGCTGCTGTTTCGCTGCACTCTAGCATGCAACTGCCTGTTTTCTATGGTGAGTACAAAATGTTTCAATGACATTTTGACAGCGTTTCTCAAGCTGTGTAAAAGCTGGGGAGATGGGGGCATATTAAGGCTATGTCACCAGTGACTGAAGTGTTTGTATGTGTACTGCAGGCTCCATGTGTCAATGCCTCCTTCAGAAGACCTCTCAGATGGGTACAATTTCAAAGCCACATGTTGTGCATCTTGTGTGTGTGAGAGTGTGTCCATGCATGCTTAATGTAATTTACACAAGCAGCACATGTTCCTGAATCAACATCCTTTTGTAGTTACTGGAGTAACACTGCTGTTAACCAGTCAGAGGCTTAAGGATGTTGAACCAAGAACCCGTCCTATGTGTGTGCATTTTTCCAAATACACACACTATACCAACATTGATAATAATCAGAAATGTTTCTTGAGCATTAAAATAGCATATTAGAATGATTTCTGAAGGATCATGTGACACTTAAAGCTGAAAATTCAACTTTAACATCACAGGAATTAATTACATTTTAAAATATATTCAAATATAAAATTAAATTAAATTAAATTAAATTAAATTAAATTAAATTTAAAAATAAAATAAAATTAAATTAAATGTAATAAAATTAAATAAAAATCCATAACCCTAACCATTAAAAAGGATATTGTTTCCTGTACTCGCCCTTAACTTAACCCTGGAACCCTGACAGAAACCCTGTCTAACAATAACATTGATCCAGCAACATCAAACAAGGTAAGCCTTGTACATACCTGTTCACGTGCGCTTCTCTCTGCGGTGCCCCTCATGCTGCCATGCGAGGGGGATGGAGAGGGTGGTAGGGAGTGCTGGGGAGGGTACTTGTTCTTCAGGTGGTCCATGAAGGCATCCCGCTTGCGTTCCATGTCGGCCTTGTGCAGGTTGGAGAGGGCCTCCAGGCTCTGGGCGGCGATGACCGTGTGCCGGTGCTCAGAGGTGTGGACCAGCCCCACATTGGAGAAGCGCCGCCCGCTGTCATTAAAATAGCATATTAGAATGATTTCTGAAGGATCATGTGACACTTAAAGCTGAAAATTCAACTTTAACATCACAGGAATTAATTACATTTTAAAATATATTCAAATATAAAACAGTTATTTTAAATTGTAATAATTTCTATAATATTACTATTTTTACTGTATTTTTGATCAAATAAATACAACCTTGGTGAGCATAAGAGACTTCTTTAAATAACAATCCTAAACTTTTGAATGGTAGTGTACAACATCATCTCTAATACGACAACAACTTATTAAATAATAGACTGAAAATATGTTAAAAATAGCTAAAATAAATCAACTTTTTATAAAAAACATTTCACAGAAGACCATGAATGGAAGTTACTGTACTTAAAAAAAAAAAAAAATATATA
>NW_015657695.1:276331-280564 GCF_001515625.1 Sinocyclocheilus rhinocerous | reverse complement strand
GTACATACCTGTTCACGTGCGCTTCTCTCTGCGGTGCCCCTCATGCTGCCATGCGAGGGGGATGGAGAGGGTGGTAGGGAGTGCTGGGGAGGGTACTTGTTCTTCAGGTGGTCCATGAAGGCATCCCGCTTGCGTTCCATGTCGGCCTTGTGCAGGTTGGAGAGGGCCTCCAGGCTCTGGGCGGCGATGACCGTGTGCCGGTGCTCAGAGGTGTGGACCAGCCCCACATTGGAGAAGCGCCGCCCGCTGTTTCCCAGCGTGCGATATTCACGCGGGTACTCCAGGTCATCGGTGGAGATCATGTGACCTCCGCCACGCTCCGGGTCTGGTTTGAGAGAGAGATGAAAGGGAGCGAGGAGGAGTTGAGGAACGTGAAGAGTGTGGCACCAGCATCCATTCGGTCATGCACGACCACACACATACATGTAACAGCACAAACGCATTCACAGACAGACGGGAGAATGGGGTGAAGGGGAGGAAGAGAAAAAAATGGGATGAGATGTTAAGACTTATTACAACAGAAAGGAGCACAAGAGCGAGTGGCTGCTCCCTGCAGAGTTATTGATCTCAGGTTTAGTCGAAAAGAGGGAACTAAGGAAAAGTAAAAGCACTGAGCTATAGATCAGAATAAAGAATGGAGCCAAAATTTCTCTGTAGGAGATTACATTTTGCTTTGCCTGTCAATTCGCCTTTATCATCTGATGTGGCATTTCTTACTTTCTGAGCATACATACTGGATCACTCACCCCAAGTGCATGCTCCACCGCATGCAAATTCACATATACACACATGAAAATATGTTTATACAAGCTGGGAGAGAAAAGCATTTGAAAAATTGACTACAGAGGTCAAGGGGCATCATGTACAATTTTTTTGAGGGGGCACCAGCGGCAGTTCAGGCTCATTTTATGCCCTAAATGAGATAAGTGCTTTTAAGCACTTTTCAACAACTTAAAGAAATAGTTCACCCAAAAATGAAAATTCTGTCATCAGTAATTCACCCTCATACCATTTAACGCATCAAAAATTAAGGCTGCAGAATGTGACAAAAGCAGTATGTCAGAATTCACAGTACTCATAAAGAGTAGGCAAAAAGTACCCAGATGATCTACTTCAGACGAGATTCTGAAGTGCACATCCAATTATTATCTCACGAGGCCACAGGAGAGGATTTCTGAATGCCAATGAAGTGATGCAACTGACGCTGGTAAATCACATGACAATGACAACATGGCGAAAGTAGCACGCCCAGATTACATTCAAGCTACACACATTTTACTATATAAAACATACTTTTTAGCAGTCCCAAAGTAATTTCTTATTCAAAATAATTACCTAATCAAGAGATTATGCCATTTCAGATGCAGGGTAAGTTATTATAAAGTGTCAAATAATCACATTTGAGCTTCCATGTTTACCATGTTTGATGTGCTCTATGTATGTGTGTTAATGTTTATATGTGAAATTAAATCTGTTCATCGCATAAAGCAATCATGCCTCTTCAGGAGACTTGGATTATATGCTCGATTTATATGGATTGATTTTACAACGTTTTTTGTACTTCTAGATGTGTTAAGGTTTTGGTTGCATGGACTTTCAATGGATGGACAAAAAGGATGAGTGAATATCTTCATTAGTGTTCCAAAAAAAAACAAAATTCTATTAATGTGTTTGGAAGGACATGAAAGTGAGTAAATGATGACAGACATTTTATTTAATCATTCAGTTAAGAAGAGTTAAAGGGATAGTTCACCTTCAGTTGCTGGTCCCCATAGGGGGAGCGTGTGTAAGGCTGGGCCACGGGGTCTTGGGGCAAAAATGCCACTAAATTGGACAAAAATGCGCCTGCACAAACAAATTAAATCTATTACGTCTGTTGCTAACAAAGTGCAAATGAATAGAAAGTGTCGACTGCGAATTAAATTAAGATTTGCTCATGTTGCACCGTATTTCCTTTTAGGCGTTTTTACAGTGTTGCGCATTATAACCAAACACAATTCTGTTGCGCTTAGGAATGCAATGGCCAATCAGAGGCGTTCAGATGAGTCATCGCTGAAACTCATCAGCTTTGTTGAATGCGCGCACGTTCGATGACTGAATTCCGTGAATTCTCTCATCATAAACAACAAAGCGCAGATGTACGTACAATGTAAGTAAGGGATTCATTTCGCAGTGTAGACAGCTTCAGTGATTATAACGATAGTTTTGTTTTTTTGAGAGTGCGATAGATTATGTCATTTCTTTACATATTGTATTCGCCGTTTGAATAACCGTGGGAAGGAAACGTTATATAATTATCAATTTCTAATGTTTTAATTAAATTGTAATCACACTAAATACAAATTCAGTCCCACTGATTAAACATATTTTATTAGCCTACATGACACCCATGTCTGGTTCTTGCCTAAAAAGACAGGTTTATGATGTTTGTAGTTAATAGATTTGGCTGCTTTTAGCCTTACCCTGGAGTTGGTTCACCCTCCGCCTATGCTGGTCCCCATTGACGTGCATAGTGTTTTTTTCCATACTACGGAAATCAATCGGGACCAGCAAATTAAAGTGAACTATCCCTTTAAGAAGATGGGGAAAAAAACATACAGGTGAGGAAAATCTGTTTAAAAAATGGTGATTCTATGATATAGTAAAACATATGTTACCTACAATTTTATTAATTTATCATATTCCACAGATACTTGCAAATTGCAGTTACAGCATCTACCAGCAGGGGCAAACTGAACCATGCTAACCAGCCAAGCCTTGACACCTTGGTTTACTGTTTGGGCCCCCTCAGTTTAAAAGTGCATGACGCTTCTGACAGAGCGGCACAAATATGTTTGCGTATTCCCAAACCACCTCCTGAGGACAAGAGGTGCAATCTAATGCACGTGTAGCTTCACTACCCCCTCTCTCTCGCTCATAAAGACAGGCGGCTAACGCACATGGCACGCAGACAACACCGGGCCAGGCAGTATGCAGAGACAAGACATTGACATACAACTGACAAAATCAGTGAAACAAAATGACAAGCCAGTCAGAGGCTCTGATTGGCCAGAGGCAGGTCGACATGAAAGGATATGGGAGTAGCTGGGTGTGGTTACCTTGCTTCGGAAAGCAGGCCCCAACACTGGCTGAAGAAAAAAACAAAAACATCGACCACAGTTAAGCTCCTCATTCTCTCTATCTTTCATTCTCTCTTTCATTCCCTTTATCTCTCTTTCATATACACGCACGCTAATTGCCTTTGGTGCTGTTGGCAAGAATTGATTCCCAAATCATCTCTCTCTTTTGTATATTATGCAAAAGGAATAGGAACATTGTTCAGTCAATAATACAAAAAATGAAATCCTACATGAGGAGCGAATTCTCTGACTGCTGTTCACGAAATATAGAAAGGCACTTCTCACATTGCTGGTGTTGTTTTTTTTGTGTAAACAGAAGCTTTCGGTAAACATCCTCAATAAGAAAGCGGTTCCAACCGAAAACCTTCCCGAGCACCTTCTGTCAAGAATTTATGAGTCTCACTGTCAGCTTCCTTAAAGCCTCTGAACAAACAAATACAAACACCCACACAATCACTATATTAAACTAAGTCTCTTATGCTCACTAAGGCTGCATTTATTTGATCAAAAATACAGCGAAACAGCTGTATTGTGAAATTTGATCACAATTTAAAATAACTTTTCTATTTTTATATATTTTTAAATATAATTTTTTGTAACACTTTACTTACAGCCTTTATGTATAACGCATTATAAAGGGTTATTAAAGGGTATAATTCATTACAATTATTCATAATGTGTGTTGATATAATGATATCACGTGCACATTATATCATGTTGTAAATAATTATAAGCGAATTAAAAATACATAGTGTAACAATGAATTGATAAGTGTTGTATTAACTGTGGTTACAATTATTCATGAGATTGTACAATGCATTATAAGGTGCATTACAAGGCATAATTAATGCATTAAAACTACTTCTATTGTGCATTATACAATAAGGCTTTATTAATAATCTTCAGTATCACATGATCTTTCAGAAATCCTATTTACCGTATTGTCCCGAATATAAGACGACCCTGATTATAAGACGACCCCCCTTTTTCCAGATGTACCTTTTGGAAAAAGGCTTTTTAAAAACCAAATCTTGTTTTTTCTCAGTAAAACACATTTTGTCTTCAATTATTTTCATATTGCATATTTTTCCTATTTTCATTTTTGTTTTGAAAG
>NW_015657695.1:275109-276185 GCF_001515625.1 Sinocyclocheilus rhinocerous | reverse complement strand
ATAAGACGACCGCGTTTTTTCAGATGTATTTCCAAGAAAAAAACATCGTCTTATATTCGGGACAATACGGTAATTTTTGTCTATGTCGAAAAGGGTTTGTGCTACTTAATAGTTTTGAGGAAACCATGATACATTTTTTTCATTGAAAAATAAATAAATAAATAAATGTGCTTCCAGCTCAGTGGGATTTGAATCACTCTTTTCACTGACTCAACTGTCACCATGGTCTCCCTATTGCCCCTTCACCCCCTTCCAGGAAGCTTGGGGCTAAAAAACACCATCACCATCCAATGAATTATTCACATATTATTTAAAGCATTGAATCTGAAAGCAGCTGGTGTTTTATTAAGCAGAGCTGGTGCTTTAAACAAACATCAGGGTTGTTCTGAGAAACAGACAGCGTGGTGCTTCTGAGGAACAGCTAAATTGAATGACCTTGTGGTTAATGTTGTTAGCACTGAATACTTTAATAGCACTCATACTCTCCTGAGAAGGAGCATTATCTTTCAGAGAGCAGCCTGTTGAAGGACAGACGGAACTGATACCGACTTACCGTGATACTTGCTCTAGGGAGTTTGAACCACTAATACACCCTGACAATGTGACTAAACTGTGTTAGCTTTAGCTGTAAGAGCTTTGAATGGAAGCAAGAAGGACATGTTCAATTCACTTAGACAGGCTGAATAATTGAGTGATATCACTGTGTTAAAGTTGTTCTGTTCAGAGAACAACTACATATTGGTGACTGCACTTATAAAACTCAGCCTATGGTAATTTCATGGTCTTAGCTATTATTATTTTTATAGTACATTGTAAGATCTTATTAATTTAAATACATTTTAAAATGAAATGTATTCCTGTGATGGCAAAGCTGAATTTTCAGCATCTCCAGGCTTCAGTGTCACATGATCCTTCAGAAATTATTTTAATATGCTGATTTGCTGCTCAAGAAACATTTATTAGTATCAGTGTTTAAAGTTCAAGTTAAATATTACCCTTGTGCGCTCCTCATTTGGGAGTCACACTCATGGTCTTCGCGGTCAAAAGTGACCGGACACCTGAAATGTAACTTTTTT
>NW_015657695.1:269007-274983 GCF_001515625.1 Sinocyclocheilus rhinocerous | reverse complement strand
AGGCAGATTAGCACCTCCTGGTGAGAGCAAAGAAAGAAAAACATGAAATTTCATGGTGTAACCACTAGATGCCTGTATAGGAACTCTAGATGTTTTAGAGTTTCACCCCTTCATTGCTGTGCAATTTTTTTCTGAATCGTGGGGGATTTGTAGATTGTACACACAGAAATGTTCTGTATTTCCATTTCCCATTCATTTCCTATGGTCGGTTATTTTTGAGTGTGACTATTTTTTTTACGAGCACTTAGTTTTTTCAAATCATGCCCTCAATTTCTTTTTGTGTTCACATACAAAGTGCCATAAAAGTCACCAAGTTTCGTACCATTCCGATGAAGCTATGATTTTTAAATATTAAAAATTTAAAATTCTTCGTCAAAAGTGACCGAAGACCGCACAAGGGTTAAATAAATAGAAATCCTTTGTAACATTCTAAATATCTTTACTGTCACATTTTAAATCAGCATGGCATAAAATGAATAAAAGTATTAATGAAAAGTATTAATTACAGTAATTATTAAACTTATTGTTTACATTTTTTAACAATTTCAATATTTTTTTATTATTAGTTTCAATAATAGTAGTTGTAATCCTCTAACTATGGTAAAAATCTTGGTTTTACTTGTGGATACTGTGGCTTTACGTAATACATTAATAAAAATGCTAGAGCTGAAGCATGATTACTATGCAAAAACTAGAGTAAATTTGCATTTAATGCGTATGATAAATAACGCAATCACATGTAGCTCTGCTCAGTGGAAAATAATGTGTTTTTTTAACTTTAAACCGCATAAACACATTTCATTACACCAAATACACAAAATAATGTTCTTTTTAGCAGCATCATATGACCCCTTTAAATTAAAGTAAGGCAGTGCAAAGTCAAAGGGGACCGCTTCGGCTGAATTTGAGTCCACAATGGGCCAGATTAATGCAATAAAGCCAAAAGGCTTCAAGCATTGATTCCAAGAAAACTGCACCCTGCTGTCTCATTCTCTCATCTCAGATCATATACCCTCAGCTACTCATTCTCCTAATAAAGACAAAATGCTGGAACAAATAACCATCTTGAGTGTAAGGAAACAAAGGGCATTGATTTGACCTGTGCATGGAAGCAGATATCATCAGCAAAGAGAGTCAACCCATCTGATGTGCTAAAAGCAGGCACAGAGAAAGAGAGAGTGAGCGCACAACGCCGGAAGTGGAGACGGGTTGTTTGCCTCCATCCATCACAGAAGCCAAGCTAGAATTACTCTGACAGGCAAAATCAATGCAAAATAACAGCCTGAGAACGTGTTAGCAAGACCTTTTCAAAAAGTACAAGAGAACAATGATGTTTAGCGAGCAAGAGGGAGTGAGGGAGAGAAAATGAGAGCTAACAAACTCTAAACACTAAAGCTTCATAAGAAGTCTTCATAACAATCTTTATCCCACTGTTATGAAGAACTACTGTGTGCAAAGGCAATACTTGTGCTGAATACAATGTGTGTCTTTGTGAATTTTCTGATAACTTTACAGCACAGCCTTGTATTGCTGCATATTTATTCTAGAGCCCTTTTTATCTTCCAGAGATTAGAATGACTTCAACTCCAGCTTTACCTAGTTTGCAGCTAAAAAAATAAATAAATAAGAGAAGCAATTTCATATTCCTAAATTAAAAAAGATTCTATCCACATCATAGTGGCAAAACTAGCATGTAAACATAAAAAAATGATGGAACTATGGATAAGTAAGTGGAACTGTGTGACTGCAGCTGCACCCAATCAAAATACGCCTGTGAAACAGGTGACCAATCAGAGAAGAGAAAACCCCTGGCACATTCTAGGACCCTGGATAGTAAAGAACCAGCAATGAAGTCAAAGGCTACATACTTTGTATTGAAACACACAAAAAGTAGTTTAATTTTAGCACCCTAAACATACATCTTCTAATGCCTCCCCTCTCATCTTCCCCCTGGCCGTTTCCTTTAACCACAGCGAAACACACACATGCTGCCATTAGGGAGACAGACTGCCTTCTGCTCGCCTGGGAGCCCATCAGGAGCATATGGAGAGGAGAGAGAGGAGGAGGTTATGAATGATGGGGAGGCAGAGGAGAGACAGGAAAGAAACAGGCAGGGGTGTCATGCACCAATTTGTTTTGAAGGAAGACCAGTGGCAGTTCTGACACCCTTGGACTGGCAAAATTGAATATGTAGCCTATGCATATGTTTTTATAAAGATTAGGCTCAGTAAGATTACTTTGATTCAGCAAGGATGCATTAAATTGATCAAAGGTGACAAAAAAGACATTTAGAATGTTACAAAAGACTTTTATTTCAAATAAATTATGTTCTTTTGAACTTTCTATTTATCAAAGAATCCTGGAAAATGCATTATGGTTTCCTTGCACAGTGTTTCCAAACTGATAATACTAAGAATTGTTTTTTGAGCAGCAAAACGTCTCGGTTACGTATGGTAACCCTCGTGAAGAGCTCTCCAAGAGCACGCTGAACTCGGTCTGTCTTCTTCTCTCAGTAGAGTAGTCAGGAGCAGAACGATGTGATCGCTCGGCTCCGAAGCCATGAACTCTATGAACATATGAACTCTTCATATATATATATATACTCACTTAAATGGAATAAGCATATATATATATACATATATATATATGCTAATTCCATTTAAGTGAGTACGTATTCTTGAATATACATATATTTGAGGTATATCCTGAATTTCTCAAAAAGAAATGAAACCACTGCTAAAATAAGATCACATAAGCTGAGTTTATTGATACAACACAGACTATAAGAGACACTTCTCCTATCTGTTGCTTTTTCATTCTTGTTTACCCTTTGCATTTGTAATACATGACATAAATCTTACAAAGTTATACAAAGACATATTTTACTTAAATACACACACTTACACATGTGCACAGAATCCTCCATTATGCTCATTATGCAGCAAACACACAAAGCCAGTACTAAACATCGGAGGCTGTTGTTTATCATCAGTGTTTTAGTGCACACACTAAAACAGCAACAGCCTGTTTTACAATGGCCTCTAGTGTTTGGCTGCTCAACAACAACACTGGCTTTTCACCAAGGACCTTTTTAAGGGTGGAATATGTCATTTCTGTGCCACTAGTGTCACCCAAGTTGTCAAGGTTTTGCTGGTTAGCATAATCCCGTTAGGCCCTCCTGGCAGATGCAGTTACTACACACTTTGTAGGCCAAAAACATATTTCTCCATTGAACCATTCAAAATTAACCATGCATCCCAATAACTCTTTTGTCAGCCAAAGCCCTTTGACCTACCATGAGAGCAAATATTCAATTCACGAGTTCACACTAACATATAATGTGATTAAGCAATTAGTAGCATATTTGGCGTGCTGTCCAGAGGGAGGGCTCCGAGCTCGGGTTAAAGCCCGAACTCAGAGAACTCCCCCCCCCAATCCCAAGACTGGGAGGAAATTAGAATAGTAGTGAGGTGTTGGGGTGGAGGCAGGATGCTGGAAAACTTTCGTGGAACTGAGGTAAGTTGGCGGTATATATATACGTATGTGCTTGTTAAGGTGATTAGCTGACGAGCTCCACCTGGGCCAGACTGATTGATTATCTGATCGTGCTCCTCCCGAACCTTGTTAATAAAACATCATATAATTAAACAACACATTTGTATGTTCACAGTTGGCTAACGGTCACATGAGATGCAATAAAATATTTCTTTTGTGTGTGTGTGTGTGCATGTTTTATCTTGATTTAATGTAAATTATTCTAAATTATTTATTATAATTAATTATTAGCTTTTCATGAAAACACAAACCCCCAGGGGTTCGCAAAGCCCAACCAAATAAGACTTAAATTTTCTCACCGGTGAATGACACATGATGTAACCCAGCGGTTCCCAAATCCTGTACTCGCCCCCCCACCCGCATATTTTGCATGTCTCGCTTAGTTAACACACCCGATTTAGATAACCAGCTTGTTAGAAGTGAGCTACGTGCATGAACTGTGTTCCGATCGATATGATCCCTACACAGTGTTCATTGCTCCGTACTCCCTACTTTACTTCACTTCGGAACATGGGCTGGAATTGGGAACCGCTGATGTAGCCTATTGTAATGTTGTCTCTGGTATTCTGGTCTGTGAGCGAGCGTATGTGCGTTCAGGGGGCGTGGCTTTGGACGGCGATTGCAGGGAGGGTGGGAAGTTCGCTTTCAGTGCTATCAGGCTAAAGTTAGAATTTTCCAAGATCTCCTACTCCACCTTTAAACTGTCTTATTTGACAAAATGGAAAAATTAATCTCATAAATTCCCTTTTCGATTTAGCCATCACATCCAGAAAGTACAGTAAGAACTAATTGAATTAAACTAATGAATTCCTTTGGAATTGTAAACACTGCACATTTCACATTCAAAACATTGCAATTATTTTAAAAAGCCAAAGGCATATTCTAAATGGAGCCCTATCAAATATAATGACTTACTGAGGGTGAATTAGTCGGGTGGATATACAGTAGAGGGAATAGCTGAAACACACACACACACAAAAAAGCTATATTTTTAATTAAAGTTAATTCCAGGAGATATGTAAAATCCATCCAGTGGGAGGAGGTGCCATCGGTCAGATGTTGTTAAACAAAACTAAACAACTGCAACTGTTCAATCACTCCTCTCTCTTTCTGTGGTTGCAGACAGAGCAAAGAGACCTTTCCTCACTGTTGTATAATTGCTATTACCGCCTAGGGGCCATCAAACTGATTGAGAAACAACTCTTTCTCTAACAAGTCCATTATGGATGAGTCACACAATCAGAAACACATTCACAGACATACACGGACTAAGAAAAGCAAACAAAAGTAGCAGCGCATGGCCGCCTCTCTATCTGTTGCATGCGGTGTCCTATGTCCCCGTCTTCAACATCAGATATTTGAGAACTGTTCATTATTTAGCTCTGCCCTAGAAGATTTGATTAGACTCAAACAGTGAGATTGCGAATCAATCTGGTTTCGCCCTTAATGTTCACAATACCGTTATACAAACACTCACTCACGCACTATGGTTGGTGGATTACCAGCTTGTTTGTTTCCCCTGGTGTTAATAGCAGGCTTTTTAATTAAACTAAACAAGAGATCGCCATCCCCCGTCTCTCTTTTCTCAGTCGCTGTGGAGACTCATCCCACGAGTAATTACAATAACAAGACTGCTAACAATGTCAATGTTTGATGAGACAGAGGCGGTTTTTAAACTTAAGAACGAATATTTTAAGACACATAAGCGTGTGTATGTATGTCTATGCGGGATTCATCTTTAATATGCTTCTGAAAACCATCAGAGACATCATTAAAGGAACTGAGAGAGAAACACTTCATCTGCTCACAGTTTTGCTCCACAGACCTTCAGTCTAGCAGAACACTTACTGTCAAACGGTTTCAGATAGCAGTCGATCACAGATGTACAGGAATGTAAAATCAAATCAGATATTATAAATGAAATATAATTAAAAAGGCTGTTATTACTTGCTACATAATCACAGTCGGGGAGATATGCTCAGCACTACAACTTGCGAGTGTGATATTGTATACAATTCAATAAACAAGAAGTTAAAGGGGTCATATGATGCGATTTCATTTTTTCCTTTCTCTTTAGAGTGTTACAAGCTCTTGGTGCATAAAGAAGATCTGTAAAGTTGCAAAGACTAAAGTCTCAAATCCAAAGAGATATTCTTTATAAAAGTTAAGAGTTAGCCACACCTACCTAAAACGGCTCGTTCGAACACGCCCCCACATATCTACCTCACTATGTGGGAAGATTTGCATAACACCGCCCAAATGTTCACGCAAAGAAAAAAGGCGTAACTTTTATTCTCGCTGTAGTATTGTTGACGCTGCAGCCATGTCGAAGACGCTGTGTGCTGCGTTGTGAAAGCGAAACTACTTTGTCTGGTCTTCCAAAAGAGGACGATATCAGCTTCGTCATGCCTAGAGCTGATC
>NW_015657695.1:265053-268942 GCF_001515625.1 Sinocyclocheilus rhinocerous | reverse complement strand
GTTTTGTAAAAATCGACGCGTTTCAAAAAGGCGGGGCATAGAGGAGAAACAATAATGTACAGTATGTGGAAAATAATGTGTTTTTTTTACTTTAAACCGCATAAACACATTTCATTACACCAAATACACAAAATAATGTTCTTTTTAGCAGCATCATATGACCCCTTTAATATTGAGTAACTTAGACATTAATGACACAATATTACCAGTTACTTTGTACATTTCTGCTTTGCCAATGAAAACTGTTTCAAATACGTATAAAGTGAGAACTGTTATTGATGATTTTTTTCCTGAATGAATCAGTGTTTTCATTCAGTGTTTTTGAATGAAATGGTTGAGTGAATAATTCAGTGACTCACTTATGAAAGCAGTCACTTGATTTGTTCCTGAATGAATCAATGTGTTTGAAAGAATCAACTGAGTGAATGATTCACTGAATCACTCATAAAGATAGCCATTTGTTGCCACCTACTATTGATTGTCGTATAATGTGTACTTTTTGATGCAATCTGACTGGTTTCACTAGCATTTATGTCATAATTTCCATTTAAAACATGTCTATGTGTGTCTAATGATTTTACTCTTACAACTACCGTCAGTTATATGTGTAAACCAGTACAAATGAAAACATCTGCACAAGTAGAATGTTTCAATCACTGCGATAATAAGACTGCTACCAAATTTTACCCAAACAGGACCCTGAAAACTGCAACAATACATAATTACAGGATTATAATTAATGAAAAACTAAATTATTATTATGAATATTTGATGTTTTAATTTTAACATGTTTGCACTCATCTTTGCACTCACACCCTCATTTATTGTTGAGTTTAGTTAGCTGTTAGCTCACCATTTCACTATGCCTGTTAAAGAGAAAAATAAAATACTTATGGATTCAGGTCTGCTAATGTGACCACCACCAGTCAGGTGGAGTTAGGTCAGGTTTTAGTTTAATGCCAGTGCAGAATAATCCTTAAAATCAGCAGGAAATTATTGCATTCACACACACACACACACACACACACACACACACACACACACACAGACATCAACCTGTTCCCACCTACATGATCTAAATTTGGTTAATCACTGTCTACATGAGACTTCATAAGCTTGAACATTGCATAAAATGATCAATTCCTCAAAACGGATCCACATAGATCACTGTAAAAGGGAATTTCTTAAATATCATGAAAATAAGCACAAAGCAGGAAGGAGAGAGACATGAGCGTGTGTTTCATGAAAAGTTGAGTCACACGAGGTTCTGCATCTCCAGTTATTTAACTGTTATATAATACAAGCAAAGAGCAGGAAGGTCCAGCATTAAAACAGGTTTATTTTGGATGGGATTGTTACCAGCAGCAATATTTGTCTCTTTTTCTCTCTGCTTCTTTTCCTCTCGCTCTCTCTCTCTTTATAACAGAGGGTCTGCCAGGCCAGACGTAGTGGAGAGCTACGCGTGCTTCTTCACTCATCTCTTTACCTCACAGCAAAGAAGCAGGAAGAAGAATTGACCCACTTTCAAGTTCTCTCAAGAAAGACAAGCGGTCCCGCTCCATGCTGCCCACTACACTGACGCACACAAAAGAGCATCACATTTATATTTTAGGCCTTCATAATTCCTTTAAAAATCCTTGAGATTTTGCAATACCATTTAGGCACACATCACTTTTCCATTCATTAAGTGATGGATTTAATTTAAAACAACTGAAATGAATGAATCAGAGTTGATGATTAGTCTATTACTTTATTGGATGTGAGGCGGCAGATGTTAAGCCTGCTACGGGAGGCTGAAGCTTTGTAATGATGATGTCATAATAATGTATAGCTTGAGGATAAAACCTGATTAAGCCTTTGACAGTGAAATTAAATTAAATTAGTCCTATGAATCTATACAAATTAGCGATTACAGTATGCATATAAACTATCATCAAGCACACACACACACACACATGCACAATCTCTTTCATGCGTTTACTCACTGATAATATCATGTAAACATAAATATGTAAGACAATGTCTAATAATTAGAGCAGAATAAATTTCACATAAATTTGCATAATAAATCACCCTTCAGTTTTTCTGGCTGACCTCTGAAGGGGAAAGGTCATGGGGAATTAGAGTAAAACTGAATCTTAACTTTATCATGATTAAATAACGTCTATTGCTGCACACGGTTATGAGATATGAGTGGATGTACTTTAAACACATTAAATATACTTAACACTCAAAATACAAACCAGTGTAATGTATTTTGCAATTGCTTTTTTTATTTTCAGTTTTCATTTTAACTTTAGTTTAAGTTTGGTTATTTTGTTGTCACTTTTTTAGTACTTAAAATTCTTTCAGCTTTTTTTTTTCTGCCAAGGTTTATTAAGTTTTTTTTTTTCATCTAATATGTATATTTCATTTTATTTCAACTTTATTCCACTTACCAAAAGAGATTTTGAATAGTTCAGTTTTACTTAGCATTAACGAACAACACTGCTGCAAACTTTCAAAACAAGCACAACAGAAAAAGCTTGAATCAAACTGACTTACGATGAACTCAGAAAAAGCATAGGCAGAGTGAATGTAGATGAAAAGAAAAGGCTGGTGGAGTTATAAATAAGGCAAGGCTGATGCAAATATTGCATAAAGTGGGTGTGCAGAACGCTTGTGACCTAAGACAACATCTGATATCAGACTGCACAATGCTCTAGTACACCTGTACGCACAAAAGAACATCTTAATTGAACACAATCAATGCATGGTGAGTAATACATTCTTGGAAAAACAAATATTAGCAAAATAAGCAAAGGGAAAGAAGTGAAAAATGTCTTTGCTGAAAAAGACATTTATTCACCATGAAAAACCACAGATTCAGAAATATTTTATGTGCCCCATTCTTGCTATACACAGACAATTCAATGAAGAGGCCTTGTGAATAAACTACTTAAATGGACAATTTATCCAAAAACGAAAATTCTGTTCTCATTTACTCATCTTCAATATTCATTTTTTTGTGAGCTGTCGCTTTAAGACTTCTAGGTGACTTGAGAGAGTTCCCCGTTCTGCCTTATCACCATAAATGAGAACAAAACTTAAATTAAAATAAGCTGGATGATGGAACATCGACACTGTTATTTATATGAACTAAACCAACACTGAACTCACTAAATAATAATACTACTGTCTTTTAGAGCTGCTTTACAGCAGAATCTGAACTGTCTCCATAGCTGTTTCCATTATTGCTTCTGCTTATTTCTATGAAGCTGCATAGACAATCTGTATTGTATAAAGCACTATAGAAATAAAGGTGACTTGATTGGACTATGACCATGGTACTCCAGTTGTTCCTGCTATAAATAGATCACTTATTTAAAAACAAAACTAACTAAATGAGAAGTTAGAGGACTTAAAAAAAAACGTTACTGAGTACTAAAGAACTCTTTGATAACTATTGAAAAGAAAAATTGTCCATGTCATCAGCTTCAGCAGGTCACATGCTGTACATTTGCAATGGAAACGATGAGTCATTGCTGTATTTGGCTGATGTTGTTTTTTTTTTATCCAGGATGAGGGCATTGTGTTTTACTGCGTGTGTTTGCTCATTTGTTTCTGGATAGAGAATGTTTCCTCCATTGATTCTGTTGTATTGACTTTGGCTCAGAGACTCCCAAGTGCTAGTCGAACAGAGGGCATTCTTACACTGACAGAGAAAAAGAGACATCCTTCTTCGTAACTTAAAGTTGTTGTAGAAAGTTTTCTTTTCTTTTTTTTTGTTACGGTGAGTAAAATGCATTTATAAGGCATCTTTGCTTACGAACGCACAGTCAAAGACAAAAATTTGTAATTGTTTATTGGGTAAAATAAAATAAAATAAAATAAAATAAAATAAAATAAA
>NW_015657695.1:251384-263545 GCF_001515625.1 Sinocyclocheilus rhinocerous | reverse complement strand
AAATAAATAAATAAATAAATAAATAAATAAAATAATTTTTTTTAAAAATCAAATTTTTTTGCAGTCAAAGTTAACCAACACGCATAAAAAAATTCCCTTCTGGGATCAATGAGTTGTCTGTCATTCTATGTGGAAAGCTTTAACAGAGCCTGAATCCCCAGAAGGCCAGTCTAAATCTCATTCTTATTCTCAGTCCCTCTGGCTCTCTGTGTCTCTGTCAGTCCCTCGTGGTCGCCCATAGGGAGTGGTGCACGGAAGGAGCCTCACAGATGGGCTGGTGGGGAGGTTTCCGTGGTTACAGGCGAGGAAAAAGAGGAAGAGGAGCCATCTGGCAGTGGTTTGGTGAGATGACGTGTCTTGCCTCTCACCCACCACACCCATAACCCACACGGAAACATGCCTAACGCTCCACCAACTGTTATACAAACTACAGGTAAGCAACCTTACAGATACAGCTGAATGACAACACCTGTTCTCACACCTGGAAGGATTTGTAATCCCAGCCAGGAAATATCCATCTACCCTAATACTCGACTACCCATAGGTGATGGAAGCTACAGCGGCATGAGGAGTTAACCAGCATGCATTGCAACAGTGAAATACTGCCATCAACAGACATTAATTATTACCTTCGCTTACTTCAGTAGTTCTCAACTGGTCACACTCAAAAGTGGATCCTGGGCAGGCAACGAAAAACAATGGTAAATGCAAATCATAAAACAAAATAATAAATGAAAATGACAATAATCACAATAAAAATTTTAAAAACAAATCCTTCAGCCCTAAATGGTAAAGGATTATTTTAAAAATAAAAACAAACAAATTAAAAGACTTATTACAAAGATGAAATATTTTATGTCATGTCATTTATTTACCATTAGCCAACATCGGAGATCAGTGAATGTGCAAATGATTGAAATATCACCTTAAAATCTCACAGTGTACTTCAAGTAAATTTATTATGTCATAGGAATTTGGCTGCCAAAAAAGAAAAATTGTTTGGGGTTCCCAGCCAAACAGTATGTTGTTTATGTCAAATATACAATCAATCAGATATTTGGCACACATTCTCCTGTCACTTTATAATAATATTATTATTCTTTTAACTCTTTTAAACTAGTCATTCATTTCTGCTGTTGTTTATGAATGTATAAAATTGACATGATTTTCCTACTAACCTTATGTAATATTAGTAATTTAGCATTTTTAGGCATTGTATGGTTTCTTATAAACTTCGATATTTGATTCTAATTTTATTTATTTTTTCATACTAAACATTTTTGTTAAAGTGGGTGTATCTGTTAAAGTGTATGTAAAATCTAGAATTCAAAATCGAATAATCCTTTTTTTTTACATCTTTAATTTTACACCTTTACGAGCCCTAAAATAAACAATCACATGGGCAATAAAATGAAATGAAATGAAATAAAATAAAAATATTTGAATGGCTCTCAAAGAGAAAAATTATTTTTGTTAGAGGATGTAATATATTTGTAATATATAATAATAATAATAATAATGATAATAATAATAGTTATTAAAATAATAAAAAATTTGCATTATTGTTAAACATAATAATAACATGCAAATGTGATTACTTTTACATTTTTAAAAGAAACAAATAAAAGTGAATATAAAGTTTTATACATTTGCAACTCCACAAACACCAAGTCCAAACACTTGGTCAGATATGCTGTAAGCACATTGTGTTATACAAGGTCAGAGTGTCTGTCAAGAAGAACGTTCATGATCTTCATCATTCTTTCCGTGACATCCCTTTTAGCATGTTCACAGTAGAGGGGAAAGAACTGCCCCTTAGAAACCTGGGAAATGTCAAATGGCCTGTTTGTGCATGTGTGTGTATGTGTGTGTGTGTGTTTGAAGGGAATTTAGCTGCTGCTGTTCTGAGTAGAGCAGTGGACACACTTTTATACTAATTTCCCAACCAAAATCATTACCTTATTTCAAAACAGATCATGATCTGTGTTTGAAATTCTTCAACCAACAGCAATAACAACAAAATGTTTTCAGCGCAAGTCAAAATGTCAGCTCTGAATCCACGAGAGGAAAGTGTGTGGTAAAGGGAGAGAGAACAAAGAAGGCAAGAATAATGGAAAGAGCATGCAAAACTGGGACAAGAGGTGGTCAGAGAAGAAAAGTAAGGAAATGGGAAGCAGAAGAGAGGAGAATGACTTATGTGCGGCCCGAGCTGGAGGAATGGGGTGTGACAGAGAGAGGCATGAGGGATTTGGGAAAGCACTTGATGTCTTGTTAGCCTCAACCTTCCTCACACTGTGATTGGCTAAAAATATATCATGGCTCATGTTGAACAAGGTGCATTCTGGTTTGTGCCACTGGAGCATTTATCATCACATGGCCCCTAAAGTGCCAAACGCAACCTTTCTCTCTTTCGTTCTCTCCATCTCTGTCTCTCTTGCTCCCCCAAATCCAACACACAGCCAAATGCCTCCTCTTCTCCTTCTGTTTACTCCTCCTCAAATCTAGCACAAACCCCACTACTAATTACCTGTACTGTTATAGGCTCTAATGATCTTTTAATAAAGTCCCATTCCTTCAGTTCTCCTCTTTTTCTTTTAGCATAACCAAGTACCACACCCTTCCTTTCTACATAATTCATCAGGTCATTATCTGCTTATATAAAACATCCTTGATCCTTTATATCTACATATGACCTACAGTCGTCAGTGTTGTCTAACATATCTAGCCTATTTTCCTTCTCCTCTCCTCTGATTTTTCATTCCTCTTTTCCTCCATTTCCTCTTATATTTTGTCTTTCCTTCCCTCTAGATTGCATTTAATCTACTCTGTTTTATTATGTTACTTCCATCTGGTCCTTTTTACTTTCTATTTCCTTTTCATATCCTCCCTCTAGCATCAATGCTACTTTGCTTCTGTCTTTTTTCTAAACTCTCTGATTGGTGGGAGGGGAAAATGGTCTCATTTCTTTCCACAGATACAAAAAAAACCCTCACAGGCACTTTCCGTCTCTTCTTCAACCCTCTACAGTGGACGACAAGTCTAATGTGTTAGCTCTCAGAGAAGTCTGAGACCACATTCAAAATCTAGAATTCAAAATCTAATTTAAACTTCGTTTTTACACCTTTAAGAGCCCTAAGATAATCAAATGTATGGGAAATAAATAAAATTAAATAAAATTAAATGAAATTAAATGAAATTAAATGAAATTAAATGAAATTAAATTAAATGAAATTAAATGAAATTAAATAATCTCAATGGAGAAAGACTCTCAATGGAGAAAAATATTTTTTTTTGCTGCCAAAGTGCAGCATGCACATACTTTTCCTTCTGAGATCAAAGTGAAATCACTTCACGAAATCCCTTAAATCTGGAGTTCAAAATGTAATTTTAACTTGGAAATAAAAAAAACACTTTATTTATGGAGTAAAATGAATAGGAAATGTTTCAGATTCTTCAGTATTTCTAGGTCACAAAGTAAATTAGTGACACTGATCTTGTGTCTGTTTGTACAGATGGTCTTCCTCTATTGAAGCTCAAGATGCTCAGTAGATCATCTCAAATCTAGCTGGAGAACATGATCATCAGGCTCAACAAACTTGTGGAGTTCATTCAAGTGCTGTCATTAAAGCAAAAAAAAATTTTTTTTTTTAAATACTAAAGACATTTTTAATTGAACTTTTCACGTTAGTCAATATGCTGTGATGAAACATGCAGTATTAAATTATTAATGAATACAAAACAGAACATTTTTCATTAGTAGTCTTTTTGACCCCAATAACTGCAAGTAATCTTAACAAATAAAGACAGAAAAAGGGCAAACATCCAAACAACCATATTACTCCCCCTGGCAAAGACACTCCTAAGTCCACTAATAATTAGCAATAGAAGGAAAAGAGCTGGGAATATCAAGTTAAAGATGAATATAAGAGAACAATTTGCATCCAACCTGGCTCTTCTTGTTCCTCATTGCTCATCACTTTTCCTATCTCTTCTGTCCAGCTTTATCCCACCATCATTCCAATCCATTTCCAAAACAGTCAACCATATGACTGAAAATGTCTAAGCATTGACAGAGAAAAAGAGAGAGAGAGAGAGAGAGAGAGAGAGAGAGAGAGAGAGGGTGGGAGCAAGTGTTGGCTCCAGTGGGTTGGGTTGGTTACAGAAATCTCTCTCTCTCGGTTTCGCTCACATCTCTCTCATTATCCACAGCTCACTGCACGAAGCACAGAAAAGAGAAAGTAAGAAGCTTTTGCCCTCCTAAAACTCCAGCGTATTTGTTTATGAGCGTGTATGAGGGAGAAAGATTTCATGTGGGTGCGTCCTTGTCTGTGCATGTGAGAAAATGAGCAGACGGTGGTGTTGTTCAGTCAGTGGTGATGGATAAGGTGGGATGAGTCACTGAGGCATCAGTAATATCTAACCTGGCTACCTGACAGTCCTACTGAGAAAATACATACACACACATTCCACTTTCCATTGACGTCTACTGCGCCCACAGAGTAGGTAAAGCCTGACCCACACACAAACACACAACAGCCAAGGCATACTGGCATATTGCATTATTAGACTGACACTTTGAGAAAAACATTGCAAAAAATCTACTTCTAGTGATACAGAAGCTTTAGCTTTTACAGTTGGGCAGTACATAGAGGGACAACTTTGTACCTTATCTACCCCTAAAAAGTGCATATTAGTACATTAAAGTTATACATGTACAAGGGTTATTATTGTTAAAGGTAACACTTTATTTTAAGGTGTCCTTGATATACATGTTAAGTGTACTTACTATTATAATAGCAATTAATTATGCATAATTACATGCAAGTAACCCTAAGCCAAACCCTAATCCTAACCATATAGTAATTACATGTAGTTAAATAATATTACTCAGTACTTAAATGTATTACACTAGTGACACCTTAAAATAAAGTGTAACCTTGTTAACTAAAACTACATTTAAAACTATAAAAAGATCAACAAGCGAAAGCACCAAAATAAATGTTAACTATATAGAACAGAGGTAAATAAGGTACAAAAAACAATGACACTCCAATGCATATACCACACACACACTCGGGGTAACATTCACAATAACCGACAACTAAAGCTCAGACAGACAGGAACTAATATAGGGTGGATAATTAGTGGCAGACAGGTGAGCACAATGAGGGTAATTAACTAATGATTAGTACGGGCTAAACCAACAAAAGGGGAAGAAACCACAATAAACAGTCCACAGGGGCGTTACATATACGATATACTGCTAACTAGCAAAAATAATTTTTACCAGTTTACATGCAAATAAATAATCCTGCAATGCAAGTAATTCACGATTATGACTTTATTAATAAACTGATTGTTTCTCGTTGGTGGAACATAAGCATTTCTGTATTCTACTTAAAGGATTGCCTTTGATATGTGTGTTCTAAAAAAATAAAAAGGTACAAAAGCTGTAATTAGGGCGGTACCTCTACAAAAGGTACACTTTTGTACCTAAAGGGTCCATACTGGCACCTAAAGTGCACATATTAGTACATAAAAGGTACAAAAGTGTACCTTTAAAAAAGGTACTGCTCCAGTGACAGCTTTTGTACCTTTTTTCTGAGAGTGTATGTTAAATAAAGCATTAAAAACCCAAGAGTATTCAGACTCATTCTCCTCTCGTATATTAGGTTCTTGCGACTACTACTTGTCCAATTGCTGCAGAAGAGAACGTAATTCGGCGTAATGACAGCAACTTCTTTCTTCTGCACAACAAAAGAAGATATTTTGAAGAATGCTGGTGACCAAACATTTTGGTGCCCATTGACTTCCACTGTACGGACAAAAAAAGAAAAAGAAAAAAGATAAAGAAAGAAAAACAACACAGATATTTCTCAAAATATCTTTTATGTTCAACAGAAGAAAGAAAATTGGTAACATTTTAGTATAGGAACCAATTCTCACTATTAACTAACTTTAGCACTATTAATTAACTTTGCTTATTATTAGCATGCCTATTATTCACATATTGGCTGTTTATTAGAGCTTATAAAGCACATATTCTGCATGACCATATTCTACATCTCTAATCCTACCAATACCTAAACTTAACAACCTTACTAACTATTAATAAGCAGCAAATTAGTTGTTTATTGAAGCAAAAGTCGTAGTTAATGGTTTGTTAAATAGTGAAAATTGGACCTTAAAATAAAGTGTGACCAGAAAGTCATACAGATTTAAAATCAGCATAAAGGTGAGTAAATAATGACAGAATTTTAATTTTTGGGTGAACTAATCATCTAAAGGGGATGTCTAGGCATTCTGGTCATGATCCTATGTAAACCTTCACAGTGGGCTCTCAGTCTTTGTGAAACTCAGAACACACATTTAAGAGTTTTATTCCCTTTACGGAAATATTTCCAAGAATCAGACAATTCCCTTGATAACTACAGCACCGAGCCGCTATTAACACAAGACAAGTACAGGCCCATACACTCTGATCTTCCAGCACAACATAACAAAAGCTGATCAAAGAACGATCGTTTCTCTCAATTTCACAGCTCCATGGAGGAACTGACGTCCATAATTAACGAGCTTCAGACAGACTGCTGCCCTGATTTACCTGTCTGCTTACTAACTGTTCCATCACCAAAACAATCTTTTTTTGATCTTCTTTTAAAGACGCAAACCTTCTGTTAGGTCTGCACGCAGGGCATCTTCATTGATGAACGTCTAGAGCGTAGGAGGCTGAGGCAGTACTTGGATGTCACCAACCGTGGCAGATTTTTTCCTCCTCTGCTTAAAGCAATAATTTCTCTTTCCATCACCCAACTGAACTCACTTTATTCTGCTGGAAACATTGCTCAGCATGGAGGTAAGCAAACATACTTATACAAGCACACACTAAACCCAAAAAGAAATAAAAACAAAAATGTGATAAAGTCTGAGAACTGCTTTGGACAAATGGCCAAAGCATGCATACAGCAATGAGCGACTTATACGTCCTGTAACTCTTCAGCATCATGACCTTGCAAACCATAGATATTCTCCTTTTTTGCCCACACTTGGCTGCTCACAAATGTGAATTTTTAATGAAAAAAGGTTTGTAATTAGAAAAACATTGAATAAAAATCAGGTTGTTAGCGAACCCTCTTTGCAGCCTAAGAGGTTTCAGTAAATTGGTTAATGATTTTTTTTTGTTTCATCTACTCTTGGATTGACATAAAACCAAGTATGGCATGTATTAAGGGAATCATAGGTGGCGAAATTACATTGTTGGGTCAAGAACAGCTCTTTTAAGCATGAGTGCACAGACAGCTCCTGTCCTGAGGTTTAGACCCCCAGCTCCCCAGTGCTGTGTTTTAATTGGCCGATGTCAGGACCTCTGCACTGAGGAACCATGTTTTAATTGCCCAGCAGGTAATTAGTCAGGATTCAGGAACTTTTCAGACAGCTTACATAGTTCAACATCTGCTCACTTTTTGTGAGATCAAGTTTAAATGTGAGTGTGAATTAATGCTCTAATAATATAATAATACATAAAACCATTGGGACAAAAATGTAACTTCAGTTTAGAATAATTATATATATATTTTTTAATTATCTTTTAAAAGAAGTTTCTTATGCTCACCAGCATTTATTTTAAAATACAGTAATGGAGTAATAAAAAAATAGCTTTTCTATCACAGGAATAAATTACATTTTAAAATATATTCAAATGGAAAAGTTATGTTAAATTGTAATAATATTTCACAATATTACTGTTTTACTGTATTTTTGATCAAATAAATGTAGCCTTGTTGAGCATATCTGACTTCTTTCAAAAACATTAAAAACACATACACAACATACCAAATATAGCTATGATAACATAATTAAAATATATAAAGAAAAAGAAACACTCACAGCTTAAAAACATAGAAAAATACACACAAAAAGAATTCATAGTCCAGCTACTGAAGTCATATTGCTGTTTGTTACTGTCTAATAAGACAAAAAGACAAAAAAGAGAGAGACAGTTTGGTTCTTATGCTTTGAGAAACGAATTATTATGGTAAGTGTTTATTTTTAATTGGATTCAGTGCAACGAGAGCAATGGTTTTCAAAGGTTGTACTTGAAGAAAGTCTTGTGTGTGTGTGTGTGTGTGTGTGTTTGTGTTGTGAAGGCAAACCAGCTTTGTTGAGAATCACTCTTTTTTCTCTCCTTCAGTTGCACAAGAGAATGTTGCTTTAGGGAACTAACATTCACACAGAGAGTTTCTAAGGGTCGTTAGATACTGAATCTCATGATTTTCAGCAAAAAATAGTTTTCTGTTTGAATATTCATCAAGTGATATACATCAAGTGGAACACCCTGGAGGTGGCAAGAGTTAATTTCTGTAATTTATGTGCATCCTGCCAGTGTGCGTCTGTGAGCACTGAGGTCTGCCGTCTTTCAGCAGAATTAACAGATGATTCTTTAATTAGTGCAGGGCTGAAACAGTGTGAGTCCAAACTAACTGTCATTTAATTACCACTCACAAACACACAGCACTGAACTTTGAGAGAGTGAGTGTGGCTATATTGTATATCTCCTGGCAAAACTGGGTTTAAAGTTACATTGAGGATTTCTTCAACTAAAGCATTAAAACTAACAGATAGTGTCTCCAGCATATAGCGTGACTGCACTTCAGGTGACCTGAGCTTGAGTCCCCCCTCTCTCCCCCACTCTCTGTCCGCTCTATATACAGGCCCATATAAATAAAAGTAAAAATAGCAAAAATAAATAGAAAATTTGGCTTCATTCATTTTTGCCACTTTTCAAATGCCTTTTATTGTTTTACCCTTGTTCCAGAACCAGACTTGTGATTTTAAAATATTAAAATCTATATTAAAATCATTAAAAAAATAATTAAATAAATATTTTTTACAAAATACACAAATAATAGATATGACAACATCTTATGCATAATTTGCATAATCATGCAAATTTGCATAAAACTTACATAATCTATTTTTATAATGAAATTATTTGCATAATTTATTAGCAATAACTTTGCCTCAGTTTTTACATAATTTCTACCACTATCAACAAATTTACCATTAAGTGTTATCAAAACTGTGCTTGTTCTCGGAAATGCCAAAAATGTGAAGACCATGCTTTAGAAAGAATATGACACATGTGATGTGTGAAGAAAAAGAAAATCAAGATAATTATCACTTGTGAATGTTTTTTTCTTCTTTTTTTCTTTTCCCTTTTTTGTAGTCATTCAAATCAAGCTGTAATTTTCTCAAATAATACAAGGTGCATTTTTAAGATACATAAATGCTGGCTATGAAATTACATTAGCAGGACCAATAAGTCAGCATTCTTATTCAAAAAAATAAATAAAATAAATAAAATTAAAATTAAAAATTAAAAAATAAAATTAAATAAAATTACATTAAATTAAATGACATTGTGATGGAAAGGTTTTTTTTCTCTCTGTTCATGTTATTTCAGAAAATTACAACGTTTATTTTTCTAAAAGAGCCCAACAAACACATTTAAAAAAAAGAACGTTTCTGTGTGAGAGAAAGAGACTGGGACATAGAAAGAGGGAGATACAGCGTATCTAAAATCTAATGCACTTTCATGGCTGTTTTCCTTCCTTGGCAAGCTCTCGGGGACTGATAACAAACTCAGAGATACACACACTCACACCTCACCAGACAACACTGTGAGACCACGAAGACTCCCAGTCAGCCCAGACGTCTAGATCCAAAACAGTGCTGAATAATTTAAGGGCTACACATGGCAAAACTTGGGCTTTTCTGTGGACAACAGTGGAGCGTTTGCCAAATCTTACCAAAAAGTCAAGTCAAGTCACCTTTATTTATATAGCAATTTTAAAAATACAGATTGTGTCAAAGCAGCTTTGCAGTATTAATTAGTAAAAAGCAGCACATGAGGAAAGATAGGTTAGAAAACACGGCCGTGGCAGTGACTAAAATAAATAAGTGAAATATTCCATAACATTGCAAAGTTACAGCGCATACAGATGACTGACCAGCAGTCTGTCTAAGCTGAGTGTGTGTGGGTGCAATGTCTAAACATGTCTACATACACTAGCTGATATATAAATATATAATGGCGTATGTGTGAGCACACACTGTATGCATATCAGTAAGCACATATGTTTATGTTCTAGCCCTAGACTGTCTTACACAACATAGATAAACAGCCATGGGACTATTAAGGGTAAAAGGTTTTTCAGCAGACAGCCAGTAGCTCTGCATTTCATGCCAGAGCAAATGGGAATTGCATTTCGGAAAAATTGCAGCATAAAAACAGCATGTAATTATCTACAGCTGCCAGACGCTATTATCATCACATACAACAATTACGAATTAAATCAGCAAACTTTAAATGACACATTTTGTGAGCGTATCTGCACGGCAGCAGTGTATTGTGGGTATGTATCTTGGCTGATACCGACAGGCCGAATGTATTCTGTAACGTCTCATCCTTTTCTATTAAGGGTAAAAGGTTTTTCAGCAGACAGCCAGTAGCTCTGCATTTCATGCCAGAGCAAATGGGAATTGCATTTCGGAAAAATTGCAGCATAAAAACAGCATGTAATTATCTACAGCTGCCAGACGCTATTATCATCACATACAACAATTACGAATTAAATTAGCAAACTTTAAATTACACATTTTGTGAGCGTATCTGCACGGCAGCAGTGTATTGTGGGTATGTATCTTGGCTGATACCGACAGGCTGAATGTATTCTGTAACGTCTCATCCTTTTGAAAATGTTTTTCCAAGATTTTAGTTGTATTAACATTAAACATTTATGGCGAGCTGCACATTCACACACAGCACAAAGTGTCTCTGAATGCTGAGAATAACAAATTCAGCACAGATAAAGAATGTCACACATGGAAATCTGTCATGTAATGCAGCAGTCACACATAAAAACACAGATTCACAAGCACACACACATTCAGACAGCACGATGACAAAGACTGGAGGTATTTCAAACTGGCAAAGGATGTATAGCCTCAATCTATTTACAGATTTGATTTAATTCTGGATTTTTTTCAGTTGTGAAGGGTATGGAGGATCACTTCTGAGTTTTCACATAGAGAGCTTGGAAATGTCAGCTTGATATATAAGTGCGAGTGTGTGAGAGTATTTGTGTACAAAGCCACATATGCATTGGATGTGTCCATGTGTTAGCTGAAATATAAGGCCATCTGGTGATCACAAGACACAACCTCTCTGAACTGACTCCTACAGACTCCAGCCACAGAACAATGTGTCAAGGAATCATAATCTTTCACGCCCCGGCTTTGAAAATAAATAATTGTGGCACTAATGTGTGAGAGGGTTTGTGGACAAAGGCACAGATCTATTGGATGTGTCCATGTGTTAGCTGAAATATAAGGCCATCTGGTGATCACAAGACACAACCTCTCTGAACTGACTCCTACAGACTCCAGCCACAGAACAATGTGTCAAGAAATCATAATCTTTCACGCCCCGGCTTTGAAAATAAATAATAGTGGCACTAACAGTAGAAATTCCTCACAGAGCTGCACTTGACACACATAAAGCTCAAAATAGTTGAGCTGAATTACCAACGGACCAAAAGCACACAAACTAGAGCTTGTTCATAGTATCAAATCAGCAGCCAGACAAACTCATACCAACAACACCAAAACATTATACTGCAACAAAATAATTAGCAATTGCACATTGCCTAAGATACAGTGTTAATTTAAAAGTTACTTTGGTTTCTTAGCGACAAAAAAGATATTGCAGGATAGTTCAGGCAGTTATCATATAATTAGTATATTGAATAATAATAATCGAAAATATAATACATAAAATATAATATTATTAAATTGTTATATATATATACATATATACTGTATATAAAATCATGTTTATACAGTGAAATAAAATATGAGAGAAAAAATAGTACTTCTTTATGTCCTTGTCATGCATTTTATTTACTACAGTAATAACAGTAATTTAGTAATAAATAAATAACAGTAAATTAGTAATAAATAAATTAGTAATGCTTTACATTACAGTAATAACAGTAAATTATTAAACAGTGAAACACATAAATCATAGCCTGCCCAAGCACAATATATATAAAAAATATTAATTCTTATTATTGTTATAATATTATTATTCTATTTAATAT
>NW_015657695.1:237856-251337 GCF_001515625.1 Sinocyclocheilus rhinocerous | reverse complement strand
CTAACTAATCCTAAATAAAACCCTAACTCTATAATGTTACTATTATTTGTTAATTAATATTACTGATTTGTATAATTGTAACAATAACATCTTAAAATAAAGTTTAACCAAAGTAATAATAATAATTACAAAGTGTGTGTGTGTATAGTGTATATATATCATTAATATATTAATACAGTGAAATAAAAAAAATATAATTAAAATAATAAAAACAACTATTATTTATTTATATAAATGTGTGTCATAAATCATTAATATACTAATGGGAATTACAGGGAATGGGAATTACAATTTAATTACAGGGAAATAAAAATAACTAATTATTATAATTTCTTTATTTTTATTTCTCTGTAATCATCATCATTATTATTATTATTATTAATAATATTACTACTAATAATAACAGAGACAAATAAAAAATAAGAGGGAGTGCAAAAAATTAATAAAAAGATAACAATATAAGATGAGTTGAGATATGATTGCTAGCCAAATCGAGAGTCAGAAAACAATAAAAGGATTGAGGATGAGTGACACTGTCAGATGAACGACTGACGGAAAGATAAGATGATGTTAAAAAAAGCACAACTACAAGCTTATATGCAAAAGCATATCTAAGAGCTTGACCACATGCTTGTCAGCTTGACGTAACAGAATGCATCTCTAAGCACACACACATACAGAAGAGCACGTAAGAAACAGGCATCTTTGAAGAAGACTGCGCTGTCACTTACTCATCTGAACCGACAAGGACGATGGTTAGTCCGTTAGCTTTAGAAGAGGACAGGCTGAAGGAATCCAGTGTAAAGAAGCCATTATTCCAGCGGTGTCCGGCAGCACTCATGAGTCTGTGTGAGTGTGTGTGTGTGTGTGTGTGTGTGTGAGCGTGCATTAGAGTGTTACACTCGTGTGAGGATGCTGCCGATGCGTGAACATGTGAAGAGGGCAGAATGTGACACCAGCGGGACGAGCAGCCAATCAGAGCGTGCGCTCAGACAAACAGGGCACTCTCTGTGACTTTCTCTCATCCCTTAGCCCTCTCTCACCTGCTTTCCCTCTCTTATTTCCTTCTCTTGCTTTAGGGGAGAAGTGGAGAGGGTGATAATGGGAGACTGTCCGTCATGCTAGTGGATGACCCAGATTCAGAACAAGAGAGGGAGAAAGGAAGAAGAAGCTGGATGCAGTGAAAGAGAGAGAGTATGAAGAGTGGAGAAAGAGAGGAGGAAGAGGGGAAGGTAGCGTGTCCACGGTGATTTGATTAGACCGGTTGATCATGGAGCGGAAGAGATGAGAGATCCTCATCAGATAGAGGAAAGAGGGCAGAGAGACACACAGAGACACACATCTAGCTAAATCAAGACATACTATAGACTTCTACTGGTCTTATATTTATTTTTATAGCTACTTATAATAACTACAGACTAACCCTACTCTTACCCCAAAAACAAAACTTTATTATTTTAAGTAATTTATTTAAATACTATTTTTAAATTAATTTAATTACGAATAATATATATACACACACACATATATATATATATATATAATTATTAAATTATATTGTTTTATTATTAAATTATTATTTTTGACATATACACACCTAAATATATAAATATATATATTTATATATGTAGGTGGGATATATATCATTATATATTTTATTAATTATTATTTATTATCTATTTATTAATTATTATTAAAAAAAATGTGTTAACAAAACTTTTGGTGTATGAAATATCATATATATACCATTAAGTACACAATTCATTTTTTGATTATTATTTGATTAATTTATGTTATTTATAAAGAAAATACTGGGCATTTATGCATCAACAATACATTTACACACACATGATTAAAGAGACTTATTCTGAATGCTTTTGGCAGTAAAGGAACACTTTAAAATGAACATTTGCCTCAACAGTCATTTATCAGGAAGGCTCAGTCAGCAGAAACCAAGACTGACCTCTTCCAACACACTTAAGCATCAATGTTGATGTAAAAATTTAAATGTCTAAGAGATGAAGGGAATGAGGCAGCAGCGAGATATGCTGCGGATGACTGCACACAATGTTAAATAAGAAGCAATGCAGCTCATCAACACCAAGATGCTGTAAGATTTACATTAATCACATGCTCTCAGAACAGCATTGCTGCAACCAACACGGTCTGTATCATTTTAGACAGCAACAATGCATAATATGCAGTAAACGCAAGCATTTATGGTAACAGAGGAGTCAGCATAATTTTCAGCACCAAGGACAGCACCAGGTTGGCCCAGTTTATCAGTACCATGGACAGCACCAGTGCACCTCGCAATGCAAATAGCAGCTCTTTCAACAACACTTAAGATCTGCACAAACAAAGATCTTAAAGAGCAGCTCCATGTAGAGGTGGACAAATGTTTGAGGCATTTTGAATACACAATGCAAATATCACAGTGCCAAGCATTCTGTCATGGGCCATGCACAGGGATCAAGTGAAAATGTGAATCTGTTAGAGAGGGGAATGAATAAAAACGTAATGGAGGTTCAGATGGGAGAGTCACAGTATGTATGATGTAAAGATCGAATGATTGCACTCTCAGTGGGACAGGAAGAGTGCAATCTTTCTCAAGAGCCATCCTTCACTCGCCCTTCAACTCACAGCATCTTTTGTTCTCCTTCCTCAAGTGATTTCAACCACTTTTCAAAGGGAGGCATATCATGTAAATCAGGATTTCCCTTGCTCTTTTGAATTAAAACATCCTGAAGTACTAGTACACCAAACAATCCAAAGCCTCATCCCTACCATTTATGAAAATTTAACTGCAAAAATGTGTCACTCAACCATCTTGAAACCATCAAGTGAATCTCAATTTGACTAAAAAGTTGGGCAGTACGTATCAGCATGGATTTTTTTTTTTCTTTCACAATGTAATGCAGGAATTAATGCAGGTTAGCCAATCACAACAGAGACCATTTACATATAGATTTAAATGGATAGTTCACCCAAAAAAATAAAATTCTGTCATCATTTACTCACCCTTACGATGTTCCCAGCCTGAAATTTCAGAAAGAAAAATGTGTGTCCATATAATGAAAGTCAATGGGGTCCAATGTTGTCCTGTCACCAACATTCTTCAAAATATTTTGTGCTCTTTTTTGTGCTCCAAATTCAAATTCATACAGGTTTGGAATGACATGAGGGTCAGTAAATGGCGACAGAACTTTCAATTTTTTGTGAACTATCCCTTTTTAGGTATAGTAGCAAACACAATCTACCTAACTGAGAGAAGTTGGACAGTGGGCATGTTAAACTACGTTATGACTCTTTTGGAGACCTGAGAGGGCAAAAATAATAAGTGAACATTTAAGTCAGATATGCACCGTACAAGTGATTAAAAATGGATTGCACTCAGTCTGTGTCTATATGACTCAAAGACATTTCTGGGTCAATTCAATATCAAAAGATGTTTTCGTGTCCACTGTAAAAGAAAAAAAAATAAGTTAGATCACAGCAGTGGAAGTGATTTAAGGTTGGGATTTGTTAAAATAAACACGTGTATCTGATCGATTCTTTCTTTCTTCTTCCACTCACTCTTTCTCCCTCTCTCCCTCTCTCCCTCTCTTTTTAGTAGGTGGTATCTTTATATTGAGAAAGACCCCATCACCCTCTCTGTCTCTACTGTGCTTATCTCTATCACACATACTTCTGCCTTCTCCCTCCTCCCCTAAACCAAATATCGCTGCTTTCATTTTCCTTCTCCTCCTTTGCTTTGTTTTTTGTTCACTTTGGGGACAAAGAATAAGTAATCTCTGCATCTTTTCAATCTGTCACTCAGCCTGAGAATGGCAGAGGAGCGGAAAAGAGGAAGAGAAAAAATGCGACTGAGGAGAAAAGATGGATGGGGTCTTTTGATTTTAGAGTGCTTGTTAATTTTCCCCAGCTGTCGTTCACACAGAACAGCGCACGCACGGCTATAGATAGATGCTGAACAGTTTAGCACTGTGACATACTTCATGACTCAATATGCTGAAAAGAGTTCGTAGAAAGTTGATGAATCTTTTTCGACCTTGAAACCTTTAATCTGACATAAACAATTTATAGCTTTAGTCTGATGTTATAGATCAGGTTTGTTGTGTGATATCTGTAGGATAAACAATCAACAACCAATAGGCTATCTTAACACAATATATAAACAATAATCATGTAAGGAGTGAGTTAGAGAAGGATATATCAGACCGAGTGTGCAAATAAAGTCTTATGAGCTGCACAGTCTCGCCTCGCCAAATTTTTCACTAAATGGCAGAAGATCTGGTCCAAATTATTCTGGCCAAGTACCACCCACAATACAAGAGACCGTCAGACTGACAGACTAAAGCAACAAACCACAGCAACTTCTGTTTTATGTGCTGTTTGGATTCAGATGGTGAAATAGATTAAACCACAACCATAAAATAATACATTTTATACATCATAAAATTAATGCATAAATAAAAATGTATTTAAATAATGATGCAGATATCAGTGTACACTGTTAAAAAAAAGATCACTATTAAATCATTTTTATTATGTTATATAATAATAAGACATAATATTATATACCATTCAAAAGTTTGGGGTTGGTAAAAAAATGTTTTGTTAGAAGTTTTTTTTTTCTCACTGTAAAAACAGTGATATTATGGAATATTATTAAAGTAATTTAAAATAACTGTTTTCACTTTGAATATATTTTAAAATATAATTTATTCCTGTGAATTTTCCGCATCATTACTCCAGTCGTCAGTGTCACATGATCCTTCAGAAATCATTCTAATATGCTGATTTGCTTAACATTTTTATGGAAAGTGATTTTTTCAGGATTTTTTGGTGAATAGAAAGTTCAAAAGAACTGCATTTATTTTAAAACAGAAATACTTTGTAACATTATAAATGTATTTACTGCCACTTTTGAATTTAAGGCATCCTTAATGAACAAAATTAATTTATTTCTTTTCTTATTTCTAAAAATATTTTGTAACATTATAAATGTATTTACTGCCACTTTTGAATTTAATGCATCCGTGATGAACAACATTAATTAATAAATTTTTTTATTTCTAAAAATCTTACTGACCCCCAGTTTTTGAAATGTATTGTAAATATATAGAAAAATATTGTATATAATGAATGTGTGTGTCAAAAAAAATCATATTCATCTACAGTATACTTGGAAAGTCATGGTGTCACACCCTAATCAGCTAATTACCTCAAAACACCTGCAAAGGTTTCCTGAGCCTTTAAATGGTCTCTCAGTTTGGTTTACTAGGCTGTAACGATCGGCCTTATTGGAAGATGTTACGTTTGTAAAGTGCCAGCAAAAGGGATAACCGCAGCCTTGAGTGTAATGAATCTATATAATATATGGGTTTCACTTTCTGAAATGAGTGACAAACAATATTGACCTTTTTCATGATATTCTAATTTTTTTAGATGTACCTGTATATACATATATATTCATTCATTCATATATATTTTATTTATAATTTATATTTATGTATATTTATTTATATAGAACTTTTTGAATTTATGTTTTTGTGTGTTTGTTTATTTTTCTCAGAAAAGTGCATTGTACAATTTTAACACAACGTGCCACATTACTATACACTGAATGACTCAATTTCAAGAAATTTGAAAATCTTTTAAAATGACATCAAATCCACACCTGATTAGCTCACGGCAATCCGTATTAGCTTCCCTCCAATCATACAAAACACAAAAGTCCCAGGGGAAGAGAATTTAGGTGGAGGAACATTAGCTAAGCCTTCCTGCGCTCACTAATGCTCTCTGAAAGTCATGACCAGTATGTTTCCTGCCACTGATTGCTGCGTGTGACTCATTCCTCACAATCTGGATAGACTGCAGAGCAGAGCACATGAGAGGAAGACAACACCATTCAGATGAAAAAGTTAGCTTAAACCACTTCAAATCATGGGATCCAACAGGGCCTCCAACAACGCTTGGTTATTTTTAATGCGTAATGAATGCATTTACAATATGCCACAGTGGCTGTCAAGTAAATTACCTGCTCTGCAACACCTGGTACAATGAGAAAAGTTCACCATACAGTTCAGAAAAACATGAGTTTACAGGGTGCATGCATTTTAAAGCTTACAGTACATGACCTCTGGCTATTTAATATAAATCTTATTCTAAACAGGCCTACAGTAACCACTTTTACATATGCAAAGACTGCGGCTCGATACGAATAGTGGATTGCTTCGTGGTTTCCCATGGTAGTTTGGCTCTGGCATGCTCTTCTGATGTGCTGCACTAATTGGCCTGTGCTGTCAAAGGCCACAGAGCATAATATGAAAGAGGAAAGTGCCGGCATCAAAAGACATCAGCTGGAGCGCCTGTAGTGAGAAACCTACTCCATCTCTCCTCATCATTCCTCACTGCTGCACACATTTAATTTCCTCTTAACTAGCCATTCTTAAAATAAAGCACATTAGATTCAATAAATAACAATTTAAAGGTTGAGTTGCCTCTAGTTTTATAGAGAAGTTACTGTTTTATACTATTATAGTTTCTTCAAATTGGTTTTTTTTTTTTTAAATCAATAGCACATACACAGTGGAGAGATTGACACCAATGAAAATCTGAAAATATTTTTTCTTTTAAAACCTAGTTTAAAAAAAAGAAACATAACTTAAGTAAGATATATTCCGGATTCTGGACTATTCCTAAGTGATTCTCCACTATTCCTGCACTGATAAAATAAGTAAATTAGTTACAATGATCATGTGACTATTTTTACAGATGGTGAGATGTTCTTTCCTTCCACTGAAGCTCAAGATGCTCTTTGGATCATCTCAAACCATGCTGGAGAACATAATAATCAAAAATAGCATAAACTTTTGGAGTTCAAGGAGCTTGAGTGCTGTTGTCATAAAGGCTAATAAGGAACAAGCTAAATACTGACACGGTCAGGGTGTTGAGAGATCAGGCAGGACGACGAAGAAACGGATATTTTATCAAGAAACAACAGGAGATCCAGACAGGGTAGACATCACACAGGGTAACATTATAACCGACAAACTAGAATACAGGAGACAGGAACTAATATAGGGCAGATAACGAGGGGCAGACAGGTGAGCACAAAGAGGTGATTAACTAATAATGACAACAGGAACCACCAAATAAGGACACAGAGGGAGAAACCACAATCGACAGTCCACAGGGGTGTGACAGATCGCCCCCCTGCTTCATGTGTTTCCATTATAATATATAAATAACATTATTTTATATATAAAATAAAACGGAATTTTATTTTATAGTTTTAATAAATTATTAACATATCTTTTCACTGGTGAATGTATCCCACAATTACAGTCATAATCTCCTTCTAAAATTCCAACTCAGAGAGCTTTCTATTTTTATCTCAACACTCCCTTAAAAAGGTTTTATATTGCATCAGATATGCAAGCTATGCCACACACACACACACACTCACACAAACATACTCACACACAGGGAAAATGCCATAGAGCACAACATTTATCTCAGGCCTGCTAATGATGTGTGCAAACAATTAAGAAAAAGACAAAAGCTTTTCAATTCTTTGTCTCGCAATCCAAACACAACACAATCTAATCTGCACAGCAGACAGAGAGAAGAAAGCTGCTGTCTGCTTTAAAGTTCCTCTATGAATTAAAACAGTATTTCACATTCCAGCACAAACCAAGAAGCTAAACTTCCAGCCACTTCTCAAAGCTCTTGGACCCGATCCAGAAACACTCTGGTCAAAACTTACTGCATGGAGGCGAGTCCGGTGAGTAAAAGCCCTCCCCATCCAGCCCAAACAGCAGGCAGTCTTCCTGCAGCATGACTATCAGCCCAAAAAGTGTAGGATGTGATGTGATGCTTCAGCCCACTACTGTTCAAATACACATTTAATGCACCATCCCCCCATGTGTGTGTGCATACATATGTGACCACATGTAATAGGAAGGGGAAATGCTATACATAATGGTACTCACATACACACACATACTTACTTAGATCTGCACTGTACAACATTGCTATTCTGAATAGAAACATGCACCAGAGGGCACATAAGCACTTAGGTTAAACCCCTTCATTTTTTTTTTCTAGAGGGGGAGGAAAGGAATGAACAAAGTGATGCTAAATGCATCATATTTTAAATGCTGTATTTGTATTCATATTTAAATCCAATAATTGTAAGAAAATCCCAATTTTAAGGACAGTACATGCAAAAAAAAACCTTTGCATGTCAACAAACCTGCATTAAAATGGCAGTTTACGGCACATGTGTGTGCTAAAGGTTGAGCCTTGCTTTTAAATGACAGAATTAACCTCTATTCAACCCCAAAGGCAATACTGAAAACACATCAACAAAAAACAGCAGCCAAAAGCCAGTCATCAGTAGCTCAGTAAACACAGCTCTTCAGTCCTGCTCTTTTTATCTTTTTTCTCTCCTCTTCCGCTCTCTGCCAAATTACCTCCTTTCTGCTGTCTCCAATTAAAGTGATTATGAGACTGTGGTGTGCCGCGTGTGTGTATGCAGAGAAAAGAGGAATAACATGCTGATTATAGCTAATAGAAGACGTGCATGTGGCTGCGGTCGTCAGTGCCTTGAAATTATGTATCAGAATGTGTCCATTTATCATTTCTATGCATTTATGTGCATGCATTTATGTACATGCATAAAATTATATGGCAACGTAATGACATTTGCAGCATATCCGTAATGTGACATGAACCTGAAAGAAACAGAATTTTTATTGGAAAATAATGTTCACAAGGACTTCATTTCATCCACTGGGATATGATTGGATCGTGAAAACATTAGGCAGAGAAAGTTATTGCACTTATACTAAGTTATAAATTATACAAAAACAGTTATACAGTAACATGCACTGATGAACACCCTAGACATGTATTATAAAAGTAAGTAGGATCAATTTTGATTTCATGCTTTCTTTAGAGGTGATTTGTGCAGTTTATTTTCAATACTTTAGGGATGTGCTGACATTAAAATTCCAATAATAAAATTATATAATATTATTGTACAATACGAAAAATTCAATCTCAAATTCATTTTGAGATTTGCTATACTAATTTTAACAACATTATTAAATTATTATAACAGCTACTACTTTTTTAAGGTTAACTTTATGTGAGTGTTAGATGATAGGTAATCTAAAGGTAAAAATAGTGTAAATGAGAATGTACAATTAAATACGTAAAAGTATCAATAATCTATTAAAAAAACACTATAATATTAGATTTATTGATATGGCACAGATATATTGTGTATACCCAAAATGCTTTCTTATATTCAAGCTAAAAATGCACAGACAACTCACTAAAAAGCACTGACAAGTCAAGAAAACATTGCACTAAAACATTGTCATTATTTTTGCACATCCGTTTGGTGGCACAAAAATTACACACCTTTAAACACTCCCAGCAGTTTCACAAGTGTAAAACATGTAAAGCAATGACAACTTTAGAAAACACATTCACAGCCTAGAAATGGCAGGCCTCATTCACTAGAGCACTGTGCATGCAGAAGGTCGAGTTGACGAAGCACAGCTCACAGCCATGTAGAGAACAGCAGGATCTGTGGCTCAGGGCTCCATGTTGAAGAGTGGGCAGACATTGGCTGTCAATAGCCTTTATGCACACTGAACAAAAGATGGAAGGAATAAGAGAGGAAAGAGAGATAGCAATATCACAGCAAATCATGCGTCAAACAGAGAGAGGAGCAGGAAGTAAGGAGAAGAGGAGAGAAAGAGAGCTAAATCAATACTGCTTCATATGCAGTGCATGTAAAAGTCAGATCATGCAGGACAGGAGGGGTAGGATGAGTGGGGAGGAGAGGAAATTTCAGACACAAATAGGTAAAGTGGCACTGGTGTGCTTGTTTGTTTCGAGGAATTCATTCTCATTCTCTCAGTTACACATACACACACTGGGCACTGTGAATACCACTGCCTCAATTACATTTTACATTATTCACAGGGCACTAAACTCCAACAGCATAATGCAATTGTTTGGTATTACTACTGTGTCATTTTCAAAATTAGATAGATGCAAGTGGTTACCAATGATATTGAGCAAAGTTCTTTGAGAGTGAAATGTGCTGAAGGTTATTAAAAGTTTAGGTATTTAAGTTTGAGCTTACTGCAGTGATGTTAGGATAGCGCTCAGATAATGTTTAAGTGCAGCACAGTGACATTTAGGTTCAGTACAGTGGCGTTTATGTTAGTGTTCAAACAGTGTTTAAGTTATGAGCAATGACATTTATATTAGCATTCAGACTGTTTAGATTCAGTGCAGTACTGTTTATGTTAACGTTCAGACAATGTTTAGGTTCAGACAGTGCAGCAACATTTATGTTAGTGTTCAGATGATGTTTAGGTTCAGTACAGTGACGTTTACATTAGCATTCAGAAGTTTTGTTTCAGTGCAGTGACGTTTGCATTAGCGTTTAGACAATGTTTAGGTTCAGTGCAGCAACATTTATGTTAGCCTTCAGAATATGTTTAGGTTCAGTGCAGCAACGTTTACGTTAGCATTCTGCTGATGTTAAGGTTCAGTGCAGCGACATTTACATTAGCGTTCTGAATGTGTTTAGGTTCAGTGCAGTGATGTTTATGTTAACAGACGATGTTTAGGTTCAGTGCAGTGACGTTTACATTAGCGTTCAGATGATGTTTAGGTTCAGTGCAGTGACGTTTACATTAGCGTTCAGACGATGTTAAGGTTCAGTGCAGCGACATTTACATTAGCGTTCTGAATGTGTTTAGGTTCAGAGCAGTGATGTTTATGTTAACAGACGATGTTTAGGTTCAGTGCAGCGACGTTTACATTAGCGTTCAGACGATGTTTCGGTTCAGTGCAGTTTGCCACTGTGGTCATGCATGCATGAATTAATCAGGAACTATTGTCATTATGGAGGGAACTTGAACATATGTTTAACGCCCAAGCAATGTTTAGGTTAAGCACAGTGACATTTAATTCAGTGTTTATGCAGTCTTTAGGTGATTTATGAATTGTTGTTTTTCAGTGTTGGGTTGTGTAAAATGCATATGTTTATGTAACTTGACTCCATTAAGCTAAAAGCTCTTAATAAGTTCCTGTATGCATGACCTTCCTTTCTGTCTCATCTACTCTACACTCTCATTGGTTCAAAACCCCTGAGCAACGGTGGACATGGATTTTCCTTCAGTTGCTTGTTCGTGGTTGTTTAATTCCGCTGAAATGACTGCAGATGGAATCTCATAAACTGTCTTGCAAGACCTTGTTTCTCAGTGGACAAACACACAAATACTCAGTCTAATACACATACTTTCACACTCTCTGGCATTTCATACCAACCGGAAAAACAGGCTGTTTAAATGAAACCCATAAAACACAGAAGCCCTCCCACGGGAAACACTCACGCTCTGCATCAATAATTCCAGAACTTCATGAATATTTGAAGATTCCATACCTGAGATGTGACAGGAACAAAGAATGTTAGAGAGAAATGCAACTGAGTGCACAAGAGAGATTTAGAGCCTGAGAGTTTGTGTGTGTGTGTGTGAGTGACAGAGAGAGAAAGAGAGAGAGAGAGTGAAGGAAATGCCACCGTTTTTGTCATCTAGGTGGATCTCTAAGTGACAACAGTTGTGAACAGTTATTGATGACATTCCAGGATGGCCAAAAAAAAAGAGGAAGGCAACTCTTTGCAAAGTTCCAGAAAGTTCACTGAAACTCACCCAGAGCATCTTGCCCAGGCAGATGCCAGCCAGCAGAAAAGACACCACTTTGATACCTGTCCAACTGTGACGACATCACATCCAGTCCACACAGCAGGGGGCAACAGATGGTTTGTGTCATCTGCTATCTACCACGGGTGCTTTCTAAAACATCTTCCGCCTCGCAAAAGATGTTGTGATGGAAGATGAATAGATGAACAAATGAGAGCAGGAATAAAAGTGAAGGAGGTTTCTTTCAAATGTCTCAATGACAACGACATCTGCCTGGTCGAATGAGGCTATTTTATTTATTTTATTTATGGTTACACATCTGTGAGTGCACGAACAAGTGAGATTTGTTTTCTAAATGACATCTGAGTTACAATTACTAATATAGTCCGTCTGTGATTTTATGCAGCGTTTCAGACCAGATTAGGATCTCAGAAGTGTCTGTAGTCAGGATGAGTTTCACACAAGGTCATGTGATCAGGATGTTTATATCACAAAGCACTCTGAAATAAGGCTTGTGATGTGGTGTAGTTGGAGCAACATGCATATAAATTAGGGAAGGAATTCATTTAGATCAAATCTGATACTGCTACTAAAGTGGTCATTGAATAAAAAGCATTTATTCATAACATCCTGCAACGTCATCAAACATAGATGACACTTGTTTCATGCATATTATAGGAGTTTAATGTATAATGACATAATATACTTCTGTAAATACCATACGTGTATATAATACATCAATGTGTATTTATATAAGTATTACATTATCATTGATTGATTTATATGTAAATTGTCATTTGAAAACATTAAACTTGAGTTATAAATGCCTGTTGTTGATGTTTAATATGAAAATAAACATAATTTGGTTCTATCAGCTGTGTATTTATTTAACCATAATCATGATAGCTGCATTTTAACTGTCACATCTTGTGCACTTTATACTAGCAAAACATTTGCATACAAACCACACCTGGGACTAATTAAACACAAAAAACCGCTGAGGTCTAGACTCTTTTTCAGTGGGTTTATTTTATTCAAACTTGTTTAGTACTGGAGTGATGCATAATGACTGGTGGTTAAATTCCCTCTCGACTTCCTGTGAAGTGATGTATCGATGTTCCCTTGTTTCCTATGTCAATGCCCTTCAAAATTTTATGTATGTTTCCTTCAGAATGGAATCTCACATAATATGGCAGAATATCCTTTGAAGTCCACATCACAACACACTTATAGTCAACTGGACGCACCTTCAGACTCAACCTACCCTGTTCTCAGGTTTGACTCTGACTTAAAGTGGTCATCGGATGCCCATTTGCCACAAGTTGATATGATTCTTTAGGGTCTTGATGAAAAGTCTGTAACATACTTTGGTTAAAATTTCTCAATGGTCGTGTAAAACAACACCCTTTTTACCTTGCCAAAAACAGCTCTTTTGAGAGCAAGCTGTTTTGTTGCATGCCGCTTTAAATGCTAATGAGTGCTAATGAGCTCTGCTCATCCCGCCCCTCTCTTCCGTGGGGTGACGAGCCATTCTCTGAGAGACTGTAAACTTTAGCTGCATTCGTCTTCTGTGAGTGAGAATATTTGTTATTGCAGTTGAAAACCAAAGAGCATCTCTTCATATTAAAACGTTGTGTAATTAATTGCTCTTCTCCGCACATTACAAGAATGCTGTCCGGACGAAGCCTGGATTCCCGCTGGCTGTAACTGCATAATAATTATATATATATATATATATAT